>NC_136991.1:50141193-50248693 GCF_032717465.1 Coenobita brevimanus | reverse complement strand
TTCTAGTTTGTCTTTTTTTTCGCGAGTATTTACAGTGTCGGTCAAGTCATGCTGTTTTTTTTTATACCTTTCTCTCCAGCCAGTTCTTGCATCTTTCCTCTCTGTACTCTTTCTTTCAACGCGATTTGCATTTCTGAACGTTTTACTTTCTGCCATCCCACGACGTTTTTCTGTATCTCACTATCCCCGTACGGTTTTATTTAATTTAGGAAGTGATGTGGCAGGGGTAAACCAGTTCTGCTGTCGGGCCCTGCTGCGGATGTCACTGATTGCATTGCGCAGTTGACCCTTGTGCGGTGTGGTGCGGTGAGGATCTGTCCGTTCTCCCCTTTGGGGCTAAGATGCGAATGAATGTGTTTGAATGGATGAGTAAATTGGGAGTGTGTCGTCCTGTCTCGGCTACCTCCCTTTCCTTGGGGGAAGCAGCCTAGGTATATAGATAGATAGATAGGAAGTGACTCTTATTAAAGGAGGTATTGAAGGCTAGGTCTGTCTCGTCTAGTTTTGAAAGTATAAGGTCGTCTGGAGGCAGCAAGCATAGAAAACGAGGACTGCAAAAGTGTGTAGCCTCACCCCACCGCGCGAGACAGCCCGGGGCCTCACCACTCTGCCTAAAACATTGTCCTGCTGGGCGTCTACCACTGTGCAATATTTCGCTTCCCTAGGCGTCACGAACTCTCCTAGTTGCCAGAAAAAGACTCCTCCTCCTCCTCCTCCTCCTCCTTCTTCTTTGCCCTCTTTTGCCTCCGTCACTACCATTTCTTCCTTTGTCTTCTCTTCACACTTTTTCTTTTACCTCCTCCTCCTCCTCCTGGAATAATATCGTGTTTCGCGCACTGTGTCAGATGAGAAAAATGCGTCCTGAGATGGAAAGGAAAAGAGGGGCATGAAATTACCTTCGTCATGGTGGTGAAGGAAAGGCGGCAAGTGTGAGAGAGAGAGAGAGAGAGAGAGAGAGAGAGAGAGAGAGAGAGTAGTAAAAATATATAGAAAGCTTGGAATTCCAGTTTGTTTCTTAATTTGTTTGTCATGGTGGTGTGAGAGAGAGAGAGAGAGAGAGAGAGAGAGAGAGAGAGAGAGAGAGAGAGAGAGAGAGATGGCAAGTCATAATGTCATCTTAATCTTCCATCCCACTGATGAACAGGATAGCTAAAGTGCATCATCATCATCATCATCATCATCATCACTACTACAATCATTATCATCATCATCATCACTGCTACAATCATTATCATCATCATCATCACTACTACAATCATCATCATCATCACCATCACTACTACAATCATTATCATCATCACCACCACCACCACCACCACCACCACCACCACCGAAATAAAAACAGCTGATATTCCAGTGAGGCTGCTTGTAAACCCAGACCAGCGGTAGTGAAAGTACTGGCCGTGAGTCAGCTTTACTCTCTCTCTCTCTCTCTCTCTCTCTCTCTTTGCCTTTTCTTCCTTTCCTCCCTCTCTTCCCTCCTTTCTTTCACCGTTTCTCTCTCCCTTCCTTCCAGTTTTCCCTCTCTCCCTCCCCTTTCACTTCCTTTCTTTCCTTCCTCCTTTTCTTAGATCCCTCCACTTTCCCTCCTTCCTCCCTTCCCTCCCTCCCACCAATCTCCTCTCTCTCTCTCTCTCTCCACTCTGTCCTACTTTTCCTCTTTCCCTCCCTCTCTCCTCCCTTTCCTCCCTCCCTCCCTCCCTCCCATTGTTATTCTCCTCTGATGCTCATAAACACCACAGTCATCTCCCATCCACCACAGTCATCTCCCATCCACCACAGTCATCTCCCATCCACCACAGTCATCTCCCATCCACCACAGTTATCTCCCATCTACCACAGTCATCTCCCATCTACCACAGTCATCTCCCATCTACCACAGTCATCTCCCATCCACCACAGTCATCTCCCATCCACCACAGTCATCTCCCATCCACCACAGTCATCTCCCATCTACCACAGTCATCTCCCATCTACCACAGTCATCTCCCATCCACCACAGTCATCTCCCATCCACCACAGTCATCTCCCATCCACCACAGTCATCTCCCATCCACCACAGTCATCTCCCATCTACCACAGTCATCTCCCATCCACCACAGTCATCTCCCATCCACCACAGTCATCTCCCATCCACCACAGTCATCTCCCATCCACCACAGTCATCTCCCATCCACCACAGTCATCTCCCATCCACCACAGTCATCTCCCATCTACCACATCTTCATTTTCATTTCTTCTGGTCTTTCATCTCCTTCTGTTTCTCGTCCGTCTATTCGTTCATTTCCATTTTATTGTTTCATTTCATTTCGTTTGTTTCCTTCCCACCTAATTCACAGCTTTCCTTCTCTTTCCCTCCCTCCCATTTCTCTCCCTCCCTCCCTCCCTCTCTCCTTCTCTCCTCCTCTGTCCATCCTACCCTCTTTATTTTTCCTCCTCCATCCTTCCCTCTCCCTCCCTCCTCTTCCTCTTTCCTCCTTCATTCTTCCTTCCCCCTCCCTCCTTCCCCCTCCTCTTCCTCTTTCCTTCTCCCTCCTTCCCTCTCCTCTCCCTCTGCTCTCTTCCCTTATTTCCTTCTTTCTTTCCTACATCCTTCCCCCCCTTCCTGTCTCCCTCCTTCTCTCCCTCTCCCTCCCTCCTCCTTTCTCTCCCTCTCTCCCTCCCTCCCTCCATCTCTCCCGCTGCCTCCCTCCCTCCCCCCCACCCTCCCTCCCTCCCCAGTGGATATATAGGTAATCAGGTGAGAGG
Source organism: Coenobita brevimanus (assembly GCF_032717465.1). NCBI lineage: Eukaryota > Metazoa > Arthropoda > Malacostraca > Decapoda > Coenobitidae > Coenobita > Coenobita brevimanus. Next base: position 50,245,945 of record NC_136991.1, on the reverse strand, counting down.
AGTGGGAAAATGAAAGGTGCTCTGGCAGTTCCGTCTCTTGCCATTACTCTGTCTGTCCGTCTGTCTGTCTGTCTGTCTGTCTGTCTGTCTGTCTCTCTCTCTCTCTCTCTCTCTCTCTCTCTCTCTCTCTCTCTCTCATCACAAACCCCCACAGCCTATTAGACAGACACCAACACCATCACACCCCCCCAAAAAGATCCACAGAGAGAAGAAGCAGCAATGTAGGCGAAACATCAACGGCATAGTTTTTGCTTGTATTATGCCACTCAAGGAAGAGCAACAGGTCATTGTTGTTTTTGTTGTTGCTTAACTCCAGTCTGTATGGCCGAGCAGACCTGTCCGCCACAGGTAAGCAGCTGCTTCAGTGGGGCCGTCCTAAAGGTACATACCGTGTTGTGAACCAGCACACTCTAGTGGTAAACAGCGTCCCCTGCCAGCGTTGGGCCGGGGTCATTCCCTACACAGGCCACCACGTGTAGGCTCCTCGTCAGGCCACTCTTGCCGGAAAGGTCTGGACTGAATAGCATGGCCCTGGGTTCTTACTCCCTGACGTGTTACATTACAGCCCCTTCATTCATGGATCAACGGGAATCCCCTACAAATAAGATCATTTTATCACCATTTATTTTTACATTATCGCGTGCACAGAGACAGACAGGCAGGTGTGAAGTGTAGCTATATGTTCCCTGACGCTATGGTGATGAGGCTGTGGTGATGAGCGCTGAGGTGATGAGCGCTGAGGTGATGAGGCTGTGGTGATGAGTGGATGGGCTTGGAGGAGGCTGGAGACATGACGAGAAGGGCTGGTGTGATGCCATGCCTGTCTCCTCACTACTTTGATCAGAGGCACCGAGTATGAGGAGATAAATGAGTGAGAGGTGTGTGTGTTTGTGTGTGTGTGTGTGTGTGTGTGTGTGTTAGAGAAAGGGCAGCTTAATGGCAAAGGACAGGACGACGTGGAGGCTCTTTGTCTGGTGGCCCCCCCTCCAGGATTAATAGGTCTGGCTAAAGATAGGTACAAAGGGTGTGGCGTTAGAAAGTAGGTAGGTAGGTAGGTAGGTAGGTTGGTAAGTAGGTAGGTAGGTAGGTAGGTTGGTAAGTAGGTAGGTAGGTAGGTAGGTTGGTAAGTAGGTAGGTAGGTAGGTAGGTTGGTAAGTAGGTAGGTAGGTAGGTAGGTAGATTCAAGACATTACACAGTCCATTTTCTATAACTACATGAGGGTTGATAATAAACACACACACACACACACACACACACACACACACACACACACACACACACACACACACACACACACACACACACACACATTCTCTCTCTCTCTCAGATTTTATCACAAGTTTTCCTCTATCTTTATCACTTGTTGAGCTGACTTGTACTTTCCCGAGAGAGAGAGAGAGAGAGAGAGAGAGAGAGAGAGAGAGGGAGGGAATGGAAGAAGGGAAGGCAAACCATTCACTGACCAGAAAAGAGAATGGCGAAAGAAAAGAGAGAGAGAAGAAACTTCAAGCATGAAAGAGTAAAGAAAAAAAAAAAAAGAAATAGAGAGGAGGGAAAGAGAAACTAAGGCCAGAGAAAGAAAATAAAAATACATCAAATGTGTATGGGGTTGAGTCAGGATTCCACGGGCTGAAATAGTGAGTGGATGAGTGTGTGGCCCACTTATATTGATTGATTTTGTCTGAGTTTCTCCTTGTATCAGTTTTTTTCTTGCTCCCTGGACCCTACCTCACCCCATCCTTATGTGGGAGTGGTGTGGATGGTGGTGGTGATGATGATGATGGTGGTGGTGGCGATGATGATGATGATGGTGGTGGTGGTGGTGGTGATGATGTTGATGATGTGGTGCAGTGGTAAACAGGGCAAGGGATTTCAGTGACCCTTGTTTGAATACGTGTGTGTGTGTGTGTGTGTGTGTGTGTGTGTGTGTGTGTGTGTGAGAGAGAGAGAGAGAGAGAGAGAGAGAGAGAGAGAGAGAGAGAGAGAGAGCCATGTGGGGGGGCAAACCAGGTCGAGCGAGGAGAAAGTGAAGTTGCGAGGCGACTGACCCAAGAATGTAGTTGAGGAGGAAGGAAAAAAAGCGAAGTGCTGGAGGGGTGGAGGAACGGAGGGAGGGGTGGAGGAAAAGGGTCCGATGGAGGGAGGGAGGAAAGGAGGGAAGGAAGGGAGGAATGTAGACTGTGTGGAGGTAAAGAGGGAAGGAAGGGCGGGAGGGAGGAAAGAAGGGAGGGGAGGGTGGGATAGATGGAAGGAAAGACGGATGGGAAGGAGGGAGAGAGAGAGAGAGAGAGAGAGAGAGAGAAGCCGGTAAGGTAGGCATTATGAATCAGGTAGCCATTGGTGGATTACATCAATCTGTAATCCCCTCAAAGCACTGATATGTGAAAGGATTTTGCAAAGTTGAGGCAAGCACGTGTAGAAAGATGGGGAATTTGGCGCCTTATGTGGAATTTGGCGACTTATATGCTAAATTTGGCGTCTGGTTTATATATGCTAAATGTGATTGATACTTAGGCTGTGTGTGTGTGTGTGTGTGTGTGTGTGTGTGTGTGTGTGTGTGTGTGTGTTTTACTGTACTGGTATGGTTGGAGTTCAGGTTTTCTCTCTCTCTCTCTCTCTCTCTCTCTCTCTTCGTAACACCTTTTCCTAAGCTATTTATTCTAATGAATATGTTTGACACATGGAATTTATTTTCTCCATTGTCTCGAATGGCTGGAATGTAGGATTCTCTCTCTCTCTCTCTCTCTCTCTCTCTCTAACAATCTTTTCTTAACTTTTCTCTTTTGTTGAAGAGACTTAACATTTCCTCCTGAGCGATTTATTTTACACATTACACCTTAGAACTCATATGCATAATATCCACACAGTTTGTATTAGCACCCTAGATGAGAATATAAGTCGCCGGTGAATGAGCGTTGCGAAATTTGCCAAGGAATACACGGGTCTCATGCAAGCAGGATACGGCAGAAAAAATCGCCGAGGAATAGGTGTTGCGGGATTGAACTAAAGCCATGCAGGATGGGAAAAGAAACGCGGCGGGGAAAGTGTTGTGTTGGATCAGCTGAGCGCGTGACGTCACAATGTAAACAATGTCACGTGCTCGAGGCGGCGTGAAGCGTGAAAAAGTCAGCGCTTCTCTCTACATGGTTAATTACGCTGACTCATCTCCTTGTGTACGGGTGATTGCACATCTGATTACTCATTGCCTTCTGGACTATTGGTGAATATTACTGGCACTACATTATAGGGTTTTAAAAGTTAGGGATCACAGGAAATACGATAAAGAAATGGCAGTCAGGTAAGAGATAGATTCAGAGGTAGATGGATAAATAGATAGATAGTCATAATGAACTCACTCACTCACATACTCACTCACTCCAGGGGGGGGGGAAAGCATACCTTCAGCCAAAATAATATTGAGCATATCTTTCAGTGGCCATCAACTTCGGCTCCACGTCTCCCCGTCTCTGCCATTTTGCTGCCTTCTCTCCAGCTCACACCCTCTTCTCTCATACTCGCATATCTCTCCACCCCATCCCTTTGTCTCATCCTCGGTCTCCCCCTCCACCTCCCTCTCTCCAGCTCACACCTTCCTCTCAAATAAAACTCTCCTCTTCATCCCTCTGTCTCATCCATGTTTTCCTCCTCCACCTCCCTCTCTCCAACTCACATCCTCCTCTCGAATATATCTCTCCAGTCCATCGTTCCATCTCATCCTTGGTCTCCCCCCTCCTCTCCCCCTCCACTTCCCTTTCTCCAGCTCACACACTTCCCTCTAATATCTCTTCACTTCATCTCTCCATCTCATCCATGCCCTCCTTTCCCCCTCCACCTTACTGACATACACCCTTCTCGTCAGTCTCTCAGTGTCCATCCTCTGCACATGACCAAACCATCTCAAACTATTTCTCTCCTCAACCTCACTCACATACACCCTTCTGGTCAGTCTCTCACTCTCCATCCTCTGCACATGACCAAACCACCTCAAAGTATTTCTCTACCTCTCTCACATGCACTCTTCTCGTCAGTCTCTCACTCTCCATCCTCTGCACATGACCAAACCACCTCAAACTATTTCTCTCCTTTACCTCACTCACATACACCCTTCTCGTCAGTCTCTCACTCTCCCTCCTCTGCACGTGACCAAACCACCTCAAAGTATTTCTCTACCTCTCTCACATTCACCCTTCTAGTCAGTCTCTCAATCACCATCCTCTGCACATGACCAAACCATTTCTTATTACACATCCAGATCACATCCACATCAACACCACACCATCCACTGGGGGTAACCATGAATACTATAATATTGAGCTTCTATATTACTCTCTAGGTAGGTCTTTAGGTGGTTGTGCTTTCTCCTAGTGGGAAAGTTTGGGGAAGCAGTCTATTTAAAAACGGTAAAATCATTGTCTTTAAGGTCAGGTGATCAGAGCCACACGGAGACGGTAAAAACTTTCTCTTAACACTTGCATTATTTGAGTAACTCTAGTGTTCTCTTGAAATATGCGGAGAGAGAGAGAGAGAGAGAGAGAGAGAGAGAGAGAGAGAGACTACACTCCAACCACTCGAAACAATAGGAAGTAAATACCAAGTGTCTATTACAGAGATAGATAGAGAGAGAGAGAGAGAGAGAGAGAGGACTACCAGGAATAGCTTAATACGGTTTTTCACGCCCGGGGGGGTGGGGGGTCCTGTGTGGGGGTTCACAGTTTGCAACCAGGAACTACATTGACGAAAAACTTACCATCATTTCTCTCTCATATAAGTAAGATTTGTTTCTGCAGGACGAACGAGAAGCAGGGGAATATTAGGAAGATTATGCTCTCTCTCTTTCTCTCTCTCTCTCTCTCTCTCTCGTCACTGTGTATTGACCATTGTATTAATTAAGCTGTGACCAGACTTGGAACTGGAGGAGTCAGACAAACCCCCTGTTAACCCCGATGTATCTGGTATTCTCTTCTGCGTAAAATCGTCTGTGAACAGCAGAAATATAATGGAAACTAGAAAGCACACACGGAGTGCATACCCCCACCAACGCCAGTATTTATAATTTAATGCTGTAATATCTCTTTCCTGCCAGACGAACACCTTTACGGTCGCACGTTGTCACTGAATTCTGCGGTCATATTCTGCCCTGCTACACGACGTCAGGAGCGCACGCCTCCGTCAGCGATAATAAAATTTATGATTTATTCCTGTATCGTCATCCGGATTCACTTAAAAATCTAATCGCTGCTTCCTTGACCCGTTTCCCACCTCTCTTCCAGATTTCATTGCAGTCTGGTAACCGCTTTTTGAGTTATCTTGTACACAAACGAGCAAGCAGACGCGAGTGAATACATAACTTCAGTCCACCTTGAGGTAAAAATACGAGAGTGGTTAGACTCCCACTCTCTTTTGCCGTACTCGCACCCGGGCCGCCTCTTATCTTAAACTGTAACACTGCACGCTGCCTCATTACCACGCCAATTAAACCACCACACTTACCACGCACACACGCACGTTTCTTCCCTGGTCTGCAGTGCTGGCGTAAAGCGGTATTATCAGATCATCATTATATTAGCGTGCAACTGTGCATGTGCAGTATGTTCCTCCAGCCAATCACCTCACTAGTTTTGTCTTATTTATTTCTAATTATTATTTTGTACAGAGAACCTTAACTCCTTTCTGTGCAGCTGATGGCCAGGTGTAGTCAGATTGAAGGGTAAATTTGACTAGTAACCAAGGAGACTCATTTTTAACTCACATCTAAGGTTCCTCCAGCCAGCCATATCACTATTTACATATTTATTTATTTATTTTAATTTTTTTTTACAAAGATCCCTAACCCCTTTCTGTCCTGTTGGTGGTCAGGTGTAGTCAGATTGGAGGGTAAATTGGACTAGTAACCAAGGAGACGCATTTTTACTCATAGCTAAGGTTCAGCAGATTTCATGCAGCCTCTTTCTATTCAGTTGATGGTCAGTTGTAGTCAGAATGGAGGGTAGATTTGACTAGTAACCAAGGAGACGCATTCCTAATTCATAGATTAAGTTCACATATATATTCTTACTTTTGTTGCATCCTGTTCTCTCTCTCTCTCTCTCTCTCTCTCTCTCTCTTTCTCTCTCCCCCCTTTACTCTCAGCTACTTATTCTTGCTTAAGCTTTCCTTCAGCCAGTTTCTTCTGCGTGTACTAGGTGAAGGAAGGAAGGAAAACGAAGGAAATTCATGAAGAAGGAAGAAAAGCTAAGGACAGAATGAAGTATAGAGAGAAGGTATTAACGAAGGAAGAAAGGAGTACGGAAGAAGAAGTAAAGGAATCGAAATAAGGAAGTGAGGGAAGGAAATAAGGAAGGAAAGAAGGAATGGAGGGAGGGAGGGGCGAGGAAGGAAGAAAGGAAGGTGGGAAGGAAGGAAGAAAGGATGAATGGCTGGAAGAATGGAAGGGAGGAAGGAAGAAAGAATGGATGGAAGAAAGGAAGGAAGCAAGCAAGCAAACAAGCAAGCAAGAAGGAAAGAAACTTAGGGAAAAAGAAAGAAAGAAGGAAGGAAGGCAAACAGACAGAAAGAAATATAGGAATGCAGAAGGAAAAGAAAGAAGAAGGGAAGGAAGGAAGGAAGGAAGGACAGACGGCAGGAAGGAAGAAATAAGGAAGGAAGGAAGAAAGGAAAGAAATAAGGAAGGAAGGAAATAAGAAAGGAAGGAAGGAAATAAGGAAGGAAGGATGGTTGGTTTAGAAAGTTAGGAGGAGCGATGGGAGGAAAGTGAGCATGGAGAGTAAATAAACTTTTAAAAGAGATCGTCACTTTCTTTACGGGAGCAGAAAGGCCGTTGTGGTTGGAGAGAGAGAGAGAGAGAGAGAGAGTATGGGAGGGAAAGGAGAGTGTGTGAAAGTGAGCGAGTGAGTGGGAGGAGGGTGAGAACAGGAATGTGAGAGAGAGAAAGGTAGAGAAAATGACGGTGTGTGTGAGAGAAGGTGAGCCAGGGAAAGAAAGCAAGAGTGTGTTATGCAATAGAGTTGAGGTAAAACAGGGTATGACAGAGTAGGGGGCGTTGGGTAGTGTTGGGCAAGGGTAGGGTACGGCATGGTAGGGTGAGGCAGGGTAGGGTAGGGAAAGGTAGGGTGCGGCAGAGTAGAATAGGCTAGGGTAATGTAGGGTACGGAAGGGTAGGGTCGGGTAGGGTAATATAAGACAAGGAAGAGTGACAGAACAGGGAAGAATCGAGTCCTGAAGGGCGTGGCAGGGTGGGTTTAGGTAAGGGAGAACTGAATAGGGTAGGGTGTGGCAGGGTGGGTTTAGGTAAGGGAGAGCTGAATAGGGTAGGGTGTGGCAGGGTGGGTTTAGGTAAGGGAGAGCTGAATAGGGTATGGTGTGGCAGGGTAGGTTTAGGTAAGGGAGAGCTGAATAGGGTAGGGTGTGGCAGGGTAGGTGGAGGTAAGGGAGAGCTGAATAGGGTAGGGTGTGGCAGGGTGGGTGGAGGTAAGGGAGAGCTGAATAGGGTAGGGTGTGGCAGGGTAGACTAGGGCAGGAGAGAGAAAGAGAAGGTCAGATTAAAGCTTGGTTGAATGGGGTTGATTAATGGTAGGTAAGATAGGGTAGGGTAGGGTAGGGTAGGGCAGGGCAGGGTAGGGTAGGGTAGGGCAGGGCAGGGCAGGGCAGGGTAGGGTAGGGTAGGGCAGGGTAGGGTAGGGTAGGGCAGGGTAGGGTAGGGTAGGGTTGGGTAAGGGCGGGGACTGCGAAAATGAGGTAAGGTAGGGAAGGGTATGGATGAGAAAGGAAAATGGAAAAAAGAAAGTAGTGTAGAGAATGCAAGACAGGGTAGGGAAAGGTAAGAGTTGGGTAGGGTAGGGCAGGGCAAGGTAGGGGAGGGCAGGGCAAGGTACGGTAGGGCAGGGCAAGGTAGGGAAGGGCAGGGCAAGGTACGGTAGGGCGAGGCAAGGTAGGGAAGGGCAGGGCAAGGTAGGGAAGGGCAGGGCAAGGTACGGTAGGGCAGGGCAAGGTAGGGAAGGGCAGGGCAGGACTTGGTAGGGGAGAGACACCGGTTCGCCTCACCATAAGAACTGGATTGGACTTTTTTGCCTGTGTTCCTCCGTCCACTTTCTTCTCGTGTGTGTGTGTGTGTGTGTGTGTGTGTGTGTGTGTGTGTGTGTGTGTGTGTGTGTGTGTAGGGATTTAATGACCTCCTTATGGTAGTCGGGTCATCTTGTGGCTGTCCTGGGCGGGGCGGGTCAGGTCGTAGCAACAAACACAGGGGCGAGCAGGATGGCCGGCTTTCCATACAAGAATTGATTTACTTCGTTTTTCATCAACACATCCGTGATTGATGGTAGGTTTAGGGATCCACTGCCATTTCAGATGTGCTGTGGTCGACGGGTCTGCTCGCCAAGACAGACCTGGGCTAAACATCAACAGCAGCAATTGTACCTGCATCTAACACAGCTATTGGACGTAACTGTATTGTGTTGTGGGTAAGGCAAAGGGGTTCCTACCTGCATATGTACCAGGCCAGAGGGTGTACGGGGAAAGGGAGAGGAAGGGAGGAGTGAAGGGGAGGGGGGTGGAAGCGGTGAGGGAGGGGAAAGGGTGGCCGAGGTGGTGTGGGTAAGTGAGAGTTGGTATATAAGGCCGGTGTGCCGTGCGCCGCCTCAATAGGAGAGAGGCCACCACTCTGCCCGACGGATCTGCCACTTCTGCGTCTCCTGCTGCACTGCCCCGTCATGTTGCTGGTTAGTGCCGACCCTGACACACAGAAAATAATACCTGCAGTACAGTATAGTGGTTAGATAAGTGGTCTGTTGTCTGAAGGAACCCGAGCATGTGGGCGAAGCCGAGGCACTAGTGACTAAGGCTCGGCGACCAACCCACCACACGATGACAGTGCAAGTGAGCCGGACTAACCAGTGAAATGTTAGCACAGTGGAACACGCCAAACCCACGTTGCCATTACTCGGAACCACTCCACATGGCTGCCTTAACAGTGGTCGTTATCCTCACTTTTATAAATAATGACTCAGTGTTGGGTTGCTGAGAGTAAACACTTGTAGAACATGGTTGACAGTATACAGTTAGTATACATGTAGGTATACGAAACGATGTGCTATAACTAGCTTCTGTAATGTACGTCATATTCATCTTGCAACTTCGTGGGGACGAATTTTAGCTAGAGTTTTTTGTACATTTCTTAACAGCAGTCAAGCACTGGCGTTTGTTAGCGAGGGTGGAGTCACACGAACTCCGCAATAAGTCCCAGTGAGAAACATTACATCGTACTGAAACAAACCTCGTTTTCTCCTCATAATTACCAAATTCCTCATTATTCAGAAGTCAGTGAATCAAAGAATCCAGCAGCTCACTTTCTTTAATACGATAAAAGTTTAATTACCTGATTCACTATACACACTACGCCTGTGTTCCACTGTGGTCATAATATTCGATAACTCCTAACGCTTCTCGGCAGCCTCATTGCTCTCTTGTATGTTTCTGGTGCGCTGGGTTGCATCGCTGCTGGTGCCGGATTGATGTCACTCGTACATTTTGCTCATTTATATAAGATAGTTGTGTTCAGAGGACTCTTGTATTGGTTCGCGTTATAGTTAGATCATTCGGTTTACTTCTGATAGTTTTGGTTTTCCAGAGTTTGCCCATTAAATCCACCTCATTTATATCCCTTGATTGACACCACACACATATTTCTCCTTTAGCACCGCATGAACCATAGAGGGATTTACATGGAGTTCTGACCATCACTGAAACTGGATCTGGTTATCATCATACTCGTGAATGACTGGCTACTTATATAACTCGTAATGACTGTCTCACTGGTGTACCGCAAGCGCGTCTGTAAAGAAAAATAATGCATGTGGTTTTGCTTGTGAGGTGGAGTCAGGATTCCTAAAGCTTGATTGATGTGTGAATGAGTGTGTGGCCCTTTTCACTTGGCATGCTGTTGATAATTCTAACACTTCAATGCCTTCTCTTTGTTCCTTAATCCTACACAACTCTGTCTTTTTAGTTGGGAGCATGGATTGGGATGATGGTGGTTGATGATGATGATGATGATTTGGGAACAGTGTATAGGGCACGTTCAGCATCCATCGTTTAATGTCTAGTTGCTGCTTTTCCCTGCTTCTCCCTGCTGTTCCTGCCTTATCCTGCTTCCCTGCTAATACTGCTACTTATTCCCACACCCAACTTGGCGCGCTACTTTCCGAGGCTTTTATTCAGCTTGAGGGAGACATTTTAAGGTTGAAGGAGGTGGATGTAACCTTCATTGACCCTTTCAGTTTAAGAATTCTTCCCTATAGGTTAATCTAGCTGGGATAGCCGGTGTTGCCCGGGCCCTTGTTCACAGCACTCAGATATCCAAAACTACCCCATACCAGTGTCTACTACTACTACTACTACTACTACTACTACTACTCTACTACTATTACTACTACTACTACTACCATCTGTTTCACTCATATGTCTTGTGTCTGTCCTGCCTACTAATCTACACCATACCATTGTCAAAAACTCACACCATTCCACTGTAATCTGTTTCACCGTGTTCGTTTAAGTATCCTTCCCCTGCTATCAGTCCTTCCTGTAACTTCCCTAACTTCTGTAACTCCCTGTAACTTCACCATTTACCCTTCCATCCCTCATCACTTACCAAAAATTAATGGCTGTGTATAGATATAGGCCTTTGGTTCCTTCTTCATTGCCTTAAAAAAAAAATATTACAACACGAGTATACAGCTTTACTCGTCGGTTAAGGAAGCTCCGTAACACATTTTTCTAAGCGATTTATTTTGCTTATTACACCTTACTTTCCTTTTCTCTATTACAAAAGTCCTTCTAATATCGCCATACTCCGCATAAATAACGTACATGAGGATATTAACCAGACATACCCAAAAATAAATCGCTGAGGAAGAGGCGTTAGGGAGCGTCGGCGAGAATACGAACATAGACTTTGACCTGCATCTTTTTTTATTTTTTTTTTATTATAGTTATCATTATAGGCGCCTAGTATTTCATTCACGTCTTCACCATTGATACTATTATTTTAAAATAGGAGAAGAGTTTGAATATTGTTCCGTTACGTTCGCTTTACACTTCGGACATGTCAGTTACTTTCTCCCCTGGGGTATTATTATTATTATTATTATTATTACTGCTACTACTACTACTACTACTACTACTACTACTACTACTATTATTATTATTATTATTATTATTATTATTATTACTACTACTACTACTACTACTACTACTACTACTACTATTATTATTATTATTATTATTATTATTATTATTATTATTACTACTACTATTACTACTACTACTACTACTACTACTACTGCTATTGCTACTACTACTACTACTACTACTACTATTATTATTATTATTATTATTATTATTATTATTCACTCATCTTAAATGCCAGGACCAACTTGCCTACCCCCGGGCTCCTACGCTCCTCATGGGTCAACGTAAGATTAGATGATGGATGGATGGATTATTATTATTATTATTATTATTATTATTATTATTATTATTATCATTATCATTATTATTATTATCATTATCATTATTAGTATTAGTATTATTTTGTAGCAGATAAACAAAAGGAAAATCAATTTAAATAAAAAATAATGATCTCAGAGAGCATAATTTTGGAGAAGAGGAAGGTACCAGGTGACACTCATATCAGCCGTATTAGCCAGCAGAGGAGAGTGACAAGGATAGGCAGAGGAAAGTGACAAGGATAGGCAGAGGGAAGTGACAAGGATAGGCAGAGGAAAGTGACAAGGATAGGCAGAGGGAAGTGACAAGGATAGGCAGAGGAAAGTGACAAGGATAGGCAGAGGAAAGTGACAAGGATAGGCAGAGGAAAGTGACAAGGATAGGCAGAGGGAAGTGACAAGAATAGAAGGGGAAATAGTAGGCGATTTTTCCCCCCGATTGTACATTCCAGTTGATTGTACATTCCAGTCAGTTGTACAGTCCAGTCAGTTGTACATTCCAGTCAGTTGTACATTCCAGTCAGTTGTACATTCCAGTCAGTTGTACATTCCAGTCGATTGTACATTCCAGTCCCCAAGAATACTGGAATTGGTTGGTACTGAAATAGGAAGACATGGTTGGTACTGAAATAGGAAGACATGCGTTGGTACTGAAATAGGAAGACATGGTTGGCACTGAAATAGGAAGACATGGTTGGTACTGAAATAGGAAGACACTGATTGGTACTGAAATAGGAAGACGTGGTTGGTACTGAAATAGGAAGACATATGTTGGTACTGAAATAGGAAGACATGGTTGGTACTGAGGTCCATGCCTGGTGTTAAGTAGATTAATAAATACCTGCAGGAACCCCCGCATCCCACACTTTGTACTTCCCTCAGTTGTGTCCACGTGAAGCAGATGTTTGTATAAAGTACTGCTTAGGAGGGTGAACAGAGAATTTAAAATGAGCAACTTGAGTGACGAGTGACTGCATGCTAGGTGTACTAAATAATGATTTATTTATTTATTTATTTTGAGGAAGACACTCCTGATAGTTCAATGTTGATGATTTCCTTTTTATATGTCTAACCCTGCTTACCCAGTGTAATAATAGGAAATAGAATACTATAAATGTTGATGCTGATGTAGCAACTGCTTCGACAGCCGGCGGTGGTGCTGGTGGCGGCCGTTGCCACCGTGGTGTGTTCCCCACTGCCAGAGAAACCTGGGCCTCAGCCGCACTTCGGTGGGTTCCAGCCAGTGTCAGGAGCCAGGGGCGCCGGACCCGCTTTTGGGTACCGGCCTCCACCACCCTCCCCACCAATCTACACCGGCCCCTCCCACCACGGTGGCGGTGGCGGTGGCGTTGGTGGTGGTGGGCACTTGGGCAACCCCACCAAGACCATCTACGTCAACGTGCCGCCCGTCAATCACCCAAAGGGTCACCTGCCGCCAGTGGCCGGTGGGCCGCCAAGGAAACACTACAAGATAGTGTTCATCAGAGCACCGGCGCCGCCACCACAGATACAGCCCATCCTGCCACCACGCACGGAACAAAGCACACGAATCTATGTCCTGGTACAGAAACCACAGCCACAGGAGCAAAAGGTGATTAACGTGCCACATGTACAGCACGACCCAGAGGTGTACTTCGTGCAATATGACAAGCCACCGTCTGCTGAGGAACTGCAGCAGCTGTCCACCGGCAACCTGGATGGCTACACCGTGTCGGCCCATCGTACCGGCCATGTTGGCAGCGGTGAGATACTGGATGCTGCTGCTGGTGACCTGACACTGGGCCCTGTCTCTGTACCTTCTGTGAAGGGCGGTGCTCTATCCGGCGTTGCCAGTGAACCGCTGGTGACTGCTGTACCGCTGGCCGCTTCTTCGGCTGGTGTGCCATTGTCTGCCGTCATCCAACAGGCTGGAGCGCCATCAGCCATCAGCGGCAGCATCCAGGGTGCCGCACCAGGCACACTGTCCTCTGGCACCAGTCAGGGCTCTGGTTTTGGCGGCACAGGAGGTGGGTTTGGGGTACCGCTTCCAGGCTTGGTGTCATCCCAAAGGGGAGGGACAGGATCAGGGACAGGACTGAGAGGACTGCAGTTTGTGGCTGATGATGATGATGATGACATACGGTTCGGGTCACGGTTGGCAGATGACTTTAGCTTGGAGAATCTACCACTGCCCATCCGCACCGGGCGGAAACCAGCGGGGGGTGTGCCGCTGCCCCTCACCTGAGTCAGCTCATCGCCTCCCCCTGTTTCTAGTCTTCCCAGGCGGCTCTCCCCTCCTGACGCAGGAGTCTGTGTGTGGGAGTCGCCATTATAAGTTATTGTCTGAAGCAGCATGTCTCAGTGTACATACTGGTCCCACACCCCTCCCCTTCTCTCTCCTTCTCCAGCACCCTCATGTTGTTAGTGGCTTATTATCACTGACCTCTTATGTTCTCCATCTATCCCCTCTCCAGCACCGTCATCTTGTTATTGGGTTGTTATCACTACTTTTAATATCCTCCATGTCTCCCCTCCCCGTCCACCGCCCCACCCTCTGTCCCCCAGTCCGGGAAGGATGGGGGTGAAGGCTGGTGCACTGGGGGCGACAATCTCTCAGGATCATCACTTCACGAAATTAACATGATATTATCCATGTAGGCCTGTGTGCGTACCAGTGTGTTTGACCCTATGTATAATGTCTGTGTGAGTGTATTTGTAAATGTGTGTCAGCGTTCGTGGTACGTGTGTCTGTGTTTGAGAATGGGAGTGCATGTGGGTGTGTATTTGTACAACTTGTTGATCATAGTTTATAATAAAGTTATGAGTTTGTTTTCCCCTTACTTATGTCCCAACTACAACAGCCGCCTGAGTCTGTCCGCGTCCTCACAGGCAGATAGCGGGTGCGGGAAGGCTTGTCTGAGTAAAAGCTGCGGTTGGAGTGTTTTATCTTATTTTATTTACTTACTTTTCACCAGTCGTCTTCATGTACAGTATAATAAGGATCTGTCACTGTGTTTGGTGTGGGATGCATACCAAACAGAGGGTGTGAGGAGAGCATTAGGTATGAGCTGCGTAGTACGCATGCCATGCCACTGTCCAGGGATTTGTTGCGAGAAAAGTGAACTGTCAACTCTTCTTGCCTGGACCTGTGTGGGCTTGCATTCTCCCCCGCACCCGCTCGCTGCCGGTGTGGCCACCTGTCTGGATTACCGTGATGCAATGGTGGCACCGATATGGCTGAGAGGTAAAGCTGTCAGGTTATACAAATGTCCTTTAGCTCCCCTCCCCCTCTCTCTCTCTCTCTCTCTCTCGAAAGGAGGTTGGTGGACTATGGAAGAAGGGCAGGGGTTCACGTTCAGATGAGCATCAACAACAATAACAACAACGACTACTGCGACTACTACTACCGCTACTACTATTACTACTACTCATAATAATAATAATAATAATAATAATAATAATAATAATTGATACAAAACTTGTCACCTACAGCCACCCACACCTGCACGCTTGCTGTGTGGCCGCAACCTAAACCACAAATACGTTATATCAGTGGCATGCGCGAAAGGGGTCCTCACCAGAAGCACCCCATATATGATGCAGGAAAATAACTTGATGATGATATTAATAAAGCTTTAGTTGACATCCTACCCGCCCTAGCATCTATTTACGATGGACGGTGGGTATTAGCGCCGAAGGGGTGACGTGTGAAGAGATGTGGCACTTAGGAGAGCAGCTGATAAAGGTGTTATTGATGTGTTTTAAAGCCATCGGAGAGAGAGAGAGAGAGAGAGAGAGAGAGAGAGAGAGAGAGAGAGAGAGAGAGAGAGAGAGAGATTGTAAGCCACGTTTGAAATAGTATGATAAAAACTAAATAGCATCTTTATATATTGTTTAATCAGAGACTTGTAGGTCAGCTAGAAACAATAGTCCTACACTCATTTTACTTTAACGTGGCCTAAAATTGTCCACTCTTCATGTAGTATACTGATTTACAACATATATTAACGCCAGAATATGATACGAGTCACGAAGAAGTGCTATGGAAAGGATGTAGGGCCGTGGTATTGTCCTATTCTGCCACTGAGCTACGTGAAATGAGCTACAAAAGGACGAATACCTGGGCCAAGTTAAGGTGAAAGGAGTGTAGTTGCCAGAGAGCCGACTGTTGGTACCTTAGAAGCTGAGATTTTGCTTTTTTCTATAGGATGAACAAGGGATACGGGAAGACTTGGCCCTTCTCCATCCTTGTCCCTCCTGCAAGAACATTTCCAAGCTACGGCAGAGAATCAATCGTAAATATTCGCGTATCCCATCCCTGTGGTCCATCCCTTAGTCTTCATCCAGTGACTTATTTCTTCTTGCTAACTCCCCACAGTTCTCTTCAGCCAAAGGAAAAAGAAATGATTTGGACGGGTTGCATACAGCCTTCATCAACCCCTTCACTGCCATCGTGCCTTCCTAAACTGAATAAAATCGTCTGGTACCAGCGAATGGCGTACTCGAGCTGAAAGGAATAAGAAAGTCTAGGGAATCCAGACTCCTTATTTCCCCAGTAACTCTAGGGAATCCAAACTCCCTATTTCCCCAGTAACTCTAGGGAATCGAGACTCCCTATTTCCCCAGTCTACTTCAACCCCCTTCTTCCTTGCGAGTGTTGGATTGCCTGGAGGTGGGATGTTGTAGAAGAGGGATTGGTAATGTTTGTGTGGCGATTGTGTTATGTGTGTGGTGGTGTGTCGCCCTTCTGTAATGGCGGGGGTGTTGTGTGTTGGCGCAGGCTTTCACGCGCAGGGCAATACGACCTAATCAGGACACTGTACCACCATCCCTTTCTTCTCCCGACATATACCCGTCATAGATATCGTTAAATAGAGTTGATCACCTAACCAAGCTTAGGTAGGGACATCCAGCCACCCTCATGTACCAGCTGACGTGTAGATCCTGCCTGGGTGGAAATTTGAGAGCAATTATATGAGAAGTATGAGAAGAACTGTCGCCATTATTTTTAGGTCGACTTGAAGTACCCAGAGCCTAATTAGAAAAAAAAAGTTCGCTACCTACAGTCCATGTGTTCAAGTATAAGAAAACGCATCATCTTGTTGAGGGAGAGAGAGAGAGAGAGAGAGAGAGAGGGAGGGAGGGAGTTGGGATAGGACAGGACTCATACCCCATCCTTGGCAGTGGTTCCCTAGTCATTATTTTAACTCCAGTCCGTCACGCACCTCACCCCCAATGAAAAGTCCTGCCTGAGAACCTGTTTTCCATTGAGTCGCCAAAAGATAAAACAGTTGAAAGGCATCCCGTCTGAATCAGTAAGCGGTTTCAGTCAGCCACAGATAGAGATGGGACCCCCTGCGTTTGGAATATGTGGCTTGATTGGTCGTGGGTTTAGACGTGATATTCTGTACAGGAAGAGGACGTGGAAAGAGGAAAACAGAATAGGTATTTTTTATGCTAGGAGGACCGAAGGCTAGAAATGTGCAATATTGTTCCCTTCAAGAAAAAAATAAATAAAAGACAAATTCAAGATCCGTTCATTTCGAGATGCCCGGACACACTGCGTTTAAAAGACAGGAGGTCCTAGGCAGTAGGAAATACAGACAGAGGAAGGCAGTACCAGAGTTGACCCGTTGCATGCGTGAAGGACTGGGAGTAACGAGTAACTCTTCGGATACATTATATTAATTATGCCTCGATTTAATATAGTGAACCGAACTTGACCAAGACACCGTGGGATTTGTGTGTGAAAGAACCAGTTGATTTATTAGTTTATTTTTCCTTCTGTTCATCTATAAAAAAAAAAATAAATAAATAAAAACTTCCGGCACGGGAAGGGCAGAAAGAGTTAGTGAAATCGAGCTTGGAAAAAAATGAGTAAAAGACGAACTACTGCCGCCTGCCCCATGAGACTAGGGATCTCTTCTTCTTCTTGTCAGATCGAATGCCGTCACCCCTGTACGCGGCAAACCAAACACCCAGCTGCAATCCTTCTTAGCTTGTCTTATTCTCCATGTCACTGAGACTTCGTGGTGCATTTTCCTGAGCAACTTATTTTGTCTTTTACGCCATGATAACCATGTATGTAACTTTTTTTTTTTTTTTTAACGAGGTGGACAGAGGAAGTAAAAACAAATTAAGTAAAAAAATAATCCATACACTGCTGCAAACTGTGGTGATATCATAACAAAATAACCAATAAATGAGGAGAAACATACACAATGAACTTTTTAAAAGAAGTGCTACAGTGTCCTACGCAATCCACAGTGCAGCCCAGTGCGTTGACTTGCCTGCGACGATGTTTACTAGGAACATCATTTTTCATGTCGCCCCGGGAGCAGTGTAAGTTATTTCGGATATCAATTTCATTTTGACACTAAGATAAACAATTAATCGTTCTCCAAGGGGTCCTATTTTGTTTGTATTTACGTTATATACCATTTAGTACTCATTTGATTTAGGGCTGCCCACTTCTTCACCGTTCTCATTCTGTTTCTCTGTCTGCCTGCGTCTCTGTTTCCCCCATCTTTCCTGTCACTTTTTTTTCACTCTTCTTTCCTTTTCTGGTGATTTTACATTGAATGACAAGCCAAATGGTTTCCTGTAAGCTAGGAAACCATTTATTGTGGTGGGTGGTAACCATGTAACCAACTCATACGTGTTCCCTACATGTCAGCAGGTGGGTTGGCGGAGAGTTAGTGCCCTCCCCCTTAAAACAACTAATTCAGAGACAAACTGCCACCGCTTAACGGGATTATGGCGTCTGGCAATAGGTAGATAGATAAATAGATAGATAGACCATTATGACAGTCCGCTCTCACCAGCACCAAGCTCCAGAGAAAACAGTGGATAACAGAGGTAACGTTCATTCTGCGATATTCGGCTTGCGTGAGAGAGAGAGAGAGGTTGCAAAAAATAGGCTGATGATGCGATTTTTTGAGGTAGTAAATATGCTAATGAAGAGTGAGAAGCAGAAATGTGGAGGACAATAAAAAAATCAACAAAAGAGACGAGACAGCGAGAGGCAGTAGGAGTAGAAAGCCACCATGACGGTACAGACGTAAAAATAAACATAAATGAGCAGAATGATAAGTGAATAAGAAGGAAATGAGATGGAGGGAGAGAAAGGGCAGAATCACAGGCGACGGGAGTGTAAATACTGAGTCATGGTGAGAGGGAAATTATTCAAGATTGTGTCATTCGAGTGTGACTAAAATAAATCATGGCGTCAGAGATTTGGCGGGAAAGTGATGGAGGGGAGAGGAGAGAAGACGTGAAAGGAGAGAGGGGAAGAAAAATATGGAAGAACAAAAGAAAAAAAAAAATGGGAGAGAGGGGAACGAAATACAAATGTTGGGAAAGAAAAATGTGGAAGGAAAGAGGTGAAAACAGAAATAAATTGAAGGAGAAAGGGAGACGGAAAATGGAAGGAGAGAAAGGATGAAGAAATATGAAAAGAAGGTTGAGTCTTGGCGGGAAGGTGATGGAGAGAGAGAGAGAGAGAGAGAGAGAGAGAGAGAGAGAGAGAGAGAGAGAGAGAGAGAGAGAGAGAAGTTGCTGAAATTTAAAGGGAAAATAATAGAGGGGAGGAAGGAAAACATGGAAAGAAAGGGATGAAGAAGATTATAGAGATTTGGTTGCAGAGATTTGGCGGGAAAGTGGTGGTGATGGGGGCGACACGGAAGGAGAAAGGGGGGGAAAAAAGACACGACAGAGTAGGTTAGCACTGAGATTATGTAACTTAGAGAGGGAGGTGTAATAAATTTGTTTACATATGACGGAACTAAACCACTTAAGAAAGTTCGATAAGGCATAGTTTTGGAGTCGAGAGGTACATGAAAGAGGAGGTGTAAGTTGGGGGTGGGGCAGAGAAGTGGCAGGGGACAGGGCGACATGGAGGCGATTTGTTAATTGCCACCCCTTACAGGATTAAGGCGTTTGGCTGTAGATAGATAGATAGACAAATTAATTATGAAATGATCTGCAAGACTTACACCCTTTTGCAACTGTACTCCTTTTATTTCATCTTTTTGCAGCTTATTTCACGAAGCTCTGTGGCGGAAAAAACAGTACTTTGTCCCCACACCCTTTCCACAGCACTTCTTCGTGACTAGCGCCATATTCTAGCGTTAATTCACTGCCACACCTCAGCCGTCAGGATAGAAGGATGGCAATTTTAGACCAAGTATGAGTGAAAGGAGTATAGGATTATTTTTTGCAATATTAGCAGCAGAATCATAGTAACTTAAGGATAATTTGTCTAGTAGTTAAGATGTTTTTGCTAGAAAGGGACGAGGTGAGGTGTGTGTGTGTGTGTGTGTGTGTGTGTGTGTGTGTGAATTCCTCTCTTCTATGACCGCCTTAGTGAGTGACCTTCATCGTCTCCTCAATCCCGATGTGTGTGTGTGTGTGTGTGTGTGTGTGTGTGAATTCCTCTCTTCTATGACCGTCTTAGTGAGTGACCTTCATCGTCTCCTCAATCCCAATGTGTGTGTGTGTGTGTGTGTGTGTGTGTGTGTGTGTGTGTGTGTGTGTGTGTGTGTGTGTGCATAAATTCCTCCCCTTCATGACCACTTAGTGACCGCCTTCATGTCCTCAGTGCCGCCTCGCCTCTTCGCATCATGCTTGGTCGTGCTGTGGAGATGTCTTGGTTAATTCCTGTTTGCGTTGTGGACGGTGACTTTCGCCTGTCGTGCGTGTTGGGACTCCTCAATCTCCACTTACATTTCCCTTCTTTCTTCGCCTACAATTTCCTCACTTTTCAGTTTTCTTTCCATTGTTCATTATTTATTTATATTTCTGTTTCTTAACGCTCCTTCTCATTTCCCATTTGTTTACATTTTCTGTTTTCTCGCCGCACATTTATCTCCATTATGCTTTCAGTTTTTGGTCTTTGTTGTGTGTGTGTGTGTGAGAGAGAGAGAGAGAGAGAGAGAGAGAGAGAGAGAGAGAGAGAGAGAGAGAGAGAGAGAGAGAGAGATGCTACATTTCTTTAGCCTAACAAAGATCCCTAAATTCAACTCTACTCCTTTTACCATAACTTGGCCCAGATTTTCGTCCTTTTGAAGCTTATTTCACGTAATTCAGTCGCAGAAAAAGACAGTACCACAGCTCTGCATCCATCCCACGGCACTTCTTCGTGACTAGCATCATATCCTAGTGTTAATCTTTTGTTCCGACTCCACCTTCAAGATGGAGAGCTGGAAATTTTAGGCCAAATTAGAGGGAGAACAGTCTAGTAACCAAGGAGATTCTAACCACTGTCCTAAGGTTTATTTAATTCCATGTACCCAGAGTTAGAAAAAGTCGCCTAGTTGCAGAAAGAAAAAAAAATTGAGTATGTTGCTAGAGTGAAGGATGGTGATGGTGATGATGATGATGGTGGTGGTGATTGTGGTGGTGGTGGTGGGGGGGGGTGATGATTATGATGGTGATATAATGGTGGTGGTGGTGGTGGTGATGATGATGATGATGATGGTGATGGTGGGGGTGATGATTATGATATGATAATGGTGGTGGTGGTGGTGATGATGATGATGATGGTGATGGTGATGGTGGGGGTGATGATTATGATGATATGATAATGGTGGTGGTGGTAATGATGATGATGATGATGGTGATGGTGATGGTGATGGTGGGGGTGATTATGATATGATAATGGTGGTGGTGATGGGGGTGATGATGATGATATGATAATGGTGGTGGTGACGATTATGATGATGATGAAGAGGATGATGGTTATGATTATGATGATGATGGCGATAGTAATAATAATAATAATAATAATAATAATAATAATGATAAAGCTGAAAGACGACGCAAAAGAAGCAGGGAAAACTGAAATTAATGCCGCGACTACTGAAAAGAGGCGAAAAAAATAACAAGGAATTAATGTGATGAACAGAGAAAGTGGAAATCCTTGGGTATGACGAAAAAAAAAAAAACGACAAACTGAACGGCGAGTGAAAGTGAAGTGAGAGAGAGAGAGAGAGAGAGAGAGAGAGAGTGAGAGAGAGGGCCAATTTAACTATAGATATTTTACACTGATATGAACCAGATTTTCTTCTTTTTGTAGCTAATTTCTCGCAGCTTTTTTGGCAGAGGCAGTACTACGGCTCTGCACCCTCTCCGGAGCACTTCTTCGTGACTAGCACCATTCTCGAGTGTTAATCTATTACAACTCGGTATTAGATGATGAGATGTCAGTTTTAAGCCAAGTTAGCGTAAATGAGTATAGTGTTCACATAACTTTTTTTTTTTCTAACGTGTTATTATATTAGTAGTAGTTGTTGTAGCCCCAGGTTCATGTGATTGGTGAACCCAGTGGACTGCAGGCTGAAGTTTTCCTCCTCCTGCAGTCCACCATCGTCCTTTCGAGGGATAGGGAGGGAGATGAGGGACGTCTGTATAACCGGATAGTGGAGCTGCAGTTGTATCAATGCCACCACATGAAGGTGTCCTTACTCCAACACCAAGTTATGGCACTTCGGTACATACGGCAACATGTTCTAGGCTATAAGTGTAATTTGGCCACGTAAAATTGGCCACATATTCTTAACCGTACAAGTCAGGGAAGCAGCCACAATTTTGCTGAGAGAGGGTGTCTTAAATTTGGTCGTCATAATTCTTGAGACACAATTTCTTGGAAAGTATTATTATAGTATGTAGATAAATATGAAGTACATCTACTGATAAATAGTAGAGGAAGCAGCCCAGGAATCAGTGGTTAAGAGCTGAATTAGTAAATACATCATCATCATCATCATCATCATCATGTGGACCTCTTTTCACACCCTTGGGCAGGGTGAGGAGTAGCAGTGTCCAGACAGCCCAAGTTTGCCCACTCCAATGGGCCACGCTTCCGTTCACTCATCATTCAAGCCCCCCCGGAACCCTGGCTCAATCAGATACTTCAAAAACTTTCATCACGTTCTGTAGCTCCACATAAACGTATCCGATAGATTCAGTCCAGACGCTGTCACGTTAAAAAGGGGTTTCAAATCCCTAATCATTCACTTTTCACAACATTCATCCAGCTGGCTTGATCTCTTTGTCAGTTCCCTAGCCACCGACTTCCATACCTAGAGCTCTTCCTCACACACTTATCCACCATATCCTTCCACCTTCTCCTTGGCCTACCTTGCCTCCTCCCTCCTTCAAATTCGCACAGGTATACCTTTTTCACCACTATTGTTATCCATTCTCTCCACATGACCATACCATCTCAGTGCACTGTCTTCGATTCTGGTGTCCATAGTCTACCTCATTCCCCATCTTTCACGAATCACATTTCGTATCCTATCCACGCTCTGTATTCCACATACATTCCTCAGCAGTCCCATCTCCACTGCTTTCACTCGACTTTTCATTTTCATGCCACACTATAAGTCTCACATCCATATGTTAAAGTTGGCACTAACACTCCTTCATGTAGGCCTCGTGCAGCCCGCAACACTCAAGCCTCTGTTTCATATCAAATCCCTCATAGCACCAGCTACTTTCCTTCCTTGTGTCCCCCTACTTTCCACTTCTTTTGCATGTTTTCCTCTCTTTTCCATCACTGTACCAGGTATTTGAACTCTCTCACCAATTCCAGTCTCTCTGCATTCACTGTGAGTAAATACAAATATAAATAATTGACTAAATGAGTACGTTCCCGTTCATCTTATAGAAAGCGAGGTGGATGTTTACCCCTCCCCCCCTTCCTTTGGCTGCACCCATGGTACAGAGTAGTATGTAGTAGAATATCTTATTTTCACCACAGGATTTTTTTTGCAGCTTTTGAGGCCAAAGTGTAAGAGGTCCTGTACATTTCCCCCAAATACCGGTAGAGGAGATGGAATTTCATTCAAAAAGCCTGACGAATTTTTCCTTCAAGCAATATAATGAGGCTTAAGATTGTTATAATGAAGTTGACAAGTTTTCTAGTAAGTCCCAACCATCACAGTAAACGATTTAGCTGAAGCCTTTCATCATCATCTTTCCCGTGTACTGAGGGTAACCATTTTTTTTTTTTTTTTTTTAAATAATGAAACAGTGTTGTAAAAAGGCCGAATGAGATAAAAGTCTTATATTGAGTTCAACTACTTCTTGGTGTAAGGTATGCTCACAAGGTGAAAGCAGAACTTGAATGTGCTTTCTGTTGGGCGTACTCATATGCATGGGGCGCACTTTGTCACTTAAAACAGCACAGAAAAATACGAATGTTTTTGCTTCTGCGAAAATTAGTACGGTGTTTCATGTATACCAAAAAAGTCGTCAGACAAAATTATCTTAGCTTGTAGGAAAAATGTTATGTTCGTAGGCTGAGACATGGCAACACGGCAGGAGGAGCCAAGGTGCCGTCAGCTGATGGTCAATTGGTAAACAAAACGTCTGGGAGGAAGGGCTAATCATTCCCTGTGTCGCTATTTACCATCAGTAGGGGTGAAAACAGACACGATGGCGGGAGCACTGATAAAGAAAGGCATTGACCACCTGAAAAGTAAAGAGTTCAGGGATTATTTGATGAGGTGAGTGAAGAAGTAGCACAAGTGAAAGGTGCACCGGTGCGTATTTTTTTAAGTTTGGCCGATAGAGGCCCCATGGTTTTAGTTCTGTTCTCTGACATCTTCTTTTCAAATTTGCGAGGAAAAGCGGAGGTCAAAGCAAAAGTGGAGGGATGAGTTAACGTAAAAAATTCCCACCGGTTATACATTCCAGACGATAATTTTAACATGCTAACAATAGCAGTAAGGAGGGAGACCCTAAGCTTGTTGCAATTATGATGCTCCTTATAGTGTAATTAAGGGTATTGGCAAGCCTTGTTATGTTCATGTTGACATATAACAGGTTTTGCCATGACTAAAGCAAGATTGAGTCACTGTTTTGAGAGCACCTGTTCAGTAGACAATCCTGCATCAGTAATCAGTTTGGTATTACATAACTAGATGGATTGTGATAACCAATTTACTGTTAGAAAGTCTTATTTCACAGTTCCCCAGAGATTAGGCTATATTGCATCATTTAAAAATGAATGGTTATGACCTATTTTAAGGACACCGGCGATGAAACACTATAGCCTGTTAATCTTTCACCAGTTTGCAAAGAAGACTCATTGCATGTTTATTTGCTGATAGGCCTGTTAGTGACTCTTCTATAGACTCCATGCATTAAAACAGTGAAAATAAGTTATCAGTAATATTGAAGTTTTGTACATTTTGTATTTTTCTGTTTGTAGCATAGTATGATCAGTAAGCTGCTGGTGGGACAGTGTGTTGTGATAGGTCAGTTAATTTTTTAAAGCACTAAGCATGAGTTGACACCCGATGGCTTAGTGGTGTGAAGGACAGGATGATGGAGGCCTTAGTAAATCTTGACAATAGGTCCACATTGTTGTGCTTATCTCTGTATTTTTGTATGAAACAGCCCATGTTTTATGTTCTTTGAGTGTAACAAAGGATAATCAAAAGAATAACACTTTATGAGTTAGTTCTTCACTCAGTTTACTCAGAAAGCCTAACTGATGCGCAAAAAGGGCTTTGGCATGATTCTCATTTCAGCCCATAATTGCTCAGGTTTGAGCATGTTCTGTATTTGGATCTTATCTGTGTAAACACCTTTTCTTCTATGACACCTCCTTATGAAAGTAATAACAATATTAGTTAGTTGTCAGCCAGGGCGAGTCACATGATGTATTCTGGCCAGTTGCTAGTTGAGTTGCTAGAGGCAGACAACTCAGTTTTGCCATGGCCTATGTCAAGCAACAAGCACTCTCCCATGCCTGTTCTTGTTTTGCGGGAATATTAGGGTGATAGCTAAGGTAAGGTTAGAATTGGTTTTGGCTAACATTGAACTGTGTGGGGTCTAGGTTAGGGTAAGTGGAGTCAGGGTAGGCTAGAACGGTACCTAAAATGGTTTCTGAGTTACTCATGGGGGGGCATAGCTTTAAAGTTGGTTATTACCAGTGGAAATGAACAAAATTTGAACAAATCACTTTAAAAAATGAGGAAAACCCATAGATTTATCATACTGAGTACGGTATGAAACAAGAATATCACCAGGTCATTTGATTTTAAGTTGTTTTACATTTATCACCCCATTAAGATGTATTGTATAATTTTTCTTTCCTAACAACCATAAGGGGATGTACAGTGACACTTTCTAAGGAAATATTTTGTGATTTGTGTTAGCCATTCACACTCTTGACATTGTTATATTAGCATTCAATAATGACATCATCTGGCACTTGTGGGGATTGAGACTGAGTGCTAGACATAGTGAATTCTAACTCATCTCCCCAGCCTTATGCCTCTGAGTGAACATTTCTAAACCTTAGTAATAGTTTTGAAATTAGTTGAGAAGCACAGTTGAGTTACGGTACCTCTCTCCTTGATTCTGGCTGTGACAAGATGACTCCAACACACCCACTTCACACCAGTCCAGTCAGGTGCACGATGTCATGCCCTTTTCTTCCTAAGGGGCCTCCACGTCATATTTTATGGGAAACCTGATGTTTTTTTGCGAGTTTATTCATTATTTTTCTGCACACACTAGACTGATAACTTTGATATGGCTGGGTACAGAGAATATTATTTCCTTACTGTTTTAACATTTTATATTCAAAGTTAGGTGTACAGTACGACATTGTATCAGTAATTTACCTGTAAAGATGAAGTGAGTTGATAGTTGAAATTGTAAATGTAAAAAAATACTCTTTTCATGAACATTTCTGATTACCCCAAGTTATCTACAATAAAATCCTGTTGTTTTCTGTTCATTTTATGACCAGTACTTATTACAATAATTCTTCATATAACATTCTTTCACTCAGTGCAGTTTTACAGTAAAGCTGCTAATCAGCATACAAACACCATTCACATACCATGCCAATGTTTATTATTTACCGATCAGGGTGTGCAGTGAAGGGTCAGAATTAAAACAACTCTCACTAACACTGATCAATATAGCACTCACTTCTTTAAGTTTCCATGGACTGTAATGCATACATACAGTATACACGCAGTCACATCCTTTTTTTTTTTTTTTTTTTTTTTCAGTGTGATTTTGTAAGATATCTGTGAGTATAATTTTTCATACTGGAACATAAGCCTCACTTAGAGTGATTTTCAAGGTCACCAAGGGGAACACATCTACATTGTTCAAGTGAGGAATTACTGTACTCTGGTTTAAAGCAGCACATCCTAGTCATGTGGCTGTGGCAGGTTGTATACCGTGTTCTTGTAATGTAAATGACAAAGGATATGATTTTGGTGGCTTTACGCGTACACAGACAGCCAATCAAAAACTGACTTTTATCCTTATTACTTAGCTTTTTATTTGTATGAATTGAGTACACTTAAGGAAAGTGTATGCTGCCTTCATGGACTTGGAGAAAGCTTATGACAGAATAGATAGGCAAGGTATGTGGAAGGTATTAAGAATATATGGAGTGGAGGGGAAATTGTTGAGTGCTGTGAAGAGTATGTACGAGGGAGCTAGGGCTACGGTGCGAGTGGATGGTGAGCTGAGTGAGTTCTTTGATCTCAATGTGGGACTGAAACAGGGGTGTGTGATGTCTCCATGGCTGTTTAATATATATATGGATGGGGTTGTAAAGGAGGTGCAAGGTAGGGCAGTGGATGTGGGGGTGGCCCTAATGAATGAGGGTGAGATTTGGAAGCTTCCGGTGTTGCTGTTTGCTGATGATACAGTATTGTTGAGTGAAGATGAATGGGAGTTGCAAGGTTTGGTGAATGAATTTGGGACAGTGTGTAGGAGAAGGAATCTGAAAGTTAATGTAAACAAAAGTAAAGTTATGGTGTTTGAGAGGAATGAAGTCACAGAGTGTGGAGTGAGGTTGGATGTTGAGGATATGGAGAATGTGAGTGCATTCAAGTACTTGGGTAGTGTGATGAGTAAGGATGGAACTCTGGGGGATGAAGTACGTGAAAGGGTACAGCAGGGAAGAAAGGTTGTTGGTACACTGAAAGCAGTGATGAGAAATAGGGAGGTGAGTATGGAAGTTAAGAAGTCACTGCTTGATGGTATTGTGATCCCTACCCTGATGTATGGAAGCGAGGTGTGGACCTTGCAAGAGGGGAACAAGTCAAGAGTGAGAGCAGTGGAAATGAGTTACTTGAGAGGAGCATGTGGAGTGACGTGGAGGGACAGGTTGACGAATGAAGAAGTGAAGGAACGTTGTGGGGTAGATGTGGATGTGATTGAAAAGATTAGGAGAAATACACTGAGGTGGTTTGGACATGTGGAGAGAATGGAGGATGAAAGACTGACTAAGAGGGTGTATGTAGGTGAGGTGGAGGGAGGGAGAGGGAGGGGTAGGCCGAGGATGAGGTGGAGGGATGGAGTTGAGAGGTATATGAGGGAGGGGGGGGTGAGTTGGGAGGAGGGGAGTCAAATGGTGGGTGACAGAGTGACTTGGAGGCGTTTTGTCTGTGGCCACCCTTTGCGGGATTAGGGCGTCGGGCTATAGATAGATAGATAGAGTACACTTAAAATTTTTCTTAACCCATTCATTACAGTCATGCCTTTTGTATTCTTACCTGCTGCCAACAAGCAGTTTTATTCAGCAAATGAGAATTTGAGCTGAGGAGTTAGGTATAGTCTTCATTAACCCCTTCAATATAAGAGTCTCCTTTATTATCTGGCAGTATCACATAATATGTAGTGTATAAATTCAAGTCATCAAGATATAAGAAGTGGTTAACATAAAATAGATGTGCTTTTGTTGTTATTGTGAAATGTGTGATAATAATTACTTACCATGAAATGCATTAGCTGTGAGTTGCCATATTTCATGTCAGTACATGACAGTGTTTTGTTTTGCAGTACTCATTTCTGGGGTCCTGTAGCTAACTGGGGTATACCAATTGCTGCCATTGCCGATACTCAAAAACCTCCAGAGATTATCAGTGGAAAAATGACAATCGGTAAGTATGAGGGATCCATGAGGTTGAGAGGCATGTATGGAATGAAATATCTGGGGGTTCCTTGCCATCAGCAGTCTATAACAATAAGTGGTGAAGTAATTGAGAGTAACTTTCACAGTATGGTTATCAGTGGGAACTGATTTTATTGTGTTTTCCCAATAGATTGGAAGTGGTTGTATGGAAAACAAATGTCACACACATACAGTATGTCAGTGTGGGGACATTGACACTCATCTGTTGCTCGTGCAGCCTCTGTAATGGTACTCTTTGTTAACCATTTATGGTGTTTGATATCAATGTTAAACTTTTATCACATTATTCAAAACCTCTCAGTAAACATCCCCCCCCCCCCCCCCGTACAGGTGAGCGTGAATGGAGATTTGAGTGATGAGTTTTCTGAGAATGTTGGCATGCATTGGAGTCAGTCTTGAGCCGTTTATTGTTTAACACAGTGCTTGAAGCCATCTCACTTGACCTTAGAAATGGACTCCCATGGGAGATGTTCTGTGCTGATGAGTTGATGTCGATTACGGAGAATGAGAGGGAGGTGGAGGAAAGATTTAGGAAATGGAGAGATGGTTTGGGGCACAGGGGCTTGAGTGTAAATGCAGATAAAACAAAGGTGGTGGTATCTAGGGCTGGTAGTGGTACTGTCAAGGAAAAGGGAGTTGGGCCATGTCCAGTTTGCTGCAAGGGTGTGGGAAGTAATTCCGTCTTGTGCAGTATTTGTGATATGTGGATGCATAAGAGGTGTAGTGGTATTAGGAGTAGACTGGCAGATAATGCTGATTTCGTGTGTGCAATATATCGGGGAGAGCGTGAGATTATCATGCATGAAGGGATTGATCTTGTTGGTGAGTCTCATGAGTGTGTGGAAGAGTTTTGTTACTTGGGAGACATTATGTGCAGGAGGTGGGGCTGGAGCTAGCTCTGTGGTTAGAATTAGGAGTGGTTGGAAGAAGTTCAGGGAGCTGTTGCCTCTCCTGACATTGAGAGGGCTCTCCCTCCGTGCTAAGGGATCTTTGTATGTAGCATTTGTTAGGAGTGTAATGCTGTATGGTAGTAAGACCTGGGCTGTAAAGAAAGAGGATATTTGTAGGCTCAAATGCACAGAAATGAAGATGATTAGGTGGATGTGCAATGTGTCCTTGAATGTGAAGCCTGTGGGGGGTGGGGGGCTAGGTTTACAATTTTAGAGTTGAGAGGAAGGATGGGACTGGAGTGTGTTGGTGCTGTGATGAGGAGATTGAGATGGTTTGGGCATGTGGAGAGAGGATGTGGGATGACAGTTGGGTGCGGAAAGTGAGAAGTGTGAATGTTGGGGGTAGGGTTGCGAAAGGCAGACCGGAAAAGACGTGGGATGAGGTCATAGTGCGTGATCACAGGGATAAGGGACTGAATAGGGAGGCTGCCAGAGATTGAGCACCATTCCTTTAGGTGACGAAGGGCAGTCCATTCAAGCAGGTTGGAGCCTTTATAAATGCAACAGTACAGTTTTTCTTGCTTTTTCTGAAGATGTTGCTAAAACAGAGTAGGATGTAAAACTTTTAATGCACTTTATTTTTTATCAAGACTTCCTGTTTATGAAATCATTTGTGTTTCATCTTTTGATACTGACCGTTGTCAGCCTTAGATTCCCCCCCCCCCTGTCAGTAATTCAGTACATGGAGGCAGTTTGTAGCCAGCCCTTACAGGATTAAGGCATCTGGCAATAGATAGATAGATGGATAAATTCAGTGCCTTGACTCAGGATGAGTGGATCTCAAAACCTCCAGGGAATACCGTATACTGTGTTTGGCCTGCCACAAACCAGAGGCCCCAACCGAAGCTAATTGGCAGAAGGTGGTAAAAAGTTCAAAAGAATTTATACAAGAAAAAATGATAGTGACTGCCAGTACGGTATAGTAAAATTATATATGAAAGGGTATGAAAGAATAAGAATATGGTAGTATATTAAGGAAGGCAGTGTATGATATGATGCAGGATGTGCTGCAGGGTATGAATAGAGGATGAAATACTTCAGGAGATTGATCATTTTAAATATTTGGGAGCTGCAGCTTTTAAACATGAAGAGCTGAGGGAAAGGATGGGACTTGAATGTATTAGTGATGTGATGGTTTGGACATGTGCACAGGATTGAGGATGACAGCTGGGTGTGGAGGGTGAGAGGTGTGAACATTGAGGGCAGGGTTACAAGAATTAGACTGAAAAAGACTCAGGACAAGGTTATAGAGTGTCACCTCGGGTTAAGGGACTGAATAGAGAGCCTGCAAGAGAATGAGCAGTGTGGAGGGCTTCCATTAGGTCACCAAGCCTGATGCATGCAAACATGTTGGTGTCTTTATATATGAAACAGAGTAAAGCAAAATTGCTATGTAAGGTTAAGAGTAATTGAAATGTGTTACTGTACTTCCAACTTGAATGGAATCGAAACTTGAGCATTGGAACTTAACCTTTATCAGAAAAATAGCGGCCATAAACATGATGAATGGTATAATTGCTGTAAGAGAGAGAGAGAGAGAAAAGTTCCTTTTGTGATGGAAGGATTGACTGTCAGAGTGGGATGTGTAATCACAGAATTAAATGAAGAAAGAGAATTATGTTTATATAGTATGGACGTTTTCTATCTATATACCTAGGCTGCTTCTCCCATGGAAAGGGAGGACATATTCAGAGAACATAAATAAGTTTCCAGAGAAATTCCTTAAGAAAGATGCTGTGGTACTGTTGAAAGAAGAATATATGTGAATTGGAAGGGATTGGAACACTACATTTCTCTGCATCCCTCTCGTATCTTCCTTCTTCCATTCTCTTTTCCATTTCCCCTTCCAACTCCTGTCCTTTCCTTTGCCTTCCTCCACCTCTCCTCTGCTCCCACTCCCCTTCTGTCCCCTCTCTTCTCCTCACTGCCTTTACTCCCATGTTTCCTGTTTTTTTCTTCATCCTCTCTGTGGCTTTCTCTCCCATTCCTTTCTTCCGTCTCTCCTCTCTTCTTCTCTCATTCTCTTTTCTCTGTCCCTTTCTCTTGTTCTCTTTTCTTCTACCACCTCTTCCATCTTGTATTAGTAAGAAGGGAGGAAGAAGAGTGACAGGGTGAGTGAGGGGTATGTAAGGAGAATGTAAGCAGGAGGTGGATCTGTCACAGCCTTACAGCCTCTCCTTTCAGGGGGTTTGCAAGAGGGAGATGATGTTGACATGTAGTATTGTATGTATTGACCATTATGAAGTAGCTGTTTTAATGCCTTGCTGCATAATACCATCTGGAGGGGGACACTTCCACATAGTAGCACTGATATAAATGGGTAGTTTCATGTCCAGGCACACACATATCCCTCAGTTCCCTCCCTGTCCCCCAAAAGGAGGATGGACGACTGCAGGAGGCCACAACTATTACTGCTTAATTACTTAATCTCTCTTACAGCCCTGTGCCTTTACTCAGCCATTTTTATGAGGTTTGCAATCAAGGTTCAGCCTCGTAACCTCCTCCTCTTTGCCTGCCACATCACTAATGAGACTGCTCAGATCATCCAGGTAGGAAGTGGGTCTCATTGTTAGTTGTTACTTCAGAGCATAATTTTATAACCTACAGCTTCCCTCAGCTCTACATGGTGGTTTATTTCAGTAGGCATATTGGCTAGTCGTATTGATGTACTGTACATTACCGTTAACAAACTTCAGAAAAGAATTGATGTCTTCCTTCCAAGACAGTCATCGCACAGGACATATTTTATACCCTGTTTGTTAAACCAAAACTGCCAACAAGATCTTGTTTCTGCTATTAGCAGCACAGACAAAGAAACAACACATACAGTAGTATACCTTGATTAATTCATGATTTAAAATTCATGATTTAAAACAAAATTTCACTCAAGCGTCAGGACCAACTTGCATAGCCCCGGGCTACTACGCTCCTTGTGGGGCAGTGTAGGATTGGATGATGGATGGATGGATAAAACAAAATTCACTCACATGAATGTTGAAGCACAGTTGTTTGGTAAAAATCTAAACCAGAATATGAGGCAGTATGTACCAGAACAAGCCACCTTATCAGAGCCATTCAGTTTGAAGTACCGTATTTATTGATATTGGCAGGGTTGGACTCCTATTCTTGTGATATAGACAGGTAGGGGAAATGCATTCAACTTATGTTTTTTGTGCACATGCAAAGACTACAAGGGCTGGAACCCCTCATCCCCCTCTGTACATTGTTGTAGGAATAGTGAGCCCAGTGCTCTGCACTTGGGTTGCAAGCAGCCTGTTACTTCCTTCATTTAGGATAGAGTCCACTTTGTATGTGGAGCTTCCTGGTACCAAGCATCATACATCTACCCCTTGTAAGCATGGGAAAGAGGATGATAATGTACAAAGCCTTTATAAACAAAGCAAAGCAAAGGGAAACATTTCAGTGTGAATACCTACTTTTGATAGTGAACAGTTTGGAAACAGCAGTATAGTTATGCACTTTTGCTCTTGTTAAGTTACTTATATATATATATATATATATATACCCCGTATGGGATTATGGCGTCTGGCAATATACATATATACAGTATATATATATTCATCATTCATTCATCATCTAATCATGTGTTGCCCCATGTGGAGCATAGGAACCCGGGGCTAGGCAAGTTGGTCCTGACATTTAAGATGAGAGTGACTGGCTTCACTCATCCCTGAGTGGTATTACGTGAGCAGTAAACCCCACCCACCCCTTGGATATAAACCTGCACCAGCTCAGTCTGATTGGAGTGCTTTAATTACCCACTAAACCACTAGTCACCATAATTTGGTTATATGGTTACCACCCAGCTTAGTAAATGGTTTTCTGGGTTTCAGGAAACATTTGGCTTGTCACTCAGTGTAGAGACCATGAGGCAGCACTACATTTAGTGAGTGGATGATGGGTGCCGCCATGTACCACACAGTTATAGAGAGAGAGAGAGAGCTTGCTAGCGATGATTCATAGTGGTGCTTAAAGGTCTGGTTCTGTGCATTAGTTTTGATGAATTTTTTCAGCTGGTGATCAGAGTATAAGAGGTATGTCATAAACTGTTGCCATGTTTGTAAGTCATTATATCTCATCAGAACCTTTTTATATGATCTCTATGTGAACTATCCATTGTAACATATTTTATTCCTCCACAGGGCTGTCGGTTGATCAACTATGAATACTTAGGAGGCAAAAAAGCAGCGGAAAAAGCGGCTGCCGCTGCACCTGAAGTAACCACGTAAATAGTAATATGATTGGTCTGTGTGTACTTGTTTGCCTTCAGGTGTTGTTGTCATTGCAGGCAGTAAGGTGTACAGTAGATTGTTAATTGAAGATTTTGAATGTGACGGATGTAAAACTGAACTCAGATCTTTAAACAAATATTAGGTACTGCATTTTGTTTTGGGAGTTTTAACACTTTCCTGTTTTTATAATGAATGTGTGCTGTGATGCCGTTTTGAAAGAACAAGTTGTTAGGTTTTTATTCTGATTAAAATGGTTGATTTTTTTGTTTTTTCATGAAAGTTTATGGTGTAAACTATATAATTTTTTTAGATGATGGTGTTTACAGTTATACAGTACCACTGTGGAAGCCTCTTGATATTTCTAAAGAAAGAAAGAGCTGCTACTAATGTAAAGAAAATACGAGACTTGTCAGCATCCTGTGTTAGTGGTTTTGGAGTTATATAATTTTTGCTGTGGGACTTTTTGATACCGTTAGATCATAAGTTTTCAGTGTCTCATATTCATACACTGAACTCTGATCTTGTTTGATGTTATTTGAATATGCTGGCAGTGCTTTGGTGTAGGGCAGGTGACGCTTACAGAATATAGTCTTTCACACATCAGTATATTAACCCTTACAGCCAGAGGACATCTCACTCACGCTAAATAAAATTGCCAGATTATCACAAGAATCTGTGTCTCCTGGCTGATGGGTTATTAAGAATTTTCTAACCCCTACAGCCCAGTGATGTGTCATCCGGGTTGAATAAAACTGCCTGGCATTAGCCCCTCCCCCCTTCTTCAAAAAAAATGTCTTCGAACCGAAGGGGTTAGAATTTGCTGGCTTAACATTACACTTAACAATAATCTGTACTTCAGCTTAACACTTAACAATAGTATCTTAAGTTTTTTTGCTTTTCGTATGAACCTGAGTTTTTCCAGGATATTGTTCATCATTAAAGACATATTAAATATGATCGCATTACAAATACAGTAATTGAATAGGTGAATTGCTAAGAGCACAGCTGCAGATAAACTGAGAGTATTGGATAAAACAAATACTGTACATTGGTTTACTTGAATCATCACATCACTTTCCAAGTTATCCAAGGAGACCTGCCTAGTGTGCCATGTTGCCCCTGAGTTGGCAGTTAATGTTCAGAATTTTATCAGGAATATTTCTCAAGGGAGACACCCCTCCACATGGACTTTATTTATTTATTTTTATTTTTTTATAAGTTCCTCACTCTGAATGAAAGACTTATTGTCTATAATGTGTTGTCTGTTGTAGAGCCTTTGGTAGGCACTAGAAATCACATGCTAATTATGTACACCCATTGACAAAGCTGAATAACAGGCAGTCCCATATTGACCCATTTTATGCATGGGGCATCTTTGGGTAAGCTACAGTAGTCCATGTCATTTTTAGGGTAGAAAGGCAACAGTTGTGATAATTGAATGGTAACTCCTTCAGTGGCATTGTTGTTGTATTCTTTTTTTGGTGCTCAATTTTTGTATCACCTCCTGATAATAAAGGGAGTAATAAATGCTGTATCTAACCTTTTCCAGTTTGAAAAGTCTGTCCTGAATTGAGTAAAATATTCAGGATGTAGCTGGATTAGAATACAATGTCATTGTATTGAAGGAGTTAATGAGATTTGAGTGTACGGTATAATTTAAAGATATATATCCATGGAACTTCCCTGCTTATTGACTTAATGAAATTCTGTGGCACAAGTACTTGCTGACTAACCATACAGTATTTTTATTTGGAGATGACTGTCAAATATGAAGTGCATATCTTTGAATGTTTGCTGTAAGTTGATTGTGATATCATTTGCAATGTTATACCGGTAATTTAATCATGACAGTAGGTAGCTAGTTAATGATACTAAATAAAGAAAATATGTACAGTATAACAATATACAGTAATAAAGATGTATGTTTGTTCCTTTAGAGAGACTAAGACCATCATCCTAATACAGTATATTAACTTTCATGTTATAGCTCTGTGCAGATCATGATTTTTTTTTTTTTTTTTTTTTTTTTAAGATATCCAGGCAATGGACTGATTTATAATTTTGTTGTAACTATTTCCAGATGAGTTTTTCAACAAGGGAAACCCATAGCATTTGAAACAGTAATAACCAATTCCATATTACTGTACTGAATTCTCTTGAGGGCGTAGGGGATCAAGGCTGGGCTATTGTTCTTCAGACAGTATATAGGTAGAAGCCAAGTGTTTGCCTGGTTGGCATATTCATGTCAGAAAGTTCTCCAGGGGCATATGTTAAATTTTTCTTGTCTCTCTCTCTCTCTCTCTCTCGCTCTCTCTCACCATTACCGTTCTCGATGATGGGTCTGCTCAGCCTGACAGACCAGGGTTGCTCAGCTACTACCTTAGTGCCATATAGCCTTTGTTGCCAGGTGCTAGAATGCTCATTGTCAATCAGCCAGCCAAATTGGTCAGCTGTGGGAAATTCACATCCTTATATGGAAGGCACAGGCATCAGTGACTGGTGAATTCAATCACTAGATCAACGGACAAAATGGGTGAAAATAGAATGTTTAAATTCTTTTTAATCAGCCTTAAATTTTAACAGCACTTGGTAGTCTAATAATTTAAAGAACAAGTCAGAGTGATTCTTGTTTGTGAAGCACATTGATTTGAACCTCCCAGAAGTATGGAGGTTTACTGTAGGTGTGTCATCTGTCAATAAATGCTCTGGACGAGGGTAGCCCAGTCTCGGCCCCCAATACCTCGTGAGAAGTAATATCAGAGTGCTTGTTACCGTTACCAAATTTTATTATTTATATATTTTTTTAATTAACTGGGATCTTGTATTACTTGTATTCTTACTGTGTATATCGTACAGTTTATTATAATGACAATACCCATGAATAATTCCTTAAGTTCCTTCAGAGTCTCCTACGAAGAAAATATTTTTGTAATAATATTTAACATTCAGTTTGGGGGGGGGGGGAATTCTTAACGGCAATTATTTACGTAATTTCTTCTCACAGTATTCAGCATAAGGCATTCAGTAGTTTTGTAAAGTCCACAGTATCAAAATCCAGAATACTGTAACTGTTTGGGTGGGTGGACATTTGTTAGGGCAAGTCAGTTGTTGAGAGGAAATTTTGTATAATGCAGCTCAATACATACCTGGAGAAGTTATGGCTGTATCCTTAAATTATCAGTTTTATTGTCCTTTCATTTTATATACTCATTACACTGACTCACCCAGTTACCTCAGCGTGGCCCAGATTTTCTTCCTTTTGCAACTGATTTCATGGAGTTCACTTGCAGAATAAGACCGCTAAGGCTCTACATTCTTTCCATAACACTTCTTCATGACTCATATCCTACTATCCATTTCAGAGGCGGAGTTGCGCTGTTTATCGCAAATATCTCCTAAACGAATCGTTGGATCAGTATGGTATTTCAACACACTACTTTTGACATCCGGGCCTAATTTATGACCCTTAAACCATATTGCTATTTATGTTATGTGAGGAGTTTACTCGTGAAAAATAACAGAAAGTCGACTAGTCATGTTGACGCATTCGAAGGAAAGTGTTGCCCCCCCAACACCCTCCCAAACTATTCCTTAACTACCCCTACTTCTCCCCCTTCTCGTCCTCGTTATCCCTCCTATTCTCCCCGAGCTCCTCGCCTCCTTCATCACTCTTGTGTCCCTCCCTCATTATCCCAGCACTGTATTATAATGTAAGAATGTTATGTAGTTGTAGACGTATTGATATGATTATTTGCAATGGATGCAAGTCGTATTTTGCGTAGAAAGTACTGTACATCAGGATGATTACGTACATGTAATAGAAGCTATGCCTATATGTTTGCAGTGTTTATGGTCAACCATTGAAATTAACGAACTACAAATTGTATCACTTGTTGCCTGAACGTTCTCGGAGAAGTTATTACTATTATTACAATTCTGTGTATTCATCCTAAAATGTCAACATGGTCCAGTTGATATATATTGTTTTACCTGTCTCTATTTATATCATTACAAAATTATAAACTCCAATGCTATATTGTATATGATGCGTAATATTCATTAATATATACATACATACATCGTCATTTTATTGTAAATACTATTACATACATATTATGTATGCAATTAGAATGAGAAAAGAAAACAGAAGTGCAAAGATGGGAGAGGGATGGTGTGACTGGGAGTGAAGAGGGAAACGGGGAGGGGGTGAACGCGATATTGGGGGGTAGGGAAGGAATGGTCAGAGGGTTGTTCAGGGTGTTAGTGGAGGAGCTACCCCACACAGTCGCACTCGTCCGATTTTGTATAACACCTTAGATTTGATGACTGGATTAGGCTTAATATCCTTCAGTAAACTCCTAATGTAACATATGTAGCAGTATGGTTTAAGGGTCATAAATTAGGCCCGGATGTCAAAAGTACTGTGTTGAAATATCATACTGATCCAACGATTCGCTTAGGAGATATTTGCGAAAAACAGCGCAACTCCGCCTCTGAAATGGATAGTAGTGTCAATCTGTTGTCCCAGCTCAGCCTTCAGGAAGGAGAGAGGGCAATTTTAGACCAGGTCGGAGTGTAAAGGGAATAGCATCATAATGAACCACATATATCCACCATAACCTTCCAGATTGAACTAGGTGCCACCATCAGTCCTGGAGCACTCATTATATTGCCCACCAACACCATAATTCACCATCTGGAAGCTCATTCCTATCACCACCAAAAGAGAGCTGGGAAGTGGAGGGGAGAGGGTGAGATCTTAGTGAGGCCATTAACTGTTGGGCAGGCCCTTTGCCTCTTCCCTCATACATCTTTCCTCTCTTGTCTTAGGCCATCCCATCTAGGGCCCATCCCCCTTATTATGACCACCACCTTTGTTGTCCAGCACAAACTACATGACAGCCTTGTATACTATCATGTACCCATCTGGCTCAATGACCTGTGAAAGCAGATGAGTAGCCTTAAAGTCATTAAAAAAAAAAACGTGCTGGAGAGCACAGCAGAGCTTGAACTCCCATCCTTCCCCCATGTAGGTTCCTGAAAAGCAGTGTGGCAGCAGATGGTCAGAGTCAAGCAGGGACAGCCCTACCAGAGAGCATCACAGAAAGAAAATGCTACCTGTTTGTGCTGGGAGTACAGTGAAGGTGGCATCGCACTCCCTCCCATCTTGGATCTTTGTATGCAATAAGACAGTAGGTGGTCAAAGCCAAGGAGGGGCACCTCTGTGAACCTACACACACACAGCCAAATGGACTGAATTCCAATACTGCACACCTTAACTGTCTGGCCTGCAATGGCTTTCCCCAACTTTACTGACAACAAATGGAAGATGTGTGCATATCCCATCACCATCAGTGCAGTCAGGAATTATGTGGCAGTCTGCAGCCATAAGGAACAAAAATCTTGAGTTCGTAACAGCATAACAACCTTGTATAACTGATTAGTGTTGTTGAGTGAACTTTTATATCCCGTCGAGATCTCATGCACTTCTGCCTAACCGAGTTACATTGTAGCTGCTCCATCACCCTAAACATAGCCACCCAGATACCACTGAGCGTGTTAGCTATACAAGTATTATGATAGGTAACACCGAGCACTAAGTCTATGCAAACTTAAGACTAATATGGCTCTCAGCATATGAATCATTGTTCAGCAGTATGGTGTTTCAGTTCTTGATATTTCATGACCTTGGTGCGGTGTTGCTCTTACAGGCAACCTCACACTAATGGAGCTGATTTCTTGCCTACCTTAAGTATGGTATTGCAATAAATTTTTTTTACATGCATGCAGTAGCACAAGGGTGCCTTGTTTTTTATCAGTGTGCGTGTGTGTGTGTAACTATAACTCCATTTTCATCCAGTTTGGACCAGGCTTGGTGGAAGGGTTGAAGGCCACGCAAGAATGAAATGACCTCAGTATTGAAAAAGTCAATGAAAAGCTGAGGTCATTTGTTAGGCCCTTTGTTTGATCGTAGGGCACATAAATGTTATAATCGGTGATTGCCACTTCTCGTTAGTAATGGTGTTGATTCTTGGCTTGGGTGATTGGGTAAACAGAAAAAAAATCCCAAGTGGTCATTTGACACTGGATGAAATATACTACTACAAGAAAACTTTTTAAAGGGAAATTTTTGCTATCCTCCATGACAGGTATAGTATTCACTTTCGATAACCTCCAGGAATATTTGGACCGTGTTTTTTTTAATGTGATCCATGTGTGGATTCTAAACCCTCTGCATGGGCGGCGTTCTGCACTAGACATATTACGAAGATCCTGTGACCAGTCTTCCATGATTGGCATTTTGCAAACAATAAGCGGTCAGGGGTTAGTGTTCAGTCTGGTCAGAGTGCCCTGAATACGAAATCAACGCATCGTCAGTAGTTAAACAAAGGCGGCATTACATAGGGTGAATGGATGGCAAGCACCCCCCTTCTACCGTATACTATAGAAAGAATAGCTCCCATTTTCAACTTGTTTTCCTCATACACGTGGCGTGTGAGGTGCCCAGAATACAAATGAGTTAAGATCTAACAAGTCATCATCTCTCAGGGACATGGGAGGCGGATCATGCTGATTCAGTAATATTACAATAAAAAAAATAATGTGGTGTTAGGTAATAAGGATAAGCGCGTTTGTAGACTTTAGTCTGTTAGTCTTAACCCCATTTTAATCTAGTGCCTCTTATTGGCTGATAATATCGTTATCTAAGAGAGAGAGAGAAAATCAGCCCCGGCCGCCTCATTGGCCTTGCATTCGGACACCCTGGCCGTCAGCTGATGGTGAGGTGTGTGTACTCGCAATGTACATAAACAATAACAATTCAATTATTTGTCAATTTGATTTTGTTGATTTTGGTGTACGACTTTATCACTGATGCCCTGAAGTTTAGTGGTTTGTCATTCTCAGTGTAAAGCTTTGTAACAAAGCAGCAATGTATATAGTTGATTCTGGAAGTTACTAAGTGGACCTAACTCTGCAACTCAGTCCACTACCCGTGGTATAGGTATTGGCATTAGTCAGGCGTAGTGTCAGTGGAAAAATATGATTTTTTTTTTTTCTGAGACCTGTTAAGAGTCCTCTGCAGGTCGTCAATTTGTAGGGGTTTTTAACCATTCGACTGCAGTGAATATCCAGGCATATGGGTCAGTTGTAGCAATGTTTAGAGACGAGCCCTTTGCAGTTCGTCAAAATTTAGAATTTGTAACTTTTTTGCAGTGAATGCTCTTTGAGCTGATTACAGTTGTCTGTCAGAAACTTTTTTTTTCTCTCTCTCTTTAGCCCAAGTTTTGACAGCAGTGTGTGTGCCAGTAGCTGGTAGAGTATGAAACACAGAGTAGGTACTAAGTTAAATTTACACGGTCAAAAGACTAAGGTTGAGTGTTGGTGTTGATTTAAAGGTACCAGTATTTGTTTATCATAAAACAACCCCATTGTATGTTTGGCCATCTCTCTGACACCACTGCAAAACAGGGCATTTCCAATCAAAATGAGCATGAAAACATGCAAAAAACACAAAAACTCATTGAAAGAAAGGGAAATCAAAGAAGAAAAAAAGGATCATGTTCTTAAAAAAATTCAATGTTAGGTTG
The DNA here is from genome assembly GCF_032717465.1 of Coenobita brevimanus. Classification (NCBI taxonomy): domain Eukaryota; kingdom Metazoa; phylum Arthropoda; class Malacostraca; order Decapoda; family Coenobitidae; genus Coenobita; species Coenobita brevimanus. The sequence continues at coordinate 50,204,715 of NC_136991.1, read as the reverse complement.
ACAGACAATCCACTGAGCCTGGAGATGTCTTTTTCACTATTTTAACCATATGTGGTAAGTTTACGGTTTAGTTTAAGCAGCAGAAGACCTTACCTGTTCATTTGTTATTTTACATTGGTGGTAAATGATTGCTATATGGTGGTTGTGTTTCCCTGTTGTTTTATAAATATTTTGTTTTCTTGATTCATGTTGCTTCTTGAGTGTAATTGAGGACACTTAGGAAAAGTTATTCGACTGTACCGCATTCATTTGTTTTTCTATTTTTTTGTGTCTGATTAAGTTGATTGGTTTAGGTTATGATAAAGTGTTAGTTTAGATTAGGTTGGTTTATATTGTTTTGTTACATTAGATAATTTAAGTAGGTAAGACAAGGTTATGAACGGCCATGCCACGTTGAGTACACCGCTTCCCATCCGATCAGCGAAGTTAAGCAACGTTGGGTCTGGTTTGTACTTGGATGGGTGACCGCCTGGGAACACCAGATGCTGTTGGCATCCCTACGTCAAGTGGGGTTGGTGGAGGATTAGTGCCCCTCCCTGTAAAACAATTAACTCTAAGCCCTTGGCCACCCCATTTGGGATACATGGCGTCTGGCAATGGATGGATGGATGGAATAATAAATTTTGGTGGATTTGAGTACGTTTTAGAAGGTCTGGTATTATGGTTTAGCATCAAACACATGTCATTTGAAATGAACAGTGATTGAAAACAACAGTAAAACAAACTCGCCAATGAACAATCATTTACCTCTATAAAACGATTAGTAAAATATAGAAGACAACCAGGGAGAAAGGTGAATCGGTGGAGTATTTTTGCTGCTTAAACCAAACAGTATTTCTACCCCATATACTGAGCCAAAACAAAAATTTAACAGTACAGTACTGTGTATTGTAGCGTTAGTCATGAAGAAATGCTGTGGAAAGGATGCAGGGGTTGTAGCACAGAGTATTAATTTATTGTGACATTTGGCAGTGGGGAATAGGCTGCAAGAGGTTGAAAATCCCCAAGATAAACTTTAACTAAGGTAGTTTAGAGTGTTGTTGATAAAGTGAATTTGTGTATAAAATTGTTTACCAGTTTCAGGTGGGGTAATAAAATATTAGGTAATGTTTTTATTCAGTTTATCTTCTACGTCATTATAAAACAAATATAGTAGCATTGGTATTTTTGTATATAACCGTGTATTTCACCTGTTCATAGTGTAGTACAGTAGTGTAATATAATGGCATTCTATGACCCATCCTCAGAGTGTGAATGATGGCCAGCCCAAGCGTGCGAGTTTTGTCCATACAGAGCCATGTTGTTTCAGGATACGTGGGTAACAAGAGTGCTTGCTTCCCCCTCCAGGTAAGCTTGGACACCAGCTTATACTTGCTGTAAATTCCTATTCACTCAGAAGATGTAGTTTACTCTTTTGGGGATATGCAGCTGGAGTATGTGCCAGCTTAGGAAACTGGACGCTCCAACCCTTCATAGTCCTGAATCACCTTTTGGAAGGGTGTAGCACCTGTTAGCCAACCAAAAAGGTAGTAGGTAGGATAGTTACCCACATCCCCAGAAGTACTACCATGAGAATGATGTAGGGCTAAGGCCTGGTAGCTGGCCTTCCACATTACACCCTGGCGGGGAACTCGACCACATTACCAGGTACAATGTTCAGAGTTCGAGCTGAGACTCCTTCTCATACATATCATCTATACACAGCTCATCCTCTTGGGAGCTGTGCGTCCTCCAGTTTCCCTGCACCTCACCCTGTTGAAGGACCCTGTTCTGACCCTGGCAGGACTCTTTCTGCCACAGGAGGGCAGCTGTGTACTTGTGTTATGAGTTTTCTCGGCCAGACAGACCAGGGTAGAGCAATACCAACAAAAACTTTTATATGATATTTGCTGATGATTTTATTCAACTTGGAAATATAGTTGAGGTGGGAGAATGATATAGCCATCAGTAACAACACAACTACAGTATTCAGCCTGGAGATATAGTTGAGGTGGGAGAATATGATATAGCCTTCAGTAACATCTTCACAACTAAAGACCTCGTCTTAAGGGTGAAGAAAATATTGGTACAGTAATCTAGCACTAGTGAGCCTAAAATGAAAGTAACATCATCAGATTGAAAGAGTTAATTCCATTGTGTTATGAAAACTTGCTTCTTGATACATACATGCTGCATACCATGACTGTTATGAAGCCAAATCACCTGTGTATATTTTGCTAATGTGGTGCCTGGTGTCCATTATTAGGTGCTTGGGTTTGAAGTGGACACCATCAACTCTGTCCAGTTTTCCAACCACACTGGGTACAAGTGTTTCAAGGGACAGGTCCTGGATGACACTCAACTGGGTGAGATAACTACATTATTCAGTAAGTTTTAGTTTAGAAATATGATTACAAGTGTACACTGGTATCAGTTGAGACTGCACACAAAACTGTTCTTCAGAAATCAGGATTTCAACCCAGGTTCTTCAGTTGACAGGCCAAGCTGCTGGTGTAGTACTGTAGTATGTATGTAGTAGCCTCAGGTCCATCTGACTGTCATCCAGTAGATTGCAGGTCAAGTTATCCTCGTGCAGTTCACTATCATCCTTTTAGGAGATGGAGAGGGCGTTGAGGGACATTGTATAACTGAGCAGTGGAGTTCCCTGGTCATATTGATACCACCATGTGAAAGCATCCGTCTTCAGTGCTAATGCTACCATGAGTTTCCATTATATGTTGGTGGTATGTTCCTCCATCAGAAATAATATATCTTTGGCTCATCCTGTAAATTAGGGGAACTAGCAGTCAGTTTTATAGATAGTAATGTAGCTCTGATGGGCAGTTAGGCTGAAAATTACTGTACACTTGATGGCAAAAAAGAATATTAAAAGAAAAAAGTCTGTTATCTTCAAGGAGACATGGGTCTACCTTATTTTGCAGTTTTTATTTATTTATTTATTTTTCTTCTTTACCAGAGCCCATGTGATATTTTTTTTTTTTGTGCATTTTCAAGTTTTGGTGTTTTTTATTGTTTCATTTATAAGTGATGAATTTAAGCAGTGCACTTGTTTACAAAATTTGTTGTAGTGCCAAAGACAGTCAGTTGCCATCTTGGACATTGAGGGCAGACTTCTTCCATCATGGAATGCCATTTGAGCACTAATGTAACCTCATATGTTTTGATTCATCAATACTTAACTCAGATTGTCCTAACATAACCAAATTTATCCTAGGCTGCCTGTACCTAATGTAATTTATCCTTACCTAAATTTTCATAATATATCCAAACCAAACATGATCTAACCTAATTTATCCTAGCCTAACCTTACATAACGCATTTTACCCTTACCTAATTTACCCAAAACTAACTTAGTAATCTAACCCCATGAGCACTAACCTTTATTAAAATGGTGCAGGAAGCTGGGTGAGTGCCATTTTTACAGTTGAAAATTACCTCCTTCACACCCATGTCAGGATGAGATGAATAGCATGTGCACAGAGGTCAAGAAAATTGAAAATGAAAATGTATTAAGGTTGTAGATTCAAATCCCTGTAACTAGAGTACTGAATCTGACAAAGCTGTTGGTTTTGGCATTTATAAAATTGTGTTATCATCAAAAGGCAGTGTGGGAGGGCAGCCCCTGTATTCCATATGTCATATTTCATTGCTTATTGATATAATTCTTCATACTTGAAAATGCACTTCTGTACAACTTTTTAAAGTCTCAGAATCAATCCATTTTTTTTCTTTTTTTCTCCACATCTTCAAGTACAGCAAAAAGGCATCATAAAATGAGGACTTTGTGAACTGCCTATTTATTACCACCGAGATGTGATAGACCTGGTTTGTCAGCTGACGAGGCTGGGTTCAGGTTTTCAGTAATTTTGTCAACAGATGGGCCTGGGAGTTATAGTAGTACAGTATAGTATCTTCAAAAGAAAAATTTATTTCAGTAAACTCTTGATTATCTGTCGTCACAATATTCGGTGCTACTGACCTGGCTCTGTTAAAGCAATAACCTGCAAAATAATGCAATATCTGGCGCCGAAATGGGACTTACCCAACGGTTCTATAGAGTATCCAGGGTTGAGATGCGTCAACCGGCTCATAAACGGTAGCCAACTGGCGCTGTATTACTGTACTACTCTGCTGTATCATTATTTTATTGTATTTTATGCTTAATTCTTTTATTCATGGGAAAGTTTTTGGGATGGAGGTTCAAGATGGATAGTAATGCAATATCTGGCTCGACGCCAAATATTGAGCCGATGGGGGTACTGTGCAATATCCGGCATTTTGCTTTAACCAGCGTAGGGCCTGGCAGAATTATGCCAAATAATTGAGTTTTTTGTATTTAAAAAATTTGGAGCCTGTATTCATAATGAATTTTACTAACCACCAGGTGACCTGATTGATGGACTGCATGCCAATGGTTTAGACTGTTACTCTCACCTCCTGACTGGCTACATAGGCTCACGCTCCTTCCTTCACAAAATCCAGACTGTTGTAAAACACCTCAAGTCTGTCAACCCTGGCCTAATATATGGTTAGTCACATCTTAAGTTCCAGTTAGCAATATATATGACAGTCATAGGTTTAGACCTAGGCCCAGAACTGTAGGTAATGAAAGTAAGATGTAGCTCACAGAGATAAAAGATATAGGAAGTAGGAGAGATACTGAGTACAGCATAGTATGGTGAATTGTTTACTAGGTCACAAATAATGATGAGAAGGGGGAGACATTGTCATTCTAGTTCTGTGAGGAAGCTGCAGATGTAAGTTCTCAGGTATGTGAAAGAATTTGTGGCCTATTTCACTGAGTGTGCTGTCTGATGGTTCTACTTTTTATCTTTCCTTTTCCTTGTTGTTACATCCTACCTCACCCCATCTCTTAGGTGGGAATTAAGGTTGAGATGATGAGAACATCGCTGATGATGATCACTTATTGTATCTACACAAAAATTATCCGTGATGTACGTTTGAAACCACTTAGGCACAGAGAAGCCAACCCAATGTACTGGGAGGATTTAATAGATACTGTATTATGAAAAGTACAGTAACCACCACCGGTTGAAAATGCTTTAGATCTTTAAAATCTTAATTTATCTTTTATTTCTTCTCTCTGTGTATTTAGTGTGATCCTGTTTTAGAATATGCACTATATTTTTAAAGGTTTATAGTATCTGCTTTCTTTGTTTGCAGTGTGTGACCCTGTGATGGGAGACAATGGGAAGATGTATGTACCAGAGGAGTTGCTGCCAGTGTACCGAGAGCACATAGTACCCCTCGCAGACATCATTACTCCCAATCAGTTTGAGGCAGAGTATGTGATTGTTTCACTTCATGCAGTGTTGCATTCAGTTTATTCTGTTCAGTTCATAATTTCACTCCTGTAGTTGGTTGTTTTATTGATTATGGAAGTGTAGTTTATGTCTCTTGGTCACACACACAAACACTATGATAACAATGGAACTGTCTTAACCAGCCATAAAATTTTAGGAGAGTGGTACCTAAACTTCTCAATGATTGCGAATTACTGATAAATCTGTCAATTAATTGCATTAAGTTTTCCATTTTTCAACTTTGAAATCATAGGCTGCTGAGTGGACAGAAGATCAGCAATGAAGAAGATGCAGGGAAGGTGATGGAGTGGTTCCATGGCCGGGGTGTGAAGACAGTGGTACTATCCTCCACTGATCTTGGCCCACAGGGAGTCCTTGTTGCTATGGCGTCATCGGTTGTCAGTGAGTAGCTAAACTGGATCCAAACTGTAATGAGGCATCAGGTGTGGGTTGGCATGGGAGTTGTATGCAGATGATATGGTTTTAATGCAAATGGCAAGGAGATTACAATGGCAGTTTAGGAAAAGGAAGGACAGTATGCACGTTCAGAGCTTGAGAGTAAACACTGAGGAAGATGTCACTTAACAAGTGATGACTGTTCCATGTATAAGAAAAATTATGTGGTCTAGTCAAGGATGGAGGAGCTTAATGTAGGGTATGTGGCTTTAGCATGTATTAGTAGCTTGCGCAACTGGGGGTGGTTATGATAAGCTCAAAAGATGCTGCAGAAGCTTGAAGTTGAGAGCTACTACCCCAATTAACATTGAGGGGATTTGATTTCTTTATAGTTAAAATTGAAAATACTGTGCAAATTGGTTTTTGTTAAGTGTGATGCTCTGTGATTGTGAAAGCTGAGCGGTAGAAGGATGCTTTGAAATTTGAACGAAGAGGTGGTTGTGTTATGCCACACTGAGGAACAGAACAACTGTAAACAGAATTAAGACAACTTTAAGGCATTGTGAGTGGTAGTGAGTTGATGCATACAGATAGGCTTAAGTGCCTTTTGGCATGTGTAGAGAATGTGTGTGTGCATAACCGGGCGAAGTGCTATAAAGAACGGACAGTAAAAAGGAGAGCTTCTGCCAGCAGGTGAGGGACTCTACTGGAATGATGTAAGAGACAGCTTAGCATAGAAAATAGCCATCAGGTTAATAATGCACAACCATTAAACACTGCCATTCAAACTGCAAACCTAGTTGTTTGCTTCATTACGGTATATAAGAAACAGAGGCTTGAGTGTTGCAGCTGCACGAGGCTTACTTGAGGGAGTGTTAGTGCCAACTCTAACTTATGGGTGTGAGACTATGGTGTGGCATGAAAATGAAAAGTCAAGAGTAAGAGCAGTGGAGATGGAACTGTTGAGGAATGTATGTGGAGTACAGAGGGTGGATAGGATACAAAATAGTGTGATTCGTGAAAGGTGTGGAGTGAGGAAGTTGGTGGACGCCAGAATCAAAGAGAGTGTCCTGAGATGGTATGGTCATGTGGAAAGAATGGATAACAATAGAGTGGTGAAAAAGGTTTAACTGAGCGAATTTGAAGGAGGGAGGAGACGAGGTAGGTCAAGGAGAAGGTGGAGAGATATGGTGGATGAGTGTTTGAGGGAAGGTGGAGAGATATGGTGGATGAGTGTTTGAGGAAGAGAGGTTTGGAAGTCAGTGAGGCTAGGGAACTGACAAGAGATCGAGCTGGCTGGTTGAATGTTGTGAGGACCAATGCATGATCAGGGATTTTTGGCACCCCTTGTGAGCATGACAGTGTCCGGATTGACTCATCCGGATACGTTTGTGTGAAGCTGCAGAATGTGGTGAATGTTTTTTGGCGTGTCCGGTAGAGCCAAGATTCCGGGGGCTTGGATGATGAGTGAATGGAAGTGTGGCCTATTTGGATTGGGCAAGTTTGTGCTGTCTGGACATTGCTACTCCTCACCCTGCCGTTGGGTGGGAAGGGAGGTCCAGATGATGATGATTTAGCTTCCTTTCACTCATCAGATGGGAGAAGGACAAGACTAAATGTGCACATCCCCCAGCTACCTGTGAACTTCACAGGAACGGGTGATCTGTTTGCTGCCCTCCTCCTGGCGTGGTCACACCACACCAACAGTGACCTAAAGGTTGGTGTTGTGTTTTATAATTTTGAATGACTATTTTTCACTATAACATGTTTACACTTGCATCTACTAAATGATTGCCTTTGTATTAAGTAATTTTGCAATTGTACAGTCAAAAGGCATGGTGTATAGCCCATCAGAGTTGATCAGAAAGTGAGGCTGGAAATTCTTTCTAGGCAGCATCCATGTGGCATCTCACACATGACTGATATGAATATTTTGGAATAGATGTGATACGAACGATACAAAACAATATGAAAGAAGGACAGTTGGACTGAAACGTGGAGTTATTGAAGTGGTAAAAAGGCTTACACTGAGTTAATTATTACTTCACAGTGCTGCTCCTATATTTTATTTGATGAGCAAAGGGTTCTGCAAAACAAAGGTGAAAGTCATAAGCTCCAGTGGATGTCAAAGTTTGGGAGTCACTGCCATAACAGCTTTAATTACTGTGCAGCTGACAGTGTTGTATTATCTCTGGATGGCAGAAGGCAGTGGAGAACACTGTGGATACGATGCAGGCCATCCTCCACCGCACCTTGGACCAGGCCCGAGCTGATGCAGGCGTTGAGGAAGGTGGTGAATTGGCTCTGACCCGACACCAGCTGGAGCTGAAGCTGGTCCAAAGCCTTGATGATATACGCTCCCCCAAACCTCGTATCCAGGCCACTCTGATAGAATGAGTCTCCACACCCTGTCCAGTATTCTCATCAGTTAACCACATAATTCTGATGATGTATTATCTAGCTTGTTTTTACCTTAAGACGGTTTTGTTCAGTTAACATAGAGAAATCAAGTCATGAAGCGGTTAATGAAGACTGTCTCTAACCCCATTACTACATATGGTTTCTCCAAAGTACAAAATTACCAAAAGGTAGAAAGAACAAACTAAAATACTACATCCTCGGATGCAACGGGTTAAGGAGGCTCCTCAGCACCTCTTTCATACCAGTTTTTTTCTGCATATTGCACTTAAATACTCTCATATAATGTATTTAGGCAGTCTTTATTAGTAGTGGTTGCTGGGGGAACACCTTCCTGTGATGGCACCAATTTAACCGGGGGTGAATTCAGTGCCCATTTATACAGACATCCCTTCTCTCCCTCCCTGTCCCCCAAAGGAAGGATGGTGGACTGCCAGAGAAAGTCAGCTTCAGCTTGCAGTCCATTGGTTTCATATTTAAAATGAACCTGGGGCTACCACTAGTGCTACAGCTACCAGTACTTTTCAGTATTAAAGCAGTTCAAGTAGCATGAAAGATTATTGACGTGTAATATTAAGGATGAAATTGCTAAGAAAGATGTGTTAGAAAGCCTCATAAATTGGAGAGAATACATACCCATATCAGCAGAGAGGAAGAGGTGGGAATGGGAGAGTGCACTCACCTGAACAAGGGTTCATCATAGAACAAGAAAATGCTTAAGATGTCAGGTATTGAAATCACGCTGCCAACAGTTTTTAAATTATTGATTAAATAATGTGTTTCTTCCTCAGAAATTTGCAGATTGTATCGATTGGAGTATTCATTGCTGAAGTGAATGTTTGTGAGATGGTACAGTACTTGATAATACGTGATATACTGTACATAGGTGGGGATTAATCTGTTAAAGTATTGACTGGGTACTGTAAATTTTAAAACATCTCTATGAGAAACTGGTGGTTATACTTGGTAAGCACAAATCAATTGTTTATTTACCAACCACAGGTAAAATATATACTGATAATGTGTCATTGTAGTTGGTTTACGGCTTAATGTGTAGGAAACATACTGGTACTAGATTCTGTAAGCAGTGTCTTAGATCAAGCACAGAGGATGGAGGGTCAAAGACTGAGGAAGAGAGTGTATGTGAGTGAGGTGGAGGGGGAAAGAGGGAGGGGGAGGCCGAGGATGAGATGGAGAGATGGGGTGGAGAGGTATATGAGAGAGGGGGGTGTGAGTTGGGAGCAGGGGAGTGAAATGGCGGGGGACAGGGCGACTTGGAGGCGATTTGTTTGTGGCCACCCCAAACAGGATTGAGGTGTCTGGCAATAGATAGATAGATAGACTATTTTAACTACACAAATTTTTATAGACATTTTATACTTATTTTAGAATGGTGCAGTTTGCTTTGGTAGAGATGTATATACTTTGATTTTGTTTTTAATAACTTTTATTTTTGATAGAGCCAGGATTCAAGGGGCTTAAATGATGAGTGAATGGAAGCATAGCCCATTGGATTGGGCAAACTTGGGCTGTCTGAATGTAGCTACTTCTCACCCTGCCCTAGGGTGGGAAAGGAGGTCCAGATGATGATGATGATTTTATTTTTTTGTGTGGTTCCTGATTACCCATTCATCCACTATGCAGTGCTTTGTCACATCATCATGAGCATAGGGGCCCGAGGCTGGGCTACTTAGTCTAGATATTTAAGATGAGAACTGCCAGGTTGCTCGGCCCTAATTTTCAAAAGAATAAATAACACTATACCCTCTCTACTCTAATGACCCAAAATTGCTATCCCTACTTTGAATGCTGAGTTGTAACAAAAGATGAACACTAGAATATGTTGCCTCTCACAAAGGAGCACTGTGGAAAAGATGCTGAACCATAGTATTGTCTTTTTCCATCATTTATCTGCGTGAAATAACCTGCAAAAGGATAAAATCTAGGCCAGGTTAAAGTGAAGAGAGTATAGTCCATAAAGGCCAAATTCTGAAGTTTGTTATTTATCAGTGTCTTAATACACAGTTCCTCACCCTGCCCCTGGGTGGGAAAGGAGGTTCGGATGATGATGATGATGATGATTAATACACAGTTAAAAAGTGTTGTACCCCTAGGGTGTGATGGATGTGAAAATGAGCCACTTCTGCAAGCACACATGAATCTAATAATCTGGTGCCTGAAAAAAATAGCACCCAATATATTAATACGGTAATAGTAATCATCATCATTATCATCATTGTCTAATTCTATGTTGCTCCATGAGGAGTGTAGGAGTCCAGGGCTGGACAGGTTGGTCCTGACATTTAAGATGAGTGACCAGCCTCACTCATCCCTGAGTGGCATTATGTGAGCAATAAACCCCAACCACCCTTTGGATATAAACCCGGGGCTCAGTTCAATTGGAGCACCTGGATTACCCACCAAACCACCAGGACCCATAATTTGTTTATGTGGTTGCCACCCACAATGGTCAGTGGTTTCCTGGTGTACAGGAAACCATTCGGCTTGTCACTCAGTGTAGTCACCCATAGACAGAAGGAAGAGGAAAGAATGAAAGAAAGAACAGCAGTAGAGGAAGGAAGAAAGAGAGGAAAGTGCATTCATCCAAGAGCAGCACTACATCGAGTGAGTAGATGGTGAGCACCCACACCTACCTCTAAGTAATAGTAATAATGATACAGTAATAATAATAAAAGTAATAATCCATCCATCCATCATCCAATCCTATGTTGCCCCATGAGGAGCGTAGGAGCCTGAGGCTAGGCAAATTGGTCCTGACATTTAAGATGAGAGTGAAAAAGGTAATAATAATAATAATAATTTTCAGTTTATATAGTCATTGCAGCCGGTGGCTGAATATACACAGTTTAGTATCCTAACCTAAGGGGGTCAACAGAGTGACCCTAGTTGCTCCTAAGGGGTGCCAATGTGCCATCAACCCTCATTGAGGCTGGTGTGGGGTGTAGGCACAAGGGGACAGACCACCTAATCTTTACCCCAATGAGTTTTGAACTCTTGTGGATCTTTTACCACAGCATGCCCTGAGCCACACTCGACAGAGGAGAGCTCACCTTCCCAGCACCAGTAGCATGTATGTCAGAGCATACTCAGTCTCAGGTCACTTGAATTGGGAGCTGAATGCTCAGTTGACAATACTTTATCCATGTTTCAGAATGATATATACAGTAAGAGGGACGGTACTTTTGTGGTTGACTGTTCACCTCTTGTATGTCAGAATAATGTGGATATAAAAGCTTTGTTTGTTATGACCTACAAACATTTCATTGTCATAATAACATTTTTGATATATTGGTACTGATAATCAGTTATTTTACACTTAAAGAGAAAGAGATGATAATGCTGTGATAAAATTGTCAATTGTGATATTGAAAATTCATTTTTAGAAGAAAGAAAATTAGTCCAGGAATAGGTAAATGAACTGAGAGTAAAATTTACAGTACTGCAGAGTGATTGATAGCAGAGTGTAGTGGATAGGAACTGCTTGATAGTGGCTCTGTCACAGCCAGCCCTGATCTGGGGTTTCATAAGAGTTATCAGGATTTCGGTGATGATGATGATGAGGTACTAGACATTGATGACAAGGAAGTAAACTGTGCAATGAAGACTTGGTGCAGGAAGGTGTCGGTGAAAGGGAAAGGAAAAATGTAGAGAGAGAGAGAGAGAGAGAGAGAGGTATACCAAAGTTAATTACTGGTGCTAAACCATTATATACTGCATTGTATATGAGTTGAATTACATGGCAGGCATTGAGCCTGTGGAGGTTTATATCCAAGGGATGGTTGGGGTTTATTGCTCACGTTATGCCATTCAGGGATAAGTGAGGCTGGTCACTCTCATCTTAAAAATCAGGACCAACTTGCCTAGCCCTGGGCTTCTACGCTGCTCATGGGGCATTGTAGGATTGGATGGATGAATATAATGCTGTGCTGGTACAGAATGTGTCATAGATACAGGAAAGTTTTAAGAGGACAAGATTAAGCAGAAATTTTCATATATTGCCTAAATTATCTGGCAAGAACTAGATAAACCTTGAGTGCAACAGCAGAGTGGATTAATCAAGATAGATTTAACCATTTAAGGAGTAAAGAATAAAATTATCTGAGGTTAATTATACCTCTTGTGAATGAAAGAGCTGCTCATTTGGGGGGAATTTTTTCATTATCAATATAATCATCATCCCAACCCTAATTCCTAGTGAAAGTGGTGAGGTAGACCCCAGAAACGGAGAAATATATAGCGTACAGGGAAAGTGAATATCTCATCAGTGTATCCCCTGAAATGGACTACACTTCCAGCCAATATTTTAACATTCCAGATGAATATGTTACTGCTCATTCACCATGTTATTACCATCTTCACACCAGCCCAGTAATTTAGGATATTTTTGAAACCTGGTACTGCACTGCACGATTTTATTTAGTTTATATTTTTTATGATAAATGTTAGTGTATTCTTCATGATGTAGAAATAAACCATCTGTTATCATTTTATAAAGACTTTAAAGTACTTTGCTACACAGCATATGCATTTGTTCATGAAGGTGTTATATTGTTATGTTTGTATGCAGTTCATTTGTGAATAATAATCATACACAGTGCATTATAAAATTGTATATACTGTATTTTGATGCTCAAGATCTGGTCAGTAGAATGATATGTTTTGGTGCGGCTGCTCAGTGTCCTATGTCATTAGAATAATTTGGCCAGCTGTTGCACTGGTTAGACATCTTTTATTTTATTTTACTATTATTATTATTATTATTTTTTTTCACATAATAGGTCGTCAGGTATTCTATATTTTTAGTGTTAATTTAGATTTGTAAGCCGTGTGGTATTTCAGGTTATAGTATAGTATAGTGGAGGAGTTGTATGATGATGATGTAAAGAAATGTAAAATGGGTAATGTTTGATTTTGTGCTTGAAGCAGTTATGTACCAGTCAGCTTTCCTTTGGTCCATAGGGAAGATGCTGTCATTTCCAGAATCGCAACCCAAGTAGGTGAACCATATCTTTATAATTGTAACCCTTCAGCACATTGACATCTTTCTTATTTTATTTTTGATGCTAGAAAGAGAGAGAAAGAGAGACAGACAGACAGGCAGGCAGGCAGGCAGACAGACAGACAGACACAGTGTGTGTGTGTGTTTTGCATAGAAAGTGGATGGGATAAGAAACACACAAGCTTTGTAAAAGATATGGAATGAAGAGGTGTATTGATATAGGGTAAAGGTGAGTGCAGTTAAATAGTATAGGCTAATCATACTAGTGAGACTTGATGTAACTGGAATTGTGAAAAGGATGTATGTGGTAGGCAGTGGTGATGATGGATGGCTATGGTAGATGAGTGTGTAAGACAGGTGTGGAAATTGAAGGAGCTATTGGAGTGGGATAAAAGGACAAAGTATGTATAGTCAATCAAAATATTTTCAGTGGCGCAAAACAATCAGACCCCATGAACGATGGTCTCTGCAAAGCTCGAGTTAACTGTACCCCATGTTAATAAACCTGCCATTATGAGGATGCCATAATTATCACATGCTTGACATTTTCTACACAGTGCTGTTATCATATGCATATTCTGGTGATAACAGATTAATCACCTTGGAACATCACATTAAGGATTTCATCAGACCCTCCTTTGCAATGTTATTTTTATTGACTGTACGTGAGAAAGGTTTAGCACTCCTTTTTTAATGTGTTAGGCAGTGGAATGACTAACACCTGCATTTTACACATAATTAGAGTTTGGGGAAAATTAAAAGTAAGCAGACAGTTATGTTTTTGAGTTGGAGTCAAGATTCCAAAAACTTAAACACTGTATAAGTGATTTTGTGTCTTACTTCACTGAGCATGTTTTGAATGACAAATCACACATTAACAATTTAGTGCTGCACCCTTTATTGTACACTCATATCTGCTTGGGCATAGTGAGGGATTTATGTAGCTTTTAGGCTGTTGTATTTTATGTACTGGTTGAATTTCATATAGACATTTATTTTACAAGATGTGTATTATTAGTATTAAGTGAGGTGACAATGCAGTTAATAGAGCACCATAAATGAAACAGTTGATATGGTACCATGTTGTTGTGTAGACTGAAAATTGTAGAGATGAATACATTGTGCTGTACAAGATGTCTAATATTAAGTGCGGTGGCAGAATACTTGGTAGGGTAATAATGTTGTGTTGACCGAAAGTTATACTGATAAATGCATTGTTGTTATACTGATAAATGCACTGTTATCAGTACAGTACTGTGATCTCTTGCTTTTTGCGCATCATTGGCACTGACCCTAGTGCATGATAACGATACTGTGCAATAACAAAAGCACAGAACCTTTGGAATTTATCCTTATTGGTACTGAGTACCCCACTTGTAAACCCAAATTTTCCATTTACAGCAGTTTATACTCACTAAATATGTACTTTTATGTTAAATATCAGAAACATGCATGAGATTGGTTATGTTAATAGAAGTGGTGAATAGGGCACAGTAAGGAAGAAACACATACCATATATGGACCTGAGATAGACTTGAGGTAAGGTGTTCTGAGGCTAGGAGGTGGAGAAATAGTGATTTCCACCACCTGGGATTAACTCCTCGAGTAGGGCCTCATCTTTAAATCCCTTAAAGCCATCAGAAACCACGGATACTGCACCATCATTTTTGGCGGAAACCAGTGTGGGTATGCAACAACAATGTTGTTAGCCAAAAAATGCACGGCAGTGGCAAGAGTGCAGATTTTCATCTTGCAGTGATATTAAAATCTGCAATAACCAAGTTCATGATAGCCAAGGGAACACTGTATGTCCAGAATACTATGACTAAATATTAACATCTGGCAAAGCAAGAAGCAAGGCATCATACAGAAGGGTTGATGGAGACTTTTATTCCCTTCCTATGAGGGATCTTAGGTAAAAAAAAAATCATTTGGCAGGAGCAAGAATATTAAAACACCTTTGTACTGAAAGGTTTAATAGAGACGTGTCTTTACCACTGATTGCTTGAATATTTCACTATCTCATAGGCCTTTTTGAGTAGGGCCCAGCATAATTGTTTCCAGATAATAAAGACAGCATTTCTAGTGGCATTGATGTGAAGTACTTTTATTGTAATTTTTATGTCTAGAGAGGTAGGGTGT
Source organism: Coenobita brevimanus (assembly GCF_032717465.1). Taxonomy (NCBI): domain Eukaryota; kingdom Metazoa; phylum Arthropoda; class Malacostraca; order Decapoda; family Coenobitidae; genus Coenobita; species Coenobita brevimanus. The sequence goes on along the minus strand of NC_136991.1, from coordinate 50,189,415 downwards.
TAGGGTATGCACATTATGTCTACCTTAGCCAGAGTAACAGTCATTGGTATCTTATGAATGTGTATAGGAACAAATGCCTTCTTAGTTTGTTGACAATAGGGACGTGGAAAAGATACTGTACTTCTGAATTATGTACAGTCAGTGAAAAAAGTATCAGTGCACACTTCACTTGAAACAGTCTGACTCAACAGATGATGGCAGTTACAATATCTCAGATGAAATAACCTCATGTTAGTAAATTTGATTTCATATGAATGCCATATATATTGTATATGGTAATCTCTTGATTACCTGGACGGCCATTGCCCGGATGCTGTGGTCTGGCTGTTCGAAACCATTATGTACATTTTTTCATAATATCTGTATAAAATGCTTGTGTCCAGGCGGAAATAATGGCCGCATGAACATTTTCGCACCGCCGGGCAGGAATAGCCTAGTTGTGCCACCCTGTCTGGCTGGGTAGTTCACCCAGCAGCCGCTAGAGACCCCCTCAGTCATTCTTATTTCCCACACAGCGACAGTGTTGTAAACATCTCTTGGACAGTTGTTATGGCAGAGCACTTGGTGACTTTTGTGGTTGTTTCCTACCTGCTTCAGGCTTTGCTATTCCTTGCATGCCTTTCCTAGGGTGTGTGATGATAGCCCCTTCACCAGGGAAAAGGAAGAGGGTAGTGATGACACTCGAGAAGCGGGAGATTGTGGGTAAAATTGATGCGGGATGGTCAAATCATGAGTGTTGACTTTGGTTTTATTCTAGCATACTGTACTGTATGATGATTTTATTTTATTTTACCATGATTTTATTCCATTCTACCATTATGTTTTGTGTGCCAACTGCATTTTTCTTGTGTAGCCAGTTTTTTCATGTTTTTATGTCACTGCAGGGCAGTGGTGATTGTCTGTGGTTGATGGGTCTGCTTGACCATCGTAATTGCTTGGCTATGTTTTGTATGTCTGCTTGACCAGATAGAATAGTGTTAAACAACAGGAACAAGTGTTGTATGATGTACTGTAGTGGATTTTTACACAGGCTTTCAAAGTTCGCTTATGTACGAGGGGGGGCCAGGAGAGAAGTCCAGTATCCCGACGGAGCCAATAACTGGACATGCCTTTGGCTCTGTTACTTTGGATAATTGAGGGATTACTGTATTGCATGCTTGACTTATCATAGTCAGTACTGTTTTCATATTCACATTTAGATGGCAATACTGTATATGAATTACCTCAGAACATCACAAACTGTTTCGATCAGTTAGGATATCTTTGTACCCATCCTGCTCAATACTTTTTTGATTGGCTGTACTTGGGCAGATCCACTGGTGTTGCCCTTGCTGCCCAGGCATTACCCCTAGTTTGTCATTTGGAGAATAGATTGTCAGAATAGAGATTAGTGTACAGTTTTAGTATGCAGTACTTTACATATATAGATTTCATCTTATACTGACGTTACCGTAAGTTTTGCACAGACATTGCACAAACCACCCTTGGTTGCTACATGTTAATTAGGTGGCTGAAAGAAAGAGAATGTCAAACCCTAATTACTTTAGAAATAGGTGTGAGCAACACTATGAGAAATATTCCTAGATCTGTCCCTGTTACTGAAGCAGTGCAGGTGCCAGATCTATTAACCAGCCAGCTTGAGGCCTGAGTCATTTGTAACTTATCGTTTATAAAGGCTTCAGCATGCTTGCGTGCGTCGGTCTCAGTCACTTAATGGCTGCCCACCACGCTGCTTGATCTCTGGCAGCCTCCTTGTATACTCCCTGTTCCCGAGGTCACACATTACTACCTCGTCCCAGGTCTTTTGGTCTGCCTCTCGCAACCCTACCGCTGACATTTATACTTCACATTGTCGTAAAATCAGGTGTTAGAAAGCAGATGCACCACTGAAAAATGTGATAATACATGGGGCTTAGCAAACTAATATAACAGGTGCTATACAGAGTCAAAGTATGAGTGATGACAACAGCTTCACTTACCTGGTACTGAGGTCCATAGGTTTTGTGATGCCAGACAGAAGGTCTGATTCCTGTACTGTGACTATTATAAACCAGTACGTAGCCTTTATTATGTCAGTTGTTGCCCATGCTGAAATATGTTTTGTGAAGATTTTCCAAAGGTATACTTTAAAGTCATTATGGATGGGTACATATATATGAGATTTCAAATGTGCATCAGTCATGAGAAAATATAAGACATATAACTGTACGAGCCTTATGTCGTCTTCCAACAAGTTGTTTATCATTAAGTGTTTGTGAGTTTCATTAGTACATGATACACGTGTCAGTTTTATCATTCCATACAACCAGCCTGATATATGTGTACAGCTACAATAGTAGACATGCTCATGAACTATATTTCAGTAAAATGTTGATCTAAGCTTTGATTACTTGACCTTATAAGCTTAGGTTTGTATGATGACTTAAGTTCTCATATGTTTGATGGATAAGATTCACGAACTGAGGACACCCGAGACCTCCTTTTAACTGTGTCATTGTCTTAAACAATTGCCTAATTGCTACCTTTTTTCCTCTAGTCACATGAAACAGCCTTACATAATTTACACTTTGAAAAATCGAGAACTTTGGGAAAGTTGCTCAAGTTTTGGCTTCAGAAATCATGTTTCTAGCGTGAAATACAATGATTCTAAATTTTGTTCCTTGACAGTAGATTGGGAGGAGGTGAATGTCTTTGAGTACTGTAATGGAGACGTCTCCAGCAGCATTGTGAGTCAGAGGGAGGGAGCCATGAGACGGAATTATTTGAAAATTTAAATAGGTCATCAGACAAGATTGGACAGCTTTAATCCCTAAAGTTTATTGTCTTTTACAGTTGAGGAGACAGTTGGGGTGAGAGAGTAGGTATCTGAATACTTAATGATCTTCAGGTAATACTAGTAGCAAGGGGTACTTGTAAAAATAATTCAAGTTGGGAGAGTTACAGGCCATGTGGCATTAGGCAGTGGAGATGTCCATATTGTGGTGACCCACTGGTAGTTACGTGAGGTGATGGTTGAACTGGGGTGGTGACCAACGGTAGAACCAAGTGGTAGGGAAAATGAGAATGTAGGTTGGGTAAGACTGAGATAGATGATGATGGAATGGGCGCTACTGTAAGAGAAATATGGTCATGGGAAGCAGATGGGGTAGTGTTGTGGACAATGGAAGCAGGGATGAAGGATTGAGCTGCGTAGGAGAAAGGGGAAAATCTTGGGTGGGGGGAGGAGGGTTCGTTGAGACTTCTGCTGTACTGAACGCGCTGAGTGTGGGGTCCCCTGGGGTTCGGGGCTGGGTGATATTTCTGGTAGCTGGAGGGCTAGTGCCCATTGAAAATAGGAAAACATTTCTTTCATATTCATGGTGGGGGGGAGAATACTTCCCCAGTATCCCAGCTTGTAAGAGGCGACTTTCCTTACAGTCCTATTCTGTCCTACCTCTCTTCTTGATATTTTAGTTGGTGGTAATGGTGATAGTTGGTGGTGGTGGTGATAATGGTGGGAGTGGCAATGATGACAGTTGGTGGTGGTGATAATGGTGATAGTTGGTGATGGTGATGGTGGTAGTTGGTGATGGTGATGGTGGTAGTTGGTGGTGGTGATGGTGGTAGTTGGGAGTGGTGATGCTAATGGTGGTAGTTGGGGGTGGTGATGCTAATGTGGTAGTTGGGGGTGGTTGTGGTAATGGTAGTAAATGGTGGTGGTTGGAAGTAACGGTGGTAGTTGTTGTTGGTGGTGGTGGTGGAGATATTTGGTTGTGATGGTGGTAGTGGTGGTGGCGGTAATGGTGGTAGTTGGTGGTGGTGATGGTAATGGTGGTGTTGGTAGTTGGAGATGGTGCTAATGGTGGTGGTTGGAAGTAACGGTGGTAGTTGTTGGTGATGGGGTTGTTATGGTGGTAATTGGTGGTGGTGAAAGTAACGGTGATAGTTGTTGGTGATGGTAATCGTGGTAGCTGGTGGTGGTGGAGGTAATTGTGGTAGTTGGTGGTCAATAGTGGTGGTTAGTAGTAATAATTGCGGGGGTGATAATCCTGCTTGAGATCATACAGCCATTAATATTGGTGTAATAATCATTTTCCTGTACAAAATTGTGTGTGTGTGTGTGTGTGTGTGCAAAATATCGAATGTTTTATAATGCCTCAGAGTATGGACGAGCGAGGAGGGGATGGGGGAGGCAGAAGGAGAGAGGGGAGGGAGGGGGATAGAGTAGGTAAGGGGGTAAGGCGGGAGGGAGTGGATGGAAGTAAGAGAGGAAGGGGGGAGGGGTAGGAGGAGGTGAGGGGGGGATGGAGGGGATGAGAGAAGGGAGGGGGGATGGAGGAAGAGTGCTTTTCAGGGAAGAGGTGGGGGGAAGAAGGATATAATGAAAGACAAGACGGGAAAAGAAAAGTAAATGTAAGAAAGGAGTGAGAGAAGGGGTGTGACGAGGGAGGTGGTGGAAAGAGGAAAGTTAGTAGAGGGGATGGAAATTAGTGGGGGGAAGGGGAGGGAACAAGTGCAAGGAAGGAATGTGGGGGGAGGGAGAACCTGCTGGCTTTTGGTTACTTAGATTTGCTGGAACTGTGGCTGGTGAAGGTTGTCTGCTTCTGGTAAGCCATTTTTTCCCCTTTTCCTCTAAATAATTGGTTTTATGATATTGATATTGGTTTGTACAGTAAACACTCGAGTATTTCTGAGGCTTATACAAGTAATTGGAATCATAATCGCAGAAAATAGAATGATAACAGCTGTGTGTGGACTTTGGAGATGGTGTGTGTGTATGGAGAGTCTGGTAGTGTGTGTGTGGACTTTGGGGTTGGTGTGCAGCTGCGGTTATGGGTGTGGAATTTTGGTTTTCAGTATGTTTATGGATAACTTATGGTTTATTTTTTGTTCATGGTTGTATTGTGATTGTTTATAAGGATTTTCTTTTTCAGGAGGGTGAATCTGAGGGGACATCATGACATGGACTTGAATTAGTGGCTGCTCTTTTCGGTTTCAAGGCATTTAGCTGTTCAGGACTACCGTAACCACAAACATTACTTGGAGGGGGCTTTTAATTGGATTCTAATTTGGTGAGTATGCTAAAGGCATTTCAGTTATATTTATTTATTTAATTGCTGCTTCCACATGGCTTTTTTCTGGAAGTGTTAGGTATATTTGCACAAGTAATTATAAAAATCCTTTGTTACAACTAGTTTCTCGCCCAACAAAGATTCCAATAAGCCTTTTTTTCGGTTACTTGATGACCAAGTGTTGTTAGATTAGAAAGGTAAATTTGACTAATAACCAAGGAGACAACTGAGGCCAATGAAATTCAGTGCAATAACCTCATAAAGATCCCTAGGCCGTTTTCAGTTAGTTGATGCCCAAGTGTAGTCAGATTGAGATGGTAATTTTGACTAGTAACCAAGGAGACATTACTTAACAAAGGCTTGTCAAACTCCATGCAACATATTCAAGATCCACAGCCATTTTTCGGTTCGTTTATGGCCAGGTGTAGTCAGATGGGGGTGGGTAATTTTGACTATTAACCAAGGAAACACATTCTTAATAACATGGCCAAGATTTTCAGTTTTGTTAATTATATCACATAGCTCATGGGAAGAAAGACAATGGTATGGCTCTACGTTCATCCCATAGCACTTCATGACTAGCTTCGTATTCTAGTATTAATAAAGCATTACAGCAATAGGCATTCAAGGTGGAGAGATAAATTTAGGCCAAGTTAGAGTAAAAGCAGTATAGTAACCATGGAGACTCCTAACTAAGGTTCGTTAAAAGACATGAACCACACCTTCATATTTTGAGTTGTGGGCTGTAGGAGCGAGAATATAGGTAATGTGTTAATGGAATCAGCCGCAACATTTCATCATCCAGACCTTTTTCACCCCAAGGTAGGGTCCAGAGAGCCAGAAAGGACTTGATAGAATGAGATAACCACAGTTTGTCCAGTTGAATGAGCAGTGTATTTGTCCAGTTGAATGAGCTACACTGCCATTCCCACCATTCAAGCCTCTGGAATCCTAGAATCAAGAGACTAAAATGTTTGCTGAGCTATTGGTCATGATGAAGCGTAGTCTAATTGGCATTATATGCTTCACCCCAGCCTGAACTAAAATTGCGCCATTTTTATTGAGGTGTAACAAGATACACGTATATATAAAGCTAGTCATGAATTGCTGTGAATAGGATTTAGGTTTGTCGTATTGTCTTTTTGCCTTTGAGCTACATGAAATAATCAGCAAAAGTACAAATTTAGGCCAGTTTATCACACCAAGCAGCCATGCTTTTGAACTTGGCCTAATAAATGTACAAGAAAATAAACACTAGAAAACTATCCTCCTATCATTTTAATATAAGTGCCAACTCCCCATTTTGAAAATTGAGTTATAACAAATGCCTGTTAAAGTAGGGTGCTGTGCTCTGCTTTGTAGTTTAAAATATCTCAGCATTTCCAGTTTTTTGTTTTAACAGTAGATGGACACTAGAATGTTGCTAGTCTTGATAAAGCGCTGTGCAAAGGGTAACTTACCATTGCATTATATCTTTCTGTCACTGAACTGTGAAATGGACTGCGTAAGGGAAAATTTAGGGCAGCTAGAAGGTAGAAGTAGTGTTATCTACTGTATAAATGTCTAAATGTAAATAATTTGTACAATATTTCTACAATCATTGCAGTGGTGTTCCAATGATGGCCTTGGGTTCGTGTGGGTGTGAACGAAGTATCAAGATAGCGTAGTTCCTGAGAGAGGGCAGCGTGTTTCTGGTTCAAGGAATGATGGAAGACTCACTGGAAAACTCAGCTATAAAAAATAGCGGAGGGGCTTTGTCTGCATGGTGGAGAGGTGCATAAGTCTGTTCAGATAAGTCCAATATTGTAATGCATTTGTTTTACCCTGATAACTTCCCTAAGCATTTTCAGCTGTTAGTGTAGTCACGTAATTTTGGAAGGTTGAATTGACCAAGGACACTTACATCTATGTAATAAATAAGGATGGGATGGAGGGATGGAGTGGAGAGAAATGAGAGAGAGGTGTGAGTTGGAGGTAGGGCAGCCAAATGACAGGGCAGGGCAGCGTGGAGGCAGTTTGTGGCCACTCCCTAAGGTCTCTGACAATAGATAGATTAGATAGCTAGGTAGCATAATTTTAAGCGGCCACACAGTATTGATATGAGATTGTTAGTTCTGCCCAGTGAACAAGCTTACAGTAACCAAGGAGACACGTTCATACCTCCATAAAGTTAATGAAGTCCTGTATAGTCACTCAAGTACCATACTGAAGTTGGAAGTGGGCCAGTTCAGTCAGGTGAAGAACTGACTACAGTAGGCCTATAGCTGAGCAGTTAGAATTTTCCTGTGGTAGTTGAAGTTGTTAATCTGGTCCCACTCCGCCAAAGGCGCTTTACAGGACCTTCACGTATGATTTTGATCAAACTCAATACAAAAATCACAGTGCGTATCCTTCCCTGATTGTTGAGTCCTCCAGGTCGTAACACTGAGAACAAGAATGTCTTAACTTGTTTTTAAAGCTCTTTTGTGCCCTCGATCAGCCTTATATCAAGTGGAAGACTGGTAAGATAATTTTTCTCACGGTTAAGAAAACTAGAGGAAAGCTTTTTAGCTTTAATTTATAGATTTTTGCCTTTTTGTAGTTGAATGACAGAATGACATTACCTGTCTTCTGCCACAGAACTTCTTTTAGTAGTATTTTAACCTAATTTGAATACTGATATTAGAGCAAGTTGGAGCATACAGTAGACCACTCAAGAAATATTAGAGAAAAATTGTGATTTAAACGTTGAGACCTAAGTTGTATCCAGTGTGGGTGAGAGCAAAGTTAGTTATTATATCTGTAGGTGCAGTCAGAGAAATTTAATGCGGTCCATTTCACTGGGCATGTGAAGAAAATGGAGGATAATAATGGAGAGAGAGAGAGGTGTGAATGTTGAGGGTAGAGTTGAGAAGAAGTGGTAGATTGAGATGATTTGGGAATGTGGAAAGGATGGAGGATTAGGGTGCAGAGGGTGAGGTGTGAACGTTGAGAGTAGAGTTGAGAGGCAGACTGAAGAAGACCTGGGATGAAGCCAGTGTGACCTCAGGGATAAGGGGTTAAATGGAGATTTGCCAGCATTTAGAGCTGCCATTAGGTGACCTAGGCACACATCTTAGGGCCTTTATAAATGAACGAATGAAGTGTTACCTAATTCTCCTTTTCTGAACCGTGCCTCATCTTATCTGTAGGTGGGTAAACAGGCTGAGATGATCCAGATATAAGTATTCCCCTTACTGAGTTTTGTCCATTCCTGCTTTCTGCACCCTGCCTCACCCCATCATTAGATGGAAACGATCGGGATTAAGGAAAATTAAAAATTGTCCCTAGGTAGTTCACATACTGTTTGCATTAACATGAATAGGGTCGTAGCATTTTGTATAGGAAGAGATGCATTGGTTACTATGCAGATTTTGGTGTGAATATTAATTTTTTCAGTGAGGACCTCTTGCATGTTACCTAAGCTAATAATTTTGCTTATTACACCTTACCGTCCTCTTCTGTGTTACTTAAATCGTTGCAATCGCCATACTCTGCATAAATAACGTACAACAAGATATTAACCAGCCGTATCCAAGAACAAATTGGTAAGGAAGAGGTGTTAGGGAGCTCCATTTAGTCAAAGTCCTTAATCACATGCTATCTTCACTATCAGTCCTGTTGCGCAGTTTTTACACATCTCCAAGTCCTAAAATTTCCTCATTCATCCCTTAACACAGTGATATACTCCTCGTATGTTGAATCTGTCAAATACCCCACATACGTAGCAGATATTTCAACATCAGTTATATTTTTGCACTCGTTTCGATCTCATATTAACACTGAAAAAGTGCAAAAAATAGGCGATGTTAGAGATGATGCCTAGCTTGAAGGATTTGAATTTTGAAAGGCAGAAAACTCAGTGGATGTGCTGTTCTTTTCTTGTGACTATACAGTTAGTGTTAAGCCAAGTGATGTGCTGTAATCTTGGAAACCATTTGCAATATTTTTTTTTGGTCGTGACCTGCACATCAAACATTGGAGGAAAATAGTGAAGATGTGTTGATCGAGTGCACAATTATATAGATCGAGTGCACAATATTATTATTATTATTATTATTATTTATTATTATTTATTTTTATTATTTAGTAGTCAGTAGTAGTACCTAATTTAGTTTAATGTTATCTTTGGACTATATATTATGGGTAAATTAGTATGTGGGTTACAAGTGATTACTTAAAATTTGAAATCATCTTTATTAAGATACTTTTTTTTGTCTTTAGTCGCGTATGAAATATAATCAGCCAAGGATAATTTTAATGAAGAAAACGTTTAGGTATGACGGGCTGTAAATATCGTATCATGTGAAATGAAAAGAGCTGGCGGAAGAGAGCGTCATCAGTCGTTGAGGAATCGTGATTGTGGGAGGGAGGTTGTTGGCTGGTGAGTTTTCCCTGATCCTCTTCGACTTTCTTTGTATTTAGTAGTTCCAGTGTTATTAGTATATTCGTATCTTACGCCAATCTAAGTGTGCAAAATGTCTGTACGGGGTCCAGGAGGGGTGGTGAGGGATTTGAATAGCCATATACCAGAATTGGATGAAGTGCGGTATATGCGCCAGGAAGAAGTAACATGGATACTCAGTAACTCCACTCAGCTTGATGGCCGGTTCTCCATAGTTGATGTGGCTGAGCTGCAGGATTGGGCTTTGGATCGTTGTACAGGGTTTATCGTGATTGTCAATGTGCAGAACAAGATGCGTCACGCCGTGGTACTGTACCGGGACGGGTGTGACGGTTACTTCTACTTCGATAGCTTGGCCAACCCAGTCCCTGAACCTGTCAAACAGTATCTTCAGACCAACTACTCCTGCCCCCCAGATCAGGTGGTTTATAATGCCATTTAGCTGCAAAGTAACCGCTATGGCACCTGTTTATTCCATAGTCTTAATGTAGCCATGTATATATGTAGCAGAGTGGGCTGGCGGTGTCCCGAGATTAGCAAGGCATACATGGAAGATCCACAATCCTATGATGAAATTGGTGTAGTTCAGAACGTGATGGGTCTGGTCGCCGAATTTCCTGAGATTATTGCACTGAAATTGCCGTTTCTTCCCAAAACCTTTTCCATCCGTTACTGATCAAAACACCTTCATATTGATCTTCGGCATTTTTTATTTTTTTTTGTCATTTTGAGTTTTTGATCTTTGTCATTTTAACATCTTTCTTTGGCATTATCTTTTGGTCCTTACTTTGGCATATGTCGTTGTTCAAATTGGGGTCCAAAATTCTTGGCTTCTAGGTCACTAAAATTTTGACGTTTTTGGACCCCTACAAAAACCCAGGTCACATTTCTATTTGACCCTGGATATTTGTGGATGCTAAACTGGCATTTTTGTATCTTGCCCTGTGACATTTTTGGCTCTGACTCCCTGGACATTTAATCATAATTTGATATTCAAACCTAACAGGCATTTGTTTGCCCCAACATTTGTTGGTCCTAACTTTTGACATTTATTGGTCTTAACCTTTGGCATTTGGTGGACCTGACCTTGACCTAACAGTATAAGGTTGTTGATGTGGATCATAGGTAATGTTTTTCATTTATTTATTTTTATTTTTTTGAGGAAGAAGGTACTATGGGCCAGAGTCCGGTCCAAGAAAAAAGTAGAACCGGCGGGGAGCCAAATTAATAAGCCGTTTAATTTGAGATGCCTGGACACAATATAGTTGAAAGATTGGAAGTCATAGGTACTAGGAAATATAGAACCCGGTGGACTGAAGTTGGTTTTATGTTTAGGAATAACTCAAACTTAACATAGCCAAACAGTCAAAATGAACCAGTTAAATAGTGAAGAACTGGTGCCACAGGCCTAGAGAAGAGGCCTTCTCATAGAAGTCATCTGTGAGCGTGAAGGTTCTGAGTGACGTGTCTTCACTCGGATTGGCCACTTATCCAGCCAATCCCTCCACAGTGGCATAAACCCTGTGGACTGCAGGCTGAAGTTACCCGTATTAATATTACACAAACATGTATAACCCATGAAAAGAGAAACCTGTACTTTACACAGGCATAGTGGTAATGTATTGAATGTATAACCCATGCAAAAATGAAAGTGCCAAGTGATATATCTTTTCTGTTTATTTGCTCAGTGGGTCTCCTGCAAAACAAAAGTATTCTCTGCCATGCTCAGTCCCCTGTAATATGGGAACTGTTTTCTTTCATCCAGGTTCAAATTAGCAAAAACGTAGAGACTTACCGATATCAAAGTGTTGGTTGATTGATAGTGATGATGATGGCAATAATGGCGATAATAAATGCTAGTAGTAGTGGTGGTGGTGACGACATTGCTATGGTCCCTATATTTGGTGATGATAGTAGTTGTGGTTTTGGTGGTGGTGGTGGATGATGATAAGGCAGGCATCCTCTTGTCCAACTCAAACACCTCATGCATTTTACCAAGGAAATAGGGGGGTAATGGGAAGCCTATACATGGTGCCATGGCACTGTATCTGGCTTGATCAGTTGCATCGCCCACCCAGGAACCAAACCCCCACATATTTCCTTCCTCCTTGCCATAAGAAGCAGGTGCAGATAAAGAAATGTTTTAGAGTTGTTTCCCACATATTCCAAAGTACTGGGTCGCAGTCCCATTCTCAGTCAACTAAGTATAGGCAGGGAGAATGGTTTGTGTGGGGAAATAGACATACCGTTAGTAATCAGTAAAAGATGGATTTATTTATATATATATATATATATATATATATATATATATATATATATATATATATATATATATATATATATATACAGAGCTGGATATTACCTCAGTACGTGGTAGGTGGTGGCGACGATCATCTGCTCACGATGTACAGTACCGTAGTGCTGCTACTTCATCCTTCACCTTTAATTTTTTCTGTGACTGCCCTCCTATCATTCCTGTCATCTTTATTACTCTTCATTCCCTTTCTGGTGGCCTTACACTGAGTGTCAAACCATATGGTTTTTTGTAAGCCTGGAAACCATTTTACAACGCTTGGCGCTAACCAACCCATTCGTGCTCCCTGTGTGTCAGCAAGTGGGTTGGCGGACGGTTAGTGCCCCTCCCCCTAAAACAGTTAAAAGACAAACGGCCACCACTTACGGGACTGTGACGTCTGGCTATACTTAGAGAACAACATTTTACTAGAGTCCTTAGTCAGTTGTGGGTTCCTGCTTTTGTGTGTGTGAATCTGGGGGACTTATGACTGAAATTACCCTTCTGCAGTCCATCCTTCTTGTGAGGGATAGGTACAAAATAATAACTGATAGACTCATTGAGATGGATGGGTTAGACATAGCCTTCAGCTATATCGCTCAGCATAAGGTAGTTTATAACTAGTGTTGAGGTAGCACTGTCATTGTAGTTTAACGGTTGATGAGTTCCAACGCATGTATGTTCTTCAGGACAGTTGGAGGAGAGGGGCAGCCTGATAGCAGAGGCCACCCCTGCTAGGATGGTGTCTGATGGTAGGCATCCACCACCTTTGATATGGGGGAGCAACTCAGTTTCATACTAAAATGGTGAGTATCTGTTACCAGTATATCGTTCATACTCACTTAGATGTGAGTCTGTTGAATTAACCATTGATCGGCCTCGCTGAGTGTACTATACGTCTTGTATAGTTTTATAAATCGTGCCATTGTAGTAGCTTTTGCTATTTGTCAGTTGGTTGCAAAACTTGCCACAGTAGGTGTTGGAAAGTTAGAATGCATCTAAGTTTAGGAAGTAAATCTTGTACACGCTTCCTTAACCTACCAACGTGCCTGTCTGTCTGCATATTACTTTATTTCTTTTTATGCAGGGAAGAAGGAACCAGAGTATTGGTGAAATTTAAAAACTAAGTTGCTAAACGTAAATACCCTACTTTCAGTTGGTGTAGTACGGTAGTAGTTAAATAGCAAGGCTAACAACCATCATTTTCACCCTTACTACCTTGTCTGCTATTCTTAACTACTACATAATTTTAATAAGATTTGTTTTGGATCTGTATAAGGTATAGCCTTAATCTACCCCTTCACTGCATCTGTATCCCCAAAGCTGGATAAAAATCATTGGGTGTTGGCAGGAATGACATTTTGATCTGGAAGATATATCCTTCATTATCCCCTTACACTTTCCTAAGCGATTTATTAACCTTATTATACATTACTATCTTATTGTTATATAAATCTTTCAAACATCAGAGCCATAGGTCCTCCCTAAGTTATGAAATTGCCTTGTAGTAACATGAATAAAAAAAAAAAAAAATCTCTCCGGGAGAGGTACTAAGGGAGCTGCCTCAGGAATGAGTACAAGCCCATCAGAGCCATAAGCCCCCCCTGGTTGTAAAATTGCCTGTTGGTAGCAAGAATAAAACAAAAATACATCACTAAGGAAGAGGTGCTAAGGGAGCTAAGGAATTAAAAGTATACTTCAGTTTTAATTCATCCCTGTAACTGCATTTCCTTCTGCCTGTAAATAACGGGTTTCCTTTTACCAGTGACTAAATAACCGTTTTCTTCTGCCAGTGGCAATTTTTAAAATGCATTGTCCAGGCATCGGTCAGTGAATGGATCTGGACTTTGTTCAGGTTTTGCCTGATCTGGCATTCTTATGTAATCCAAACTTTAAAATACTGTTATTAGGATTGTTTCAGTAGATAGATAAAGCACACAGGGCGTATGGTGGATTATCTTTTATATTAGCAATGTTTATGGTTTTTACCTTAAAAGTTTGGCCGTGATCATTGTTGTCGTCGTTTAGTGGGTTAAGGGGCTTCCATTGGCTGATGATTGGAGTTTACGTGGGTGTGTTTGCTACTGTATTATTTACTGTTTTTCTTTATATTTGCAGGAGGTGAGTTGAAGGTCCATAAAGACCGCAAGATGTGCTTAGCATGCCCCAAGAAGATTGGTAATGTGTTAAAACTGCATTTTTTTTTTTTTTTTTTTTTTATAGCCTGGCGTAAAATTACCATGCTAGTCATGAAGTGCTGTGATAAGGGTTAAGCTTTGGCCTGAAATTGCCCTATTTGAATTTTGTGTTTAGCTTTACTGTCATGAAGAAATGCTGTGGAAAGGATGTAGAGCCAATTCAGAGTTTGAACTAAGTGAAGTAAGCTGTCAAAGGATAAATCTTGGCCAGGGTAAAGTGAAAGAACTGTAGTTGTGTATACAGAAAGTCCTCGTTTTGCTGTTATTTTTTTTTTTTTTCCCCAGGCGCATATGCCAGTCATGAAGAAGTGTTGAATTATTTTGTCTCCAGGCATATCTGAGAATGACTTAGTGGTCTGCAGGCTGAATTTGCCCTTACCCTGTAGTCCACTAATATCCTTGATGGGAGGATAGGGAGGTATAAGACTAGTAACCAAGGAGACTTCTGTTGTCCACCATCATTGGGAAGGACAGGGAGGGAATTGAGGGATGTTTTGTTGAATAGGATTGTGAGTTTAGGGACTAAATGTTGCTGATCAACCCCAGTCTGTCTGGCCAAGCAGACCCATCAACCACAGGCAAGCAACAACCTCTTGCAGGGCCACCCCACGCAGTGAACTGATGTTCCCTGATGGTCAGTAGTGGCCTGCAACAGTGAGGTGTGGGAAATAGTGTGGAGGTTTGGTTCCTGGATGGATGCTGCATTTGCATCTCCACCCAGTTAACATGGGCACCATAGCAGGCTCCACATCACCCTGTTATCTGGTTATATGGTTACCACCCAGCATTGTAAATGGTTTCCTGGGTTGCAAAAAACCATAAAGCTTGTCACCTGGTGCAGAACCACCTGAAGTGGAATGAAGAGGTACCTTACAGAAAGTGACAGGAAGGAAAGAGAGAAGTAGGAAGAGAGGACAAACAGAATGATGAGTTGAAGTAGGCAGTACCACTGCAACCTTGAAAATTCGGATTTGGAAACCTCTGCAGTTGGAATACCACAGTTGATTAAATGTGTTGTTTTTATTTCCAACTACAGTATTAGCTCACCAATGCCCACAGACTCTAGCGTCAAAATTTACCAGCTACACTTAACCAATACTGATGACCTCATCACCTTAGTATAAAGCGTCGGGTAATTCATTAAAAATTTGCTTTTCACCTTGTGGTTAAGAAGCTCTTTATTCTTCGATTCAGTTTTTCCATACTCAGATTTAACCATAATTGTGGCTTCAAAAAGGTGTCCAAGCATTACTGATCAGTGGAGTTCTGTGAAAGAGAGTACCGATATTCAACATAATGCAGCACAAGTATGTAGTGTGTGTATGTGTACGTGTGAAATGATTGGTGATGGAAATGACCACTTATGACAAAATAACTGAAAGTACTCAGTTCTGCACTGACTGAAAGCAGAGTAAATAACTCTTTGGAAGTGTTGTCAAAGTTAGTGGTGGAGTTAAACATGACAGTATATGACATTACAAGCAGGGTGAGGAGGTTTTTAAGTTTTGTTGAGTGAAATATGGCAAATATTCCTCAACCACGCAGCACTACAGAACACCACTTGTCAGACGTCAGCTAATTTTACTCACTTTTAACATAAGCGTGATTGTGGGTAGGCAGCAGTCTCATAATATAATTCTCAGATTATATGCATCACTCAAACCACTGTGAAATGAATTTTTGAGTAGATAGAAGAGTTGAGAGGTAGGATGGGACTGGAGTGTATTGGTGTTGTGATGAGGAGAGGTAGATTGAGATGGTTTGGACATGAGAGGATGGGGGATGATAATTGGGTGAGGAAGGTGAGAAGTGTTAATATTGGGAGTGGGGTTATGAGGGGTAGACCGAGAAAGACATGGAACGAGGTCATTGTGTGACCTCAGGGTTAAGGGACTGAACAGGAAGGCTGCAATGGATCGTGCAGCGTGGAAAGCCTCCATTAGGTGACCAAGGCCGACGCATGCAAGCATGTTGGAGCCTTTAAAAATGAAACTAAGAAACGAATATAAACTGCCATCATCTTTTTCCACTCATTTCACACACGTATTGCATCACAGAGACTGCAATAGTTCTGCAAGATTATAATAATGCGGACTTTGAGTATGTATACATTATCATAAAATTGTGTGAGCAATGCATGATATGTGAAGAAGTCGTAGCATCACAGCACTTTGGTCAGGCTGTAATATCAACAGTCGGCTGATCACCCGCTAGGCAACGCAAGGCGGTGGGCTTTATCTGTCTAGCCAGATGCCATAATCCCTTAAGGGGTGGCTGTTTGACTTCTGTGTTTTTGTTAGAAGCGGCACTAACCCTCCACCAACTCCCTTGGTGACATGCAGGAAACATGTCAGGGTTGGTTATATGGTTACCACCCAGCATTGTGAATGGTTTCCTTTTCTTACAGGAAACCATTTGGCTCGTCACTCAATGTAAAACCACCTGAAAAGGAAAGAGGAGTAATAAAAAGTGACATGAAAGATGGGAGAAATAGGAAGAGTAAGTGGACAGAAACAAAAATGAGGAAGGAAGAAGTAGGCAGTGTTACATCAAGTGAGTGGATGATTGTTGCTGAAAGATGTAAATATTCATGCACAGTACTGTAGCTTTTATGTAAATAAATTAATGCATAATTACTGTCCCATACAACTTATTGATTGATGTTCAGATAAATATGAATACAACTGCAAAGCGTTTTAGAACAAGGGAACAAACACAAGATGAGGAAAGAAAATAATGTGTTAGAAAAATACTTAATGGTTTGTAGCAAGTAATGTACTGATAATTAACAGAAATGAGAGATAAATGACAGTGTAACAAAAACTTTGGAAAATTGGATGCGTGAAGCTATCAAGTTAGCCCATAGTACAATGCTTGTGTCAAAAGCATGTCTAAACTATGAGAATTAAGACAAGGATAGTCACAGAAATGCTTTGTATGTACTGTAGTTAAAATTTGTCAAAAGTTCACGTAGTTTGGACACAAGCACTTTGAATTTTAGAGGTTGCCTTGTATATCAAGGGAGATGATGATCACAATCACCTACCACCTGAGGGACTAGTAGTCAAGGAGACTCATGAAAGCAGTGTTCTGTACCTGTAAAGCCTATTGCTGTACCACATTGACATGACTAGTAACTCAAACCAAGGAGACTGTGCCACCTCATGAAGGCAGTCTTCTCCATTGCCTATTAAATTTAATTGTTAAAGCATGTTTTTAAACCTGACAGATGCTTATTCCCTTTTGTCTCGGTTGATGGCAGTTTGTTGTCTGATAGGAGGATTGATACAAACACTGTAGTACCCAAGGGTGTTGGTATCTGGGGCAGGTGGCAGTACTGTCAAAGCAGATGGAGTTCCCCCACAAGGTTGGGGGAACTAAGTGCATCTTGTTCAGTATTTGATAAGTGGATGTGTAAAGTGATGTAGTCGTATCAAAGGTAGACTGAAAAATGCTTATTTGGTGTGTAGTGTGTGGAGGTAAAGAATATTGCGATTCAGGTATGAAAGGATTGATCATGCTGGTGAGTTTCTCTCTCTCTCTCTCTCTCTCTCTCTCTCTCTCTCTCTCTCTTTTTTAATAATAATCTGGTGACATGTGCTGGAGGTGGGGCAGGAGTTGGCTCAGTGGCTAGATTAAATAGTTGGAAGAAGCTCAGGGAGCTGTTGCCTCTCCTGACATTGAGAAGGCTATCTCTCAGTGCTAAGTGTTAAGGGATCTTTTTGTATGTGGCATGTGCTAGGAATATACAGTAATGCTGTATGGTGGTGAGACCTGGGTAGTGAAGAAAGAGGATGTTGGTAGGCACAAACGTACAGAAATGACAACGATTGGATTTGTATGTAGTGCATCCTTTAATGACAGGCCTTGGGAGGGGTGTTAGGATTGCAAGTGAAGAGTTGAGAAGAAGGATGGGACTTGAATGTATTGGTATACAGTAGTGATGAGGAGGTGTTGAGAGAGAGGGTTTGGGCACGTGGATAGGATAGAGGGTGAGGTGTGATTGTTTAGGGAGAGGCAGACCAAAAAAAAAAAAAAAAAAAAAAGACCTGGGATGAAGTCATAGTGAGACCTTAGGGATAAGGGACTGAATAGGAAGACTGCAAGAGATCAAGTAGCATGAAGAGTTGCCTTTAGGTGACCAAGGCCAACACATGCAAGCATAACGAGCCTTTGAAAACAATACGAAACTAAACAAAGTAACCAGGGAGACTAATTCATACTTCATAACCAAGGATTATCAAACAATGCAACCCCTCTCCCCACCCCACCTTTTTTTTTTTCCCCAGTTCTTAGTTGAAAAGTGTTCTTATAAAGCTTAGTCAGGGTACAGAATTTTCCATTATCAGTTGTGTGGAGGGAGTATTGTCAGTTTAGGCCATACCTGTGACTAAACGAGGACATCTGTATATTCACTGTCAGTATTTGTGGATGTGGGAGCATCTCTTGGCCATTCAGTCACTGAGACCCTTTGATTTTACAGTTCTTCGTTCATGTAGATTTTAATATATTGCAGCCCTTATGATCCCACATCCATTCCTTAAATATTTTTATGTGCTGTCCTTAAAATATTTTCTTTAAGCCAATAAATGATTATATAAATGTTTTAATATTCTTCTAGTGGAGTACACTATTTTTTTCACCTTGAAGACTTTGTTAATATGAAAAACAGCTTGATTTTGACAAGGCAGTTGTAGAATTTCAGATATTTTGGAGGTAATAAATTAATATTGCTTTTTAAAATCTTACATCAGTTTTGCCAATGAGTGAAGTATTGTTGCAACTCTTAAAATACTATACACGTAACCAAAGAACTGCAGGGAAAAAAAAAAAAAAAATCCATGCTCCCAGTGAAAAGAAAAAATATTTGAAACTTCTCAACATTTTGCTTTAGTGGCATTTAGTGATGCAGCGTGCCAGTTTTTATTCCCACTGACAACAACTGTTGCATGTTTCTCATTTCTGTTATTACGTCAGTGGTCACTGCTCGTCTGAAACGTCAGCTTGCATCCCTCCACTACTCTGGCGGGTGCATAGCACCTGCTTCGCAGCAAAGTCTCGTCACTTTTCTTTCCAACTCTCCAATGCAGGAGTTAACCATTACTCCCATTCGTTCATGTATGCAACATGTCAACTCTGCAACTGCCTTCTTCTTCACCACCTACTGCCTATGACCATCCAGTCTTTCGAATGCTGTGTCCAGGATTCTCAAAATTAATAGATCTTGAATTTGGCCCTTAACTTTATTTTTTTTTTTATTGGAGGGAACAATCTTTCAGGCTTTGTAGCATTTGGTTCCTTGCATAAAATATTATTTATTTAAATCGTTGTGGGAAGAATGTTGCTTAAAAATTATCTGCTGTAGTGCTCATTTGTCATGTTAGACTTAATCAGAGACCAGTTGCATGGGTATGAAATGGCTGGGTAGGCCAGGAACAGCATTCAGATTATATATATATATATACTTTATTTGTTGCCAACTCGCACCGGACCATGAGCGATAAATTTCAACTTCAGCCCGTCTCGGTTAAGATGCGAGTCTGTTTAATATATGATCAAGAATACGGGGTTTAAACTGTAGGAGGCTGTTCATAAGAGCAAAAGATAACCCAGCCCTTTTTTTTATTGTAATTATTTTTAAGGGCACAAAGTCTGAAAGGTGACAATGTTACTTCATAACTTGTAAAAATACGTAACTTGTGGACCTATTTATGATCACTGGAGTGAAGGTGTTTTTTAAAGGAAAACCAGTTATTGGTAGAAATGTAATGCCTGCATTCCACATGTTAGTCTAGTCAGAAATAGGTCATTCTGTTCTCATTCTTTCCAAAAATTAGACATGGGAGACCGTAGATGATGGAGAGAGTGAATTAAGTAGGAATGTGTGGGTGTGAGGTGTAGGGGGAGACTTAGGATGAGATGGAGGGATGTAGTAGAGGTAGGCTATAGGAGAGAGAATGGTGTAAGTTGGGGGGGATGGAGAGTGAGACTAACTAGGAGTGTATGTGAGTGAGGTGGAGGTAATGGAAGAGGCAGGGGGAGACTGAGGGATGGAGTTAGAGATATGAGAGGGGGTATTATTTAGGGGAATGGCGAGTAGGAGACTTGAGTTTGTGATTGAGGTGAGAGGGGGGGAGAGACTGAGGATGAGATGGAGGGATGTAGTGGGGAGGTATATGAGAGAGAGGGTTGTAAGTCAGAGGAAGGGCAGCAAAACGGCAATGGACAGGGAGGCAATTTGTACCCCTACAGTATTAGTGAATCTGGCTATAGGTAGAGCGAGCGAGCTTGTCCACACCTTGACATTTTCAGTTATAGTAATATGGCCTTGAGTTACATATTTTAAAAGTTTAGTTTGCTGAGATTATACTTGGAACACTTTAACTTAGCCTAAAATTTACACATTTCCAGCCAGAAATATGAGTTATAATCGTCTTAAAATATGCTGCTAGTCACAGACACAAAGGATTTTGAGGCCTAGCATTGCCTTTCTGTGCTGCAAGTTATGTGACAGGTGGAAAAGAATGAGTAATTGGGTCAAATTACATTGAAGATTATAAAATTGTTAGGTTCAGTACAATGTGATTTTGTTGAATGATTTTTAACATGCATTACATCCAGTGCATGTTAGTATCATTGAACCCCTTCAGTACCATGATGTCTTTTCCCAGTTTATTGTTGGTACATCCCACATTTTATGAAATAGGTTTATTGTTGCTGCTGCCATAGTCTATTATTCAACTTAGGAAGGAATTTTCGTACCATCCCTGCCCTCCTCTCCTGGCTGTGGCCTACCCTGCTATACCCATATACTGTATGTGCTCCCACGTCATTCCCTGCCCTGCCCTACCCCATCACTGTCACCCCCTTAAGCAGAGCAAAATCGTGCAGTGTCAGCAAGCATAAAACATCCTCGTACTGAAGAGGTTAATTGTCCCTACTCAGTCCTTTGCTGTGCCATTTTGATGTGTGATTTTTGTGTCCGAAACTATTTTGTGTTGATCTTTAACATGCATTAATGCAAACACATAGTGCACAGTGTGTTTAGGAATCAGTGCATGTTAACAAAGCCCTTCTCATCCTTTGTGGATTGACATGTTTCTTTGTATAACTCTGCTCGGCTTATAGCCGGGTAGAGCAATACGAGACATGGCATATACAAAGCGATGAGCAGGGCACGCTCTTGGAAGCATCTTGGGGAAGAGCGCCGAACCTATCTCGATAAATGGGCCAAGAAAATACCGACTGGCAACCCTCACACCTCGGGTTGCCAGTCCTTATTTCTCTGGCCCATTTATCGAGATAGGCTATTTTTTGACCACCTCCACCACTCTTGTGTACTGTATATCTAGTGGAAATAAAACCAGTCTCATACTACTATTTCTTTATTCTGTACCTTCTTTGTACATCACTTACATGTGTATGTATATATATGTGGACTTCGAAAAATATCAGAAAAAAAATACACCAGACATGAATAGTACCAAGGAGAGATCACTTCGTACTGTATTCTATATGGAAAAGCTGATTGTTCATGAACATTGCAAAATTTTTCAACTTAGACAAATTTTGTACGGTACTTATCAGCAACTGGACTCCGATTATTATGAGCCTTCAGAACACATGAAACAGGACTTATGAATATGCAAAAGCTGAGCATGAACATATATTCAGAATGATAGTAATTCTGCTTGTAGTTTGATAACTATAGAAACTAAGAAATCAAAATTGTACATGAACAAATATATAACAAAAATACACAATTTACAGAATGGGTAAAGCAAGGAAGGGAAGAAGAGAGCAGGGCAAGGAAGGGAAGAAGAGAGCAGGGCAAGGACAGGACAGGACAGGACACAAGGCAATAATAACATAACATAGCAGAGAAGGCAGTGCAGGACACAGCAAGGTAAGAAGAGCAGAACAAAGCAGAGATGGCAGAGCAAGGCACAGTAAGGATGCAGGGGAGGGAATGTCAATGATGGCAAGGCAGCAATGTAAAGAAAGGGTGTAGGGCAAGGCACCACAAGGAAGCACCACAAGGAAGCACCACAAGGAAGCACACCAAGGCAGGGGTGTGACGAAGGGCTGGGCAGAAGACTGGGGAGGGAGAAGGACATAACAGGAAAGATAACAGAGCAGGGTGGGTTGCATGGTGGTGGTGGCAGGGTGGGTGGCAGGGTGGTGGTGGCAGGGTGGGTTGCAGGGTGGTGGTGGCAGGGTGGTGGTGGCAGGGTGGGTTGCAGGGTGGTGGTGGCAGGGTGGGTTGCAGGGTGGTGGTGGCAGGGTGGGTTGCAGGGTGGTGGTGGCAGGGTGGGTTGCAGGGTGGTGGTGGCAGGGTGGGTTGCAGGGTGGTGGTGGCAGGGTGGTGGTGGCAGGGTGGGTTGCAGGGTGGTGGTGGCAGGGTGGGTTGCAGGGTGGTGGTGGCAGGGTGGGTTGCAGGGTGGTGGTGGCAGGGTGGGTTGCAGGGTGGTGGTGGCAGGGTGGGTTGCAGGGTGGTGGTGGCAGGGTGGGTTGCAGGGTGGTGGTGGCAGGGTGGGTTGCAGGGTGGTGGTGGCAGGGTGGGTTGCAGGGTGGTGGTGGCAGGGTGGGTTGCAGGGTGGTGGTGGTGGTGGTGGCAGGGTGGGTTGCAGGGTGGTGGTGGTGGTGGTGGTGGTGGTGGTGGTGGTGGTGGTGGCAGGGTGGGTTGCAGGGTGGTGGTGGTGGTGGTGGCAGGGTGGGTTGCAGGGTGGTGGTGGTGGTGGTGGCAGGGTGGGTTGGTGGTGGTGGTGGTGGCAGGGTGGTGGTAGGAAGGTTGGATGCATGGTAAGGTGAGGAGGAGCAGGAGGAAGAAATTAAGAGGAAGGGGAAGAAAGAAATGAAAAGGAGGAGGAGAAGAGGGAGTGGAAAGAGGGAGGGTGCCTAATACAATACATAACTATAGGAAATACTAAAATGCATAGAAATACTCCAATGTTTTCATTTTAAGTATAATGCCGACAAGAGGTACCATTAGTTTAAGCTTCAGGAATTGCTTGTTAGAGTAAAATAATATTAACAATATTAATATTTAAAAAAAACACTAACTGTGAAACCCGTCAGTAATTCCTCATTTAAGATACTTTCACTAAGCACAGTTTCTCTCTTAATCTGTCAGTCAAAATACAAGCACTTTTCACAAACTTCTTAATTAATCTCAAAAGTGTGTTGTGAAAAGTCAGGGTTAATTCATTTACAAATATCACTAATTTTAATCAGTCATTAATATATATCTTATTGCTGTCTTGAATATGATCCTTAAATGCTTGAGAAAAATTCCCTCTTGCTGGGACCTAACCCTAACTTCAAGCAACGTTCACCTTTCAGCAATTTACAGGAATATAATATCAGTTATTAAATGAGGATTCACTTTTTGCCGGCATTATACACAAATGAAACTCACAATTTAGGCATATTCAGTTTGTACTAGCGTGGAAAATGTGCCTCTAGATCTCAGCTGTTATGTTTAAATATATTTAAATCCTCTGCATATATATACTGAGGTGCTGCAACTTTTAACTTGAAATGCAGAGAATATGATGGGCCTGTAGAAGCGGTTTGGTATTTTCGTAACGTCTGTATCATGTTGTTTATAAAGGCTGCAACACGCATGCCTTGGCCTTGGACACCTAAAGGCTGCTCAATCTCTGACAGCCTCCCCATTCAGTTCTTTACTCCTGAGGTCACATACTATGACCTCATTCCAGGTCGTTTTCAGTCTGCCTCACTCAACCCTACTCCCTGCGTTCATTTCTCACCTTCCGCACCCAGTTGCTATACAAATGTGGTGCTAGGCAGACACCTTCAGGTGATGGCACTGATATAACCAGGCCCTGTCCAGTGAAAAGAGCCAAATGCTCACTCACTGACCATTTGAGCCTCTGGAATCCAGAGTATCTTCCATTTTTCTCTACATAAGCACTTTGTAATTATCAACTCCAGGATTTTTCCATTCCACACCAACACCAATGCAATACCAGCTGGTGTTCTCAGTGCTAAAAATCCCTTCTGACAAAACACATAGACACAAGACAACCAAAGGACTCTGTAAAAAAACACCCCAACCAGACCTTCACACAGACTTATGATGTTGCCTCCTCCCCCAGCCTCACTATGTACCTCATCACAATAAATTAGTTCACTTTTATCTGACAGAACTGGACCAATCCCATGAAACTTGGTCAGATTTTGTTATGAGACAGGAATGAGTCTCCTTGGTTCCTAGTTCAACTGACCCTCGTCTGACTGCACTTTATCAGAGTAAAATAAATGGATTATGGCCATTAATACTAACAAGGAAGTTGTACTAGAGCTCTAACTTGACCAATGACCCAAATTAATTAAAAGGCAACCTTCATCCAAATGAAATGTGAATGGAACTGCATTAGTGTTTAATTATGCCCTGTTATTTCATTTTCCTTTCTATAAATATTTAATCCTGTACATACTCATTACCTAGCCACCACAGCCATTCAAAACTACAACACTACATGCAGTGCCTCAACAACATCCCTCTTCCTCCTCTACCCAACACTACACTTCTCTCTTCCTCCTCTACCAACACAAAACCTCACACTTTTTTTCCCGCTACCTAAACAACCCCCATTCACAAGGAGCTGTGCTGTGAAAAACACATGGAATTTCACAGTACAGGTCATCGGCTCCGACCTTCCGTACTATCTGCATTACGCAAATGAATGTGGTCGTCATTCACTCTTTACATTTTATTTCTACTATTTCAGACTGCACATAGCCACTACCTACATGTACATAGGCACTAAAGCCATCTAAAAATCTCCAGCCAAACAGGAACCTTCAAAAACCATCACCATGCATCCACTCTTCAGAAACAACCCTACGCAGTGAAACATGGATACACCTATGCTCGCTCTCTCCCTCTCTCATTTACTCTTACTTGGTCTACAAATACCTTCTGCTCTCTCTTGAATGCTGAGTTGTAAGAATACAGTGCATATGCACTAAAATATAATGCTTGCCAAGAAGAAATGCTCTAGGAAGAATGTAGGTCTGTAATATTTCCCATTTTTTCCACTAAGCAATGTGTAAAATGCTGCATAAACATGATAATTTGTGCCAAGTTAGTGTTAAATGAGTATAACCTGACTTCAACACAACCATCACCTTTCTCTGTTTCACTGCCGACACAAAATACAAACCACAAACACTACACTATGCCCTCAATGTAATGCATCCTCCAACACCATAACACGCTAATCACATGTACTACACTGTCACACCACTCTACCACAATATGCTTACCACATGTACCACAGTGTAATGCCTCCTCCCACACCACAACACACTCACCACGAGTACTATACTATCGCACCACACTACCACATGTACCACAGTGCAGTGCCTCCTCCCACATTACAAAACACTCACCCCATATACCACAGTGTAATGCATCCTGCCACACCACAACTTACCACATGCACCACACTATCACAACAATCCTTCAACATATATCTTAGAGGCTGCCATGATTTCTGTAGTCAGTCCTCTGAGTATATGTATAGATGAGCCTGAAGTTGCAGCCACCACCATCAACCAATTTACATCTATTTTATCCAGGCCTTGGGAGGGGGGGAAGTGCCAAAACACAGGAGCCTGAGCTACCAGAAGCAGCCCACAAACCAAGGCAAGATTTACTAATACGTGGTAAATATTCTTCAAAGCTGCATAATCTTGAATTAATAGGTTTATTATCTATTGACAAAGGAATAAACTATAAGAATTATTTTTTTCTCCTTGAATGGAAGGTGAGGGGAGAGACTGTCAGTATAGATGCTGGGAGGGTCAGAGGCCTGTAATGTTTTTAGCACTAAGGCACCAGGGTCTCTCTTCTAATTTCTCTCTCCCTCTCAATTTTATTTCCAGCTAGAACCACTTGAGGTAGGAGCTAAGAATGGGCAGGTATTGGTGTGGGAGAATGATTAGTACCATGCCTAGTGAAGTGGACTAATCATGATCACTAGTTAGTTTTTTTCAGTCATCATCGTAACCACTTTTTTTTTTTTTTTTAAAGCAATCACCACCACCACCCTATCTTTTTTTTTTTTTTTTTTTTTTTTTTTTTTGTTTAAATGGATGAAACGTACAGGGTTCATTAATAAAAGACAGCCCCCAACAGATGGAGAAACTAGTCAACTACAAGGCTGCTGAAATGTTCATACTCATTCACTCACCATTCAGATCCCAAAATCTTCAACACACACAACCATCGATACATTACACATTCATGCTCACTCCAACACTGATATTAAACCATTGTCATTTACATACTTCACCTCTCTCTCTCTCTCTCTTGAATCACAAACCACCACAGCCCATTCTGACACACTAACACTGTCAGAAACACCCCAAAAGATCCACAGACAAAGAAAACACAACAAAGGAGGAGAAACATCAACAGCATAGCCTAAGAATTGCCTTAACAATCTTGAATACACCTAATAAACATAAAAATCACCACCACCATAAACTTAAAAAGATCCACAGACACAGAAAGCATCAAAGTGGGAGATATATCAACAGCATACCCAATAAACAGCCTTGGATATATTACTCTAACTAATAAGCAATTGGCTGTAATGTTTGAAAGCTTACAACCTTATACAACATACTCTGCCTAACCTAATATTGCATACTGCACAAAATAATCTGCTCAGATAATATTGTTGATTTCTGAGCTACAATGGGTTCATAGATGATAGGGACGGATCTTACACACAAATTAGTTCTTGCACATGCTTAAGAAAATATGGCAAATGACTGTGATTTGAAACAGTATATCAAAATAGTTCAGTCTAATGTAGCATCTTGGAATCATTCTTATACAACTTTAAACATCTGACGATGACCCTACAAAGGCACATTTTCCGACACTTGCAAATAAGAATAGAAAAGTAAAATATCATAATACACTTCAACACATACATACCTATAGTCAATTTGTTTTCATCTGACAAAGCCAGTCAACTTTTATAGCTTCAGTACTACTCATGGGTGGATATAGTTCAAAAAGCCTTTGTGATGAGGTAGGGATGAGCCTCCTTGGTTACTAATCCAATTAACTCTCCAGTCTGACAGCACTTGGCCATCAACCAAGCTAAGAGGTAATGAATCCCTGTCAGGTGAAATCAAACTGACTATAGAATACATCAAGGGAAATAAAAGAGCACCAAAAAACATACCCACATCCATATATAAACGTACAGTAGGCCACAGGAAGAAAAAAACACACACACAAAAAGTGCAAACTGTATTAACAGCAAAT
The DNA here is from genome assembly GCF_032717465.1 of Coenobita brevimanus. Taxonomy (NCBI): domain Eukaryota; kingdom Metazoa; phylum Arthropoda; class Malacostraca; order Decapoda; family Coenobitidae; genus Coenobita; species Coenobita brevimanus. The sequence goes on along the minus strand of NC_136991.1, from coordinate 50,162,135 downwards.
GTTCTTATTTATGAAGGGAAAAATCTAAATCTCAACTCATTAATCTCTGACATAAATGAAGGGAATCAGGTGGGGATGTTTAATGAAGGGAATCAACTCAGAATGGTTGTTATTCTTGGATATTAATGAAGGGAAACAACTCAAGACGTTCATTAATGGTTAACTAAGGATGCTTGTTAGTTTCTATTTTCTCAAAGATATGCAGGGCAGTATTTTTTTAAAATGCTGAGAACAAACAGAAGGCTTTATGAAATAATTAAAAGAGAGACTAATTCAAGATCCATTAATTTTGAGATTCCTGTACACATTGCGTTTCGAAGACTGGAGGTCACAGGCGGACGGAAATATAGACTGAGGAAGACAATTTCAAAGTTGACCTGTTGCCAATTAAAATCTTCTAAACAAGGACTATTGCATATTTTTTAGCATATTTCTTCCTGTGGCAGACTGTGCAGTACATCGTTATGACATGGCAATAATAAAAATGCAAAAAATAACATCAATACAAGATAATAGGCATAAAACTATGACAACAAAAATCAGTATTTCAGGTAGGATAATTTATGCAAAACACCTGTTGTTATTGTTGGGTAAAAATGCACTATAACTTTCCAGAAGTCCTTTTATCTGCCACATTTTTTAATGATCTTTTGGCCTGATAATACATGCTGTTGTGGTGGTCCCAAGCTCATTTTAACTACTAAGAATTACAGTCAATACTAGAGAAACTAAATACTGTAATTTAATGAAAGAAAAGAGGCAATATGACCTTTTGGAGGAGTTCTATCTATCTATGTATCTATATTGCCAGACGCCTTAATCCCTTATACAGAGTGGCCACAAACAGAGTTAAGCTCTAAAATTTTCCTTACAACACAGATTATCCTCTAATAATCTTTTTCAGATGTGTGTGTGAATCTTACTACCAGCAGTCTACTTTTGAAAATGACAAGCATATAATCCTTCGCACAATTTCACAGCTCATTTAGCAATAGCTCATTCAGGAAGCTAAATGATCAGCAAGCACATATAAACTACACAAACAGATGACACTATTTTACTCAGTCAGGGAGCAATTACTGTACAGCACCGTAAAATGCTAAAACTGACGCTATATTGGCTCAGAGAAGTGGTTTGCTTACAGCACTACTACAGAGGAATACAGGACCACACCAACAGCAGCCCGCGATTTACCGAACCATAATACAGGGCTGCTCATATATTGCGTGTTGTCGGCTCAGTCTGCTAGTATGGGGGGATGCAGGTATTTTGACAACTTTCAGAAACTATGCTCCGGTTAAGGTAAGGGCATCAAATTACCATCTCTTTGTAAATGCTATTTGAAACAAAACTGTACTATATTATGGTGTTAGTCATGAAGAAGTGCTATGGAAAGGATGCTAGGCCACAGTGCTTTCTTATTCTGCCAGTGGGTTATGGGAAGTGAATCTGCATAAAGACAAAAATATCGTGTGTGTGTGTGTGTGTGTGTATGATATCTCCTTGTATTAGGTTTTTGTGTGTGTCATGTCTCCTCATGTCATGTTTCTGTGTGTCATGTCTCTGTGGTTTTTCAGTTTGTTTATGGATAGAGCTATAAGAGATAACAGGAAAGAGAAGTGAATATATTGAGTACCTACTGAGAGAGGGAAGGTTGTGGAAACTTTCTGAACTGTTGCTTGCTGATGATACTGTATTGTTAACTTAGGATGAATGTGAACTGCAAGCTTGGTGAAAGAGTCTGAGGGTGTAAGTAGGAAATGGAATCTAAAAGAGAACGAAGAGACGAGTAAAACTATGGTCTTGAGGGAAGAAAGTCACAGCATACACATTGAAACTGAATGGTGATGACATCTAGAATGAGAGTGTATCCAAGTACTTAAGTAGTGTGATGAGTAAGGATGGAAGGAAGTACCTGAAAAGGTACAGCAAGATAGAAAGGTTGCTGGATCATTGAAAGCTGTGATTAGGAATAAGGAAGTGAGCATGGAAGTGAAGCTTGGATTCTGTTGGAAGGACACAAATCAAGAGTGAGAGCAGAAGAAATGAAGTAACCCTGTGTGGAGTTTTAAGAGCAGACAGAAAGACAAATGAAGAAGTAAGGAAGTGTTGTAGTACTGTTTGGAGAAATACTTTGAGATAGTTTGGCCATGTAGGGAGAATGCAGAATGAGAGACTGACTAGACGAGTGAGTGAGGTGGCAGGGGAGAGGAGGAGGGAGACTAAGGCTGACAAGGAAGAATGGAGTGGGGAGATACAAGGGAGGGGAAAGTGTGAGTTGGAGAGAGGAAAGTCAAATGGCAGAAGACAGATTTTTGTGATGTTAATCTGTTTGTGGCCGCCCCTTATGAGATTGAGATGTCTGGCATTAGACAGATAAAAGTCCGAGGGGCCAAATTTCTACTTACTTAAAATAAATAAACTTTATGCAAGCACTGGAAGCAAATGCAAGAGGAGATATTTGGTTACTTTATAAAAAATAATGCAAACAATGGATGCAAACAAGCAATCACTATAAAGGAAGGGTTTTGGGAAATAGAAAATGATGCACGGTAGACACTGAGCCTTCATCACATCAGTCGTCATCATCATCATCATCATAACCTCTTCTTCCCACCTAAGGATGGGGTGAGGTATGGTCCAAAAAGAAAGGACGAAAGACATGTAATCAGACATGTTACATAAGAACCACCCTGTATTTTGAGCAACTGTGGCATATAACCCGGACTTATTGCAGCTGTTTGTGATGTATAACCAGGACTTACTGTATCTGTTTGTGATGTACGGCAAGCATGTGCGAAAGTATGCCAACAATACTCTACCACACTTGTTACTAACCTTACTCAGATATTTAGCACATTTTAAAAAGTACATCCAATTTCTACTTGATGTTAAGAATACTGTAATCGCTTTTCCTGCCGCACACACTTTGATGGAATGATAAAGTTAACTACAGACAAGGGGGAACTGACAGGGCCGAGGTTTGTGTGCAAAGACAATTGTCGACATTGCAGGGTTGACTTGTGTGGGTGAGTGAAATGGAAAACACAGCAAGTACCTCCAAAAGTTCAGGGAATAATCTTATGCACAGATAACGCTGTGGGGAAATTTGCACGAAAAAGTAAATTGGTAGGTGGAGGTTTCTGGAAAACTGATCTCCTGATTTGGGAGCTTACAATATATACCAGTACAGTGTGCTAATCATGAGCATTTGAACTGAAACAACTGGGCAAACCAAGCTATAAAAATCTGTCCACTGCACATCTTGCAAAGTACAGCACAAACAAGCACAAACAATAATAATGTTAACAACAACAACAACAGCAATAATAATAATAATATGTCAATAATCACATGCATGAATCGCTGGGGTGTCTTTTAGGTGCCATAGGAGCCTTGCTACGAAATAATGTTAGGAAATCACCACAGCCACAAAGAAGACAAGCCACTTTCATTGAACTAACACCAGACATTGTTCAGCTGAAAGAAATGTTGTACTGGTGGTCAAAGGCATAAGAAATAACATGGGGAACTTTCTTTTATCAAAATTCTAGCAATTTATCTAGCTAACACTTAAAGCAATCTATCTACTACCTATGTGCATCTGTGTACTGTTTATCTATCTATCTGTGCTTGTCTGTCTACCATCTAGGTGTATCTGTGTAATGTTTATCTGTCTATCTGTGTACTTGTCTATCTATCTGTCTATCAACTTGAAATAATGTTGAGCGGATGCAATAGCTTAGCAGGGAGACATGCTTATCATAAAGATGTGCAGTGGAAAGGTTTCAGAACTATCTGCGACTGTTATACCTGGGGAATTTGCTTAGAATACTTTCGTTACTCTAAATTGGGATAAAATTACCATCTCAACAATAGTTACAATTTATCAAACAAAATAATGCTAGTCATGAAAAATTGCTATGGGATGGATGTAGACCTGGAGACTAATATAAAAAAATACATAGGTTATAAACTAATGATCATGATCATCCTTATAGGAAGGATGTAGACCTGAAGACTAATACTGTATAAATATATACCGGTACACAGGTTATAAACTAAAGATCATGATCATCCTTAGACCCCAAGAAGCACTCTCAGTTAAAAAAAATTCTGGTGTTAGATGGAATAAAGACAGTTGCTCTCCCACTTACAAACATTTGAGCTATGAACTTTCGCTGTTGACAAGATTAAAGATTTACTAACTTGAGATTTTATTAGGCCCTGTGGCGAGTTTTACTGCTTAGAAGCTGACAACCTGATAGTACCAAGGGCTGATTCCTGGCACTGCATCATCATCACTACTGTCCATTAGCAAATAAAATGAGTACCTAGATGAAGTAACTGGACTTGTATACCCCAGTGTTGGAATGATCTAGTTATGGAGGCTGGCACTGCCGCTGATCACAATTATCATCATCATCATCATCAGCCTTAAATCTTTTTCCCACCCAAGGATAGGGTGTGTAATTCTCAAGAAACAAATCCTAAGTAGGGGAGCAACTGTTAACATACTCTGTCCACATCAACTTGGCTTAAAAGTGATTTAGAAAGGATGCAGAGCCACAGTATTGCTATCCTTGTCGTACTCTGCTTCTGAGTTATGAGAATTAGGCCGCCAAAGGACAAAAATCTCCGCCAAGTCAAGGTGGACAAACCAAATAATGTGCAACTCACATATTTCAGGAGGTTGGTAGTAGCTGTACCGGTAGGAGTTGCTGCAGCAACTGGAGTCCAGTGTCACAGGCTCAGTGGCAGCAGCATCACCAACCAACCCTAGTGGCAGCAGCATCACCAACCAACTCCACTGGCAACAGCATCACCAACCAACACCAGGGGCAGCAGCAGCAGTGACAGCAACAATCCTAACAGCAGAACCACCACCTCCAACCACAGCAGTAGCAGGGAAAGCAACATGAGTAGCACAGGTGGCCTCTAAAAATATGACAAGTTTTCAGGAGATATCTCAGTATGTTGGTGATTTAACCCTTTCTTTGTGGAGGAGTTCAATACTGATCTTAATTAACCCCCATTGTATTAGTATTGGAGAGGGACACCATGTGGTGGCACCAACAGGACTGAGGAGAAGAGATGCTTATATTAACATTTCTCAGTCCCATCCATATCCCCTAAAAGGAGATTGGAGGACCACAAAATGGTCGTTCATCCTACAGTCCACTAAGCCCCAGATCCTTATGCTCCTCATTGGGTTGTAAAAGGTTGACTGATGTGTGGGTGGGTGGGTAATCTCGCAGTACACATGACTCGCCATCACGTGCCATTTGCTTATCATTACAACATCAGTACGTGTTGGACTGTGAAGTGCTAATTTTAAGAAAGAGATGGGGTCCTCACTGCTTATGTTAGAATGATAGTGACACACTGGAGGATAAGTCTTTTTGGCAACAAGCACTTAGCTCTGGTTTCTAACAACCAGGTGATAATATGAAGCACATAAAAGTGTGTGAGAAGGAAGGGTACTCTGTCATTCTGGGAGGACTGAGAAGTATGGAGGGCAGAGCATAATCCTGGCAAGGATTGTCTGTGAACTTTTGGGGACATTAATATCAACGGAACTTAAACTGTCATTTTCTTTTTCAGTAAATTAATGGGGATTGAACACACACACACATATACCAAGGACTTTCTGACTATCCAGCCCAAACTCCTCACCTTGGTCCCTGTAGTCCGTCCTTCTCTGGGTGGCACCACTCGATCAAAAACCTCCAACCACTTCTTGGGAATTGAATGTATGCAAGGCCGTCATCCCAACTGAGGCATTCTAACCAACAGACGACCAGGCACCTGAAACAAAATGTCATGCATGAAGACATACTGATCCATGAGAGCAAGAAAACTGCTCTGCAAGATGAGTATGTAAACCAGTATCATCAGCTCATTTCCCATCTATGAATACAGTTAGGTGGGGTTCAAGGAGCAAAAGAACACATATACACTGTGATAGGGTTCAGTGGGCAACAAGTACACACACATTCAGTGAGGATAGGTTCAAAGACCAAGAAAAACACATACACCCTGTATTAGGGTTCAAAAAGCAACACACACACACACACACACACTGTAAGATGGGTTTCAAAGAGCAAGAAAAACACACACTGCAGTAGGGTTCAGAGGGCAACAAAATCACCCATTCACAGTAAGGCTATGTTCAACGAGCAAGGAAAACATATACACTGTGAGGGTGGGATCAATGAGCAAGAAAAACACATTTATCCCGTAAATGTTATACATGCAGTCCTCATTGTAAATCAAAGACGTTTCCAAAATATCACAAACTTCTTTCATATAACTGATAGGCTACTTCAGAATCAGAGATCATGACAAATCAGCTTTATGGGCAGGAAAGGATCGTTAATAAGCAAGTTTTCTGAAAGTTCCAGCTGATTTAACAAGTGATCATTAAAAAGTGGCTAATAACAAGGAATTAGTGTCTATGGCTGAGACATTGGGCAGTAACAGTAGACAGACAGAGAGACATAGATAGAGAGAATAGTAAACAGCATTTTGTTTGGTAAATTGGTCCTTTTCTAATTTTTTATTGCATTTTCTGATTGGTAAATATCGCTTTCCTGATCATTTTCCATACATGTAAAAAACGACAATGATAATGGACCCTATATTTTCTAATGAACATTACATATGGTTAGGTTAGGCTAACCTGAATTAATTAAATGAGGTAAGGTTAGACCAGGATACTCCATTGTATAAAATTTTTCGTAGTACAAAAAAAAAAAAAGCCTTTATTTCTTTTTTTCTGAAAACAACCACATATTATGCTGAGACCCTAACAATTCTGTGCCCTAACATAGAAAAAATTTTTCATATTCCTACTGTACATAACTTTCACAGATGGGTTGGGTTCTGTATATTTAGTTCTATTACGAGATAAATTAAGAAAATCAAATAATATGGGGACAATCTGCAGGAGTTCCCATTAACAAATGAAGTTTACAACAGGGATTTTTCATACTTGTAAATTCATTTTCGACACCTAGAGCCTGTGGAAGTATCCTTTATGTTATTAAAGATTGCGCAATTCACACAAGACACTCAGATATGCAAGATCTCTGGCCAAATGAATCATAAGGTCTACCGGCTTTTTCTGGCAAGTGACCATAACAACACTCCTCCATGAAGCAAGAAAAGCCAACATGTCTGAGGATTTTTGCATGTAATTAAATCAATGACACCTGTGGAAATATCTGAGTATAAATATTCAAGCCTCGCACCTCCTATGAAGCATCACATAGAAGATTAGTTACCTAGTTCATGACCCGCCCATCTTTAAATATTAAATGCCGGAGGAAGGAGTGATACCAATGCTGCTAGACCGACCTGTTCTCAAATTCCGCTAGAATATTGAATAGCAAAAACCTGTAGCATATCGCAGAAACATTATATAATCTACGGAATACCGATAAATATGGAGAAATTTCAAGAATATAGGAAGGTATTTTGCACCTAAACGTTAAAATAATTGCTAATACGAAGTAGAGCAAAACACACTAGATTGACGCTAAATACAGTACTCTCAAGAAAAGTCATAAAAAGGACCTGTAATCACGAAGAAAGATTGTTGGAGCTTCATAGTACTATAGAAAAAACCTACAGCTTTGCATCTAGACGTAAAAACTGATCCTAAATAGAATATCATATCGAGTAGAAAAATGGTTTTGGTAATACGAATCCCTGACACCAAAACTCGAAATGGTCATAGTAAATTCTTCATAAAACGGATTCTTGCCTTGATTATTGTTATTTCTGTTGGACTTAGTTACCAAAAAGTAATCTTATCTTGTAGAATAAATTGTTTACTTATTCTGTAAGCATTATTTTTACTTTTTACGATGATTGTGTTACATTTATTCGTCCATTATCAGGTTTGATCCGTCACTGGGACGGAAGGAAACGTCGAGCCTCGAGGAAGGCGACATTTTATCGCAGGTGAGGTATCTTTATTTGTTTCTTTTTCCTTCGTGTCATATTTTACGTGAAATAGGCAGAATATGCCATGTGATTAAAGACTCGAGATCGGTTGGAACACGCCAAATGAAGTTTTTAAAGAGTAATTTTAAGTGAAAACAGGTTAAATTCCTTTCAGTGGTAATGGTGTCGAACGTGATACGGTAGCGTTCAGTCTGATGTATTATAATTTACTGGTATTAATTTTTCATTTGTGCTACCCCCAGACAACATTGACCACCATTGTGCGTGCTATCATATTGTGCGGAAGTTTAAAGCGGTTGTTTAACATCATGTATGGCCTTTCGACAATTTAGATTTGTCTTGAGGTAGCATAAAAAAAAAAAAAAAAAAAAAGTTTGGATTGAGGTGTTAGAGGTAAGATAGACCTATAAATCTATACACTGCACTTAAGTTATTAGAAAACCATAACACTGGACTATAGACATAAATTTGTATGATTTGGAATGTTTTGCGAAATTTGACCATCAGATCGTTTGCAAGTCACAAGTTTCATAGGGTTTGACATGCCAACCCCATTGATTAGGGTGTGGGGGACGATTTTCAAAGTAAAATTCGATCAAAACATTATAATCTTGAGAAAAACATATTTTGACCTGATCCGAAGTCAGATATTGCACAATTTAAACAATATAAAACCATAACCTAACATGATGCTGATAAACAAATGAATTTGTTACAAGGCATTTGTATACCTAACATTTTTTAACCTTTCAGGAGGCATGGGACGACCTTATTATGCAGTTTTCCTCACTTTAAAAAGAATATATTGTTAAAAAGTTTTCAGGGTACTGTGGTAGTGATATCAGTTTTGCTTTTAAACCTTTAATTTTTTCTTGGTTCTCTCCAAGGAGACTTGGGGCTGCCTTATTTTGTAGTTCTCTCCAGTTTATTCTCTACAGTATTAAAGTCCTTATCGTTTCGTTATTGAAGACTCCAACAAGCATGCAGGTGTTGGTCTTGGTCACTTGATTGCAACTCTCTGTGGTGCTCGATCACTGGCAGCTAACCTATTCAGCCCCTTACACTAAGGTCACACTCAATGACCTCGTCCCAGACCTTTTTTTGGTCTGCCTTTCACAACCCTACCCCTGACGTTAACACTTCCCACTTTCTGCACCCATTTATCATCCCCAACCTCTCCACACCCCCAAACCATCTCAATCTGTCCATGAATCTACCTCCATTACGACACCAATGCACTCCAGTCCCATCCAACCTCTCAACTCTTCCATTGTGAACTATGGCCCCCAGTCCTAGCACTCAGGGACGCACTGAACATCCACCTAATCTTATCATTTCTGTATTATTGAGCCTGCAAGTATCCTTTTCCTTTACTGCCCAGGTCTCACTACCATACAGCATCACACTTTTAACATGCTGGATACAAAGATCCCAGGTCATGGCAGGAGAGCCCTCTCAATGTCAGGAGAGACAACAGATCCCCAAACTTCTTCCAACCATTCCTCACTCTAGCCACAGAGCAGCTCCAGCCCCACCTCCAGCACGTAACATGTCTCCCAAATAACAAAACTGTTCCTTACTCTCAAGAGACTCACCAGCAAGTTCAATCTTCTCATGTCTGACAATCTCCACATGGTCTCCCCACCGTACCGCTCACATGAAATCAGCATTATCTCGCAGTCTACCTCTACTACCACTACATCTCTCATGCTCTCTCTTATCACAATCACTGCACAAGATGGGATTACTTCCCACGCCCTTGTGGCAAATTGCACATGGCCACTCCCCCCTTTTTTTATTTTTTTTCATTTTTTTTCTCAGAGTGTGTTCAAGTTTCAAGTTTCGATGCTTCTTGTAACTTTTTATAAGTAGTAAGTAGCGTTTAACTATCTGTCTTTGTTTACAGTCGCAGCAGTGCCAAAGATGCCAAAGACAGACAGCCACCATCCTAAAGCACCATTTTAGTACGGTACTGATTTATCTTCATCATTGTTGGTTTACCTGATCCTAACTCAAACTGTCTTTATAATATATCCTCATTTATTCTACCTTACCCATATCTAACCTAATTTGTCGTAACATAACCAAACCTTTCATAACAAACCTAATTTAACCTAACCGAACCTTTCATAACTAACTTAGTTTATCCTAAGCTAACAACCTTTCATAACTTATCTAATTTATCCTAACTTGAGCATGTTTAATCTACATTATCCAAACATGGAAAACTGTTTTAGTGGGAAACAGTCATGGATATCGCATAAATAGCACTCCACAAGAAACAAGTAGTGGTGCGGGGATGGACGAGTTGGCTAAACTGAGGTGGTTGTGGCATTTGGAGTAGGAAATGAGTAAATCATGCAGGGCAAATACAGTGCTGATAACACTGACAGAACTGTCCCTGCAACACACAAGAAATCACTGGACACAGCAGACGTGGAGTGTTATTCTGTATTTTCAGTAGGTCAGCCTGTTTGGGGGTGAAACTGGTCCTTCCAAAGGCCACCACCATCCCTATAAAAAAAATCACATGCAGTAATTTCAGTAACAAAAGTTAGTACAGATAGTCACCAAGTGAAGCGAGAGACCCTTATAGGCTTTTTTCTTTTCTGTCTATCTATCTATTGCCAGACGCGATAATCCCATAAGGGGTAGCCACAGACAAATCGCCTCCATGTTGCCCTGTCCCCAACCATTTTGCTGCCCTGCTCCCAGCTCACATCCCCATCTCTCATACACCTCTCACTCCATCCCTCCATCTCATCTTTGGCCTCCCCCTCCTTCTCCCCCTCTCCGCCTCTCTCACATACATTCTCCTCATTAGTCTCTCACTCTCCATCCTCTCCACACGGCCAAACCACCTCAGTGTGTTTCTCCTAACAGTTCCTATCACATCCACATCCACCCCACAACGATCCCTCACTCCCTCATTTGTCTGTGTCTCACCATGTGACTCCACATGCTGCTTTCAGCTCATTTCCACAGCTCTCACTCTTGACTACTGCCCCTCCAACAAGGTCCAAGCTTCATTTCAGTACCTTAGAATTGGTATCACAGTACTGTCATGTACGGTAGTAACTTTTTCACTTCCATGCTCGCTTCCTTGTTTCTTATCACTGCTTTCAAGGAACCAGCAACCTTTCTTGTTGTACCCTTTCAAGCACTTCACCCTCTAAACTTCCATCCTTACTCATCACACTACCCAAGTACTTAAATGCACTCACATTTTCCATTTCCTCCTCATCTAACCTCACTGTACATTCACTGACTTCACCTCTCTCGAAGACCATAACTTTACCCTTCCCTACATTCACCTCAAGATTCCGTTTCTTACATACTCTTTTTCTTTTTTCCCCTTTTTTTTTTCCTCTCCCCAGGAAAGTAATTCACATCATCCTAAAAGGATTTCCTGGATACCCTCATTTTTCCCTGATTCATGGGGGTGGAAATGACCACTTGCAAAGCTTTGGACTACAAAGTTCATTATATCTTATCTATCCACCTATTTGTTGCTAGACACCTTTATCCCTTAAGGGTTGGCCACAAACAAATTACCTTCCTTTCATTTTGTCCTCAGTCATTTAGGTGCCTTCCCACCAGTGCACACACTCCTCCATCCCAACCTTTGTGCCCCCCTCATCTCCCCCTTCACCTTGCTCACACACACTTTTCTAGTCAGTTTCTCCTTCACATGTGATTGGTAATATTAAATGTCAACATTTATATTAAAAATTGACATTGCTAATTTCGTAGTGTTAGCAGAAGTTATGTTGTAAAAAGATGAATATTGTTTGAAAATAGGAGATATTTTTAAGTACAGCATAGGTCTATAAAAATTTTTGTTAATGAGGATGTGATGTAAAAAAAACATCACGTTATGATTTATTGTATACTGTATATCAAGTGAATTATAATGTGTCCAGTCGGGATATGTTTTTGTCTAAAGGGTCACTCACTCTGTGAATATGTTGTCCCACTGCAGCTGGCAGCACAGCCAGTCCTGCTGTAAATTCAAATTGAGTGTGTTGGCTGTCCATCCCCTGGAGACCAAGATGTCACTTCAGTAAGTCCAAGGGTTATGCATTCATTTCGTTCCTGTCTCTCACAGTTTGCAACTCACCTAAGCTGGTAGTACATTACAGTATACTATACCCTCACTATATCAAACCTCGATTTATGAAACTTGCATTATTCCTGTTTTTGTTTTTGTGTTTGTGGCCTTGTGTTCATTTTGATGTGAACCTAGTGGTCTGCAGGCTGTAGTTGTCCTGTAGTGTACCAACTTCATTATGGTGGATAGGAGAGAATACAGGGACATGCATACAACAGGGCACTGGAGCTACTCTGTTAAAAAACTGACACTGCAGTGAAATCACTGACACTGTGTCAAGGCATTGCGACCCACAAGTTTATTTATGTATACAGTAATCACCCGGTTATCCGTACAGTCCATATCCGTTCATGTTCTGTATCAGTTCATTAGGCCTTGGCAATATTATAACTGTAACCAGATTTATTTATCCATAATCATTCATAAAAACCCTAGCTTCAGCAGCTGGCAGGCCACCGACAGAGTAAAAAAAAAAATTAATTCCGTGGCTCACCAGCTTTTGTCCACGCGTGGGTACTAGACACTAACCCACAAGGTGGGTGAGAATGGCTGTACGGATCCCAAACGTATGGTCGAAGTCACCTGTCCATCCTGATCAATGGAAACATACTGGCTGCATGCAAGGAAATAGACATAAACCACAAGCTGAGCGAGAATGGCTGTACGGGTCCCTACCAAATGGTGGAAATTCCCCGGCCACCTCGATCACCAATAACACTCCAGAGGCACATGAGGAAGACAGAGTTTAACCCACAAGATGAGAGAGAATGGCTATATGGGTCCCTACCATATTGTCGAAATACCCCTAACCGCCTGGATTAGTCAGAAACTCCTGGCCACACACCACCATCCGCTCCCTTATCTAATGGTCAGAGTCTTCTACAAAGACCTTCTCCAAATCATCAGAAACAAAGTGCGGCTGTCTCCCATCCTATATATTTTTCGTGAAGCATTGGACATTGAATATTGTATCAGTGGTCGCCTTGCCTGGCATAAACCCAAACTGTGGTGTGGTGCAGTGAGGATCTGTCCCTTCTCTCCTTTGGGGCTAAGATGCAAATGAATGTGTTTGAATGGATGAGTAAATTGGGAGTGTGTTGTCCTTTCTCAGCTACCTCGCTTTCCTCTGGGGGAAGCAGCCTAGGTATATAGATAGATAGATAGATAGCATCTTATCAGTATTCACTCTCTCAATTACACCTGCCAAGACTCTCCATTACCTTAATTATCATCAGAATTTTTATGCCTGTATAATTTCATCTTTGCAGGGAAACATTGTCCCCCTTATACAGTACATATTTGCAGTTGTGCTCTTCAGCCGGTCATCTAGAACAACATACTCTTATATAACTGAAATGATCAAATCAGAAACTAAGCCCACTCATATATCTCGTGAGGTATTTGACATCTCAGTAGTCAACCGACACACCCGCTGCCATCCCCAACTGTGTCTTACAAATTGCCCTGCTCAAAGTAGCGGCATCAGTGAAAGGCCAAGGGCCAAACACTGGTTCTGCCGACTTCAAACCTTCTTAATCAGCAACTGGTTACAATGTGCTCCAAGCATCTTAATATCCTTGTTGTCCATCACTATACTTCATCATTCTTGACACACTGTTCACTCCTGTTTACTTTCTTTATCTCCATAGCCACCTTAATTACCACATTCTTCCTTAGACACTTTTAGGCTTTCCAATAGAAGTCTGTGATACAGACCTCCCTTCTGGTCCTGCATATGGCAGGCAAGTCTTCCTCTCTTACCACCCCTTTTCCATTCCTGGAAAAGTCTTCTTTTCTCCTTATCTGCAGCTTCTACACTTTCACCCCACCACCATGTTACCTTATGTCTTGGTGGGCCCCTTGTTCATCTACACACTGAATCAGTTACCCTCAAGAGATTGTTCTTGAGAGCCCTGTACTGCTATTTAACACTTCAGTCTACAGCATCCTGTTTGGCCACCTTTTACTCATCTTGCCATAGAAGGCATCCCTTGCTGCTTGTTTTTTTGAACTTCTGTTTTTCCTCCTGGGTGCATAGAACCCATCTTCAGTACCTTATTCTTTTGTACCCTGTCACATGTAAACAGTGTTGCTGCACTCACACTCTGCGTTCTATAACCTTCACAATTTTATCAGCATCTTATCAGCCCTCCTCCTCAGGAAGTAGTCAATCTGGATACTGTTAACCCCCGGATGCACATACAATAATCCAACTGTCTCATTTCCTCACAACAGTGTCGAACACTGTCATTTTCATTGCTTCTCTGAACTCTAGTATATTTTCACCCTCCTCATTCCTTGTATATACCATACGTGCACCCTTTCATATCCTTTCATCATGTCCATACCACTAACCATGCTTATCAAATCATCCCTAACATTTTGGAAGAGGTAAATTGAGCAGCATCCATCACTTTTTCACAGGCTCTCCAGTGATGTGTGTAGGTCTACTGTAGCTTTACTAGTTTTCAAGATAACATAGTTTTAGTGCCGTGCACTATTACCTACTTTTAGTACCTCCTCTCTTCCACCCAGTTACTAACTACCAGACACCCAGGTACATGTTCTTTCTCACGCAAACAGTTAAATAGTCTTGTAGTAGCGAGAATAAAATATATATCTTGGAATTATAGGAGCTAAACTAAAAGTTTTGCAGAAAATTATCCTGCTTAGTTATACAGAGAACTTAATTGTAAGTTTTGTATGCTACTGACTTCCTGTGAAGCATTACTGTTGTTGTTAATATTGTTATTATTACTATTATTTGGGACAGTGTGTAGGAGGAGGAATCTGAAAGTTAATGTAAACAAAAGTAAAGTTAAGGTGTTTGAGAGGAATGAAGTCACAGAGTGTGCAGTGAGGTTGGATGGTGAGGATATGGAGAATGTGAGTGCATTCAAGTACTTGGGTAGTGTGATGAGTAAGGATGGAACTTTGGGGGATGAAGTGCATGAAAGGGTACAGCAGGGAAGAAAGGTTGTTGGTACACTGAAAGCAGTGATGAGAAATAGGGAGGTAAGTATGGAAGTTAAGAAGTCACTGCATGATAGTTTTGTGATCCCTACCCTGACATATGGAAGCGAGGCGTGGACCTTGCTAGAGGGGAACAAGTCAAGAGTGAGAGCAGTGGATGTGAGTTACTTGAGAGGAGCATGTGGAGTGACGTGGAGGGACAGGTTGACGAATGAAGAAGTGAAGGAACGTTGTGGAGTGGATGTGGATGTGGTTGAGAAGATTAGGAGAAATACACTGAGGTGGTTTGAACATGTGAAGAGAATGGAGAATGAAAGACTGACTAAGAGGGTGTATGTAGGTGAGGTGGAGGGAGGGAGAGGGAGGGGTAGACCGAGGATGAGGTGGAGGGATGGAGTTGAGAGGTATATGAGGGAGGGGGGGGTGAGTTGGGGGGAGGGTAGTCAAATGGTGGGAGACAGAGTGACTTGGGGAGATAGAGGTGGTTTGGACATGTAGGGAAAGTGGAGGATGAATATTGAGTGAAAAGATAAATGGGTGAATGTGGAAGTTAGAGCACAAAAACCAAGACCTAAGAAGACATGCGATGAGGCCCTTCAGAATGACCTGTCCTAACCCTAATCTTAACTGCTGATTAACAAATCATTCATTCATTGCCAGACGCCATGTATCCCAAATGGGGTGGCCAAGGGCTTAGAGTTAATTGTTTTACAGGGAGGGGCACTAATCCTCCACCAACCCCACTTGACACGTAGGGAGTTCAAATCAGTTGTGGTAAAATCTGACAAAATTTGTAATGGCCAATATATCAAAATGACACGTCGTAGAGCAAAAGAGTTGAAATTCAATCTCCCTGTCCCTCCCTGTCCTAGTCTCAACATTAAAAAAAAAAAAAAAAAAAAAAAAAAAAATCCTAACCCTAGTACCAGCATCCACCAGCCTAACTGAGCATAAGTTAAACCTTTAATGATCAGTATCTTGGAAACGGTGTGCTGTAGAGCGAAACGGATGAAATTTGTTACCCCAAGAACTCCTAATTCCAACCCCCAGTAACCATTTCGTAACCACTTCTAACTTTGCCATAACCGTAATGGACCCTAACCCTCCTAATTGAAGCTAACCAATATTCTGTTCTTGCTACCTCCAGATTACTGTACATGATCTGGCAGACCTCTTACTTTCGATATCAGTTCTGTCTCAACCTTCATACTGCCACCAGGAAAAAGACACTGGTTAGTGTTGAGGTGCTGTTGTGGTTTGTTTTTCATGTGTACATTGAAGCATTCCACCAGGTCAGCTTTGTGTTCTCCAACAGAAGGGACTTGCTTCCAGCTAGTAGAAACCATCTGCTATGGTTTTACTTGGTATACAGCTCTATAGTCTGAGTTTCTATGAATCCTTGTCTGGGCCTTAATGCTGTCCCTCAGGCATTTGTCATATACTGTACAGTGAATTGGACCAGAACTGCAACCCACACTCTTGGCTAGTTTGAGCACTGCCCAGGTACTGTACACTGAGTTGAGCAAATGTCACATACCTCAAGCATGACCTTAGCTCTGGCATTGTTTGTACCAATGCAAACCCATCAATAATGAGTGTATGTCAAGTTTCCAGTACTGACGATGTATTCCATCATAATTTCCTCCTAGTTTATGGAGGAAATCACTTTTCATGCAGGTGCTCATCATGCCATTATTTGTGAATAGACTCTGGGGACCAGGGGCATTTTTGAAGGGCATCACTTTGGTAAAGGGTACATGCATCTGAGAGTTCTGTGAAGAAATCGCATATATATCTGTTCACCTTTCATGCTGACTGATTGATTTCCTCTTGACTTTCACCATCTACATGTTGGCCTGTTACATTGGATCATAGCTCTTTGGATCACTGCACAGATCTCTCTCCCATTTTCTTTATTGTCCAGAGCTCCAAGAATGTTGTTCCTAGTGTTTGGTGATGCAGTGACACTTGAGTCTGTATTACCAATTTGTTTGGTTGCTCAGACTGAAAGGGTCTGTGTAAGAACTGACAAACATTACCTTCAGTTTTGAAATACCAGCATTATCATTCCATTTCTTTACTGGTGACTCAGTCATTGAGTGGTGTCCTTGGCATTGCCTAGGAACCATGGAGACTTTCCTGGAATTTTGAAACATTGAACTGTTATTGGCCTTACCATGCACCATGGAACTAATGATTTTTCACAGAGGGTGAATCCTATGATCCCCTTGCCACCTTTCAGGTTCTTGTTTTCTGTAGTCTCAAGGGCACAGTCTATCCACATTAAATTGAATTGACCATCAGTGTGCTTGGTAACAAAGTTGCCAGTATGAAATTCTTCCTGGATATAAAAAGGGAGGTCCTTCATGCTCAAGACCGTTGCATGGAGGTAGTGAGCATAGTTCATTTGGTTTGCTGCAAACAACAGAGGCAAGGATGCAGCTTTGGAAGACTGGCATACCTCTCGGTTTCTTGTACAAGAGGAGCTTATGAAGTTTCAGAGACAGCGTCACTCTGTAGAGGAACCACAGCTGAAATGTTGGAAACTTATTCAGGAGAGGTTGAAGTGAAAGGGTTGTTGATGTCCCAGAAATGGCACATTGTAGAGCAAAATGGATGAAATTTATGCTCAAATCCCATCCCTTTTCACCATTTTCTAAGTAATCCTAACCTCTTCATGCTCTAATCCTAACAGCTGTGAACCTAACCGATCTTTACCTGCTGCTACCAGTTTACTTTTATTTGGCCCAGTCAAGAATGGCTGAAGTGAAAAGGTTGTGGTCCCAACCTTAAGTGAAAGAGAACCCAGTGGACTGCAGGCTGACACTGCCCTTTTCATGCAGTCCACCTGCTTTAGTTTGGGGGATTAGGCAGGAGTTCAGGGATATTTGTATAGTCAGACAGCAAAGCTGCCAGATTGTATGAGATCAGTACCTCCACATGAAGGCAACCCTTTCCAACAGGGAACAGGTCTGTCACAAGCAAACAAAAGCCTGTTACAGTATAACCAGTGTGCATCCCAGGTGATAATTGTAAATCTGCCCTCTGTTTGTGATAGACTTTAAAAATACCTGCTTGCAAAATGGTAGCATTTCTTCCGGGTCTCTTGTACTGTCACTGAGCTTATTGAAATAAAGCTTCAAAAGGCTGAACGTCTGGGCCAAGTTAAGGTGCAAGAAGTATAGTACAGCTGAAAGTAAACACTAGAATATGATGCTAATCATGAAGTAGTGTTATGGAAAGGATGTAGAGCCATAGAAATGTCTTCTTGTATCAATTAGCATTGAGAAATAAGCTTCAAAATGCTGAAAATGGGCAGTGTTAAGGTGAAAGTAGTCTAGCTAGTACAATTTATGAAGGAGTACTGGTAGAATATGATGCTGGTCATGCAGAAGTGTTGTGATAAGGATGCAGAGTTATAAAATTTTCTTATTCTCTCATTGAGCCATGCAAAATTAGAGTCAAAATGATGAAGCTCTGAGCTAAGTTAATGTAAAAGAAGTAAATTACAGCTTTTGAAAGCAAATCCACTGTGTACAGGCATCTTTAAAGTGATTGGTCCTGACTTTGGCTCTTGTTTGTTTTCTCTTAAAGGGAACGAGTTTGCAGGCTTCCAGCTTTGAGTTCCTGCTTCTGCATTATAAAAATATGAGGTTAGTCATGGAGAAGTGTAAGGGAAAGAATATAGAGCCATAGAATTGTCTTATTCATTTAGCTATGTGAAGTAGATATCAGAAGACTAAATATCCAGGCCAGTTTAAAGTGACAGAATTATAGCACATTTTTTAATGGTAAACAGAGCAGCCATAGGAAAATGAAGTGATGAATTTAGGCCTTTGAGACCGAGGATGGTCTTTGTTGTGTATCTCTTGCCATTTTGTGGTGATAATTCAGCTTAATATATTGGCGGTGTTGAGTCTCTGTGGACTTAATAAAATCAGGCATGGTAAGCTGGAATAGAATGTGAAGTTCTTTATTCTCAGCCAAAACATTAATTGCAAGAGTTCAACATTTTTGGTGTCCATATGGTGGTGACCATTATCCATTCACTCAGTGTGGTGATGCCTACTTCTTCACTTTTATCATTCATTTTCTGTGTCAACCCTCCTTTCTTCTTATTTCACTCATCTTTCCTGTCACTTTTTATTACTCTTCTTTCCATTTTAGGTGGCTTTACATTGAGTGACAGGCCTAATGGTTTCCTGTAAGCCAGGGAACCATTTATAATGCTGGATGATAACCATATAACCAGCTCGTATGTGTTCCCAGTGTGTCATCAAATAGGTTGGCAGAGATTTATTGCCCCATCCCATACAACAACAAACTCATTGCAGGTTAAAACTCCCATCTTCCAGCAGACCACTATCCTCCTTTAGTGTGATAGGAAGTTGATGGACAATTGTATAACTAGGCAACTTCACCATGCAGCTGTATTGGTGCCACCTCATGAAGACATCCCTCTCCAGCCTGATAGATTTTTTTTAAAAATTAGGTTCGATACAACCTTGGTAAACCCATTCAGTATGAGAGGTCTTTCCTTGTTTTAATATAATTGTCAATTAGATTAGCCATGTGGAGAGAATAAAGAAAGCTACTGACTAGGAAAGTGTATGCACGTGAGGTGGAGGCATGACTGAGGATGAGATGGAAGGATGGGATGGAGAGACGCTGTATGAGGGAGGGGGTTTAAATTAGAGAAAGAGACAGCTGATGGCAGGAGACAAATTGACATGGAGGCTATTTATTTGTTACACATTCTTCCAGGATTAAAGCATCCATCGACAGTTAGATAGACAAATAGGTAGGCAGATAGGTAGATTGGACCGACTAAAATTTTCCATTTACTCTAGTACACCAGCCTCCTCTTGAGGGATAGGGAAGAAGTTGGGGGATCTGTGTATAAATGGGTAATGCAGTTACCCTGTTATAATCAGTTTCAAGACATGAAGGAGGCCTTCTCCAAAATCATTATATAGCCAAAACAACTCATACAATAAATAAAGAGCATGGACACATAGTCAGATACAAATAAAGGATATAATTATAAATACAAAAAAAGGATAAATAATCATAGAGAACAAACAGTCATAAAATAAATAGAAAACAATAAATAACCATATAAAATAGAGGACATATATAAAACAATTGCTTCTGTACGAGTACTTAAGAACTTAACTGGGACTGGATTGGTCCATATTTCGGAAAGTTAGAACATGAAATTTGTCATTACTGTTTACTCTTGACAAAAATATAGTAGTCATTGGTGAAAAAGTGAACTCTGGTAGCAATTGAAGCAGAGTACCTTTTTTTTTTTTTTTTTTTTTTTTTTTTTTAAAGTATTCTGCACAGTACAATATGTACTATGTTTGGTAGATAAAATGCACTAGCTGTAACTCAGCAGGCTTCCTAAAAAGCATGTACTGTACCTCCTAATGTTCCAAACATGAATGTTTGTGAGTTGGGTTGCAGCTATATAGACAACATATAAAACTTTGAGAGTATACAGCGCTGGTGTTTGTGTGGGGGAGTTTGTGGGTGATTGTGCCAGCGCTTTGTATTGTAGTTCTTTTATCTTAAATTGGCCTAAATACCAGTGTTTACCTTGTAGCTTAGTCTCTGTAGCTCATTGGCAGAAAAAGACAGCACTTTGGCTCAACCTCTTATCCATAGTACTTCATGACTGATCATGCAGGCAACCTTCCCAAGTTCAAACTTCTAAGCATGAAATATGTCCAGTGTTCAAGTACATTAAGGTAGCTGCCCAAACATGGCTGTTTATGAATTTCACTATTTGTTTAATTGGTGCTCAGATAACATATATCAATCCACATGCAGTCCCTGAAGTAATTGCAGAATGACAGTGCAAATGTTTCTCATAGATTACGCT
>NC_136991.1:50098693-50136193 GCF_032717465.1 Coenobita brevimanus | reverse complement strand
GGAGTACTTTGAGTGAAACTGGAGAAGCTGAGAAAGAAGCACTGTCAGATGAATACTAGCTAAAGGTACTGGAGAGTTTGTTAACTAAGAATCTCCTTGGTTACTAGTCATATCAGGCCTTCAGTTTGTCTATATCCTGCCATCAAATGTTAGAATCTCCATGGTTATTAGTCATATCATTCCTCTTTCCTGCTATGACACTGTAGAATCCTTGGTGACTAGTGAGATCAAACTCATTCCTGTTATCATACTCTTGAACCTCCTTGGTTATTAGTCAGATCACAACCTCTCCTGCAATCACACTCTAGAATCTCCATGGTTACTAGTCAGATCAAACTTCTATTTCATGCAGTCAAGTTTTAGAATCTCCTTGGTTACTAGTCAAACTTCTGTTTCCTGCAATCAGGTTTTAGACTTTCCTTGGTTACCAGTCAAATCAAAACTCTTTCCTGCAGTCATACTATAGAATCTTCATGGTTACGAGTCAAATCAAACCCTTATTTTCTGCAGTCAAGCTTTAGAATCTCCTTAGTTATTAGTCAGATCAAACTTCTGCTTCCTGCGATCAAGCTCCATGTTGTTGGCATTGTTGACCGTTAAGTTAACTCCTCCTCGTCCGAGTGAGAGCCTTTCAAGACGGAGGTATTTAAGTAACCTCTCCATGGATTTCTTCCCTCGTTTTATTTCTGTCTTAAATTTCATGGTACATTACCTCTTTTTGCCTCATGTACTCTTTTTGAATTTATCAAAGTTATGTCCTATATCTCTGATTGTTTATGGATGGATGGGAGTAAAAGTGCAGTTTTAGGCCAAGTTAGAGTGAAAGGAGCATATGACATTTTAACCCAGCCATTGAGTTGCGTTTGATCCCTGGAGGAAGCCAGCTCAACTCAATGCCGGTCCCAAGCCCGGATAAATAGGGGAGGGTTGGTGTCAGGATTGGGCATTCGGCCGTAAAAATTTGCCAAGCCCTGACACGGTATGGTTCATAACCGTATCGTTTATCTTAATGAATATCAGGTGTTTTCACTGGCTAAATTCAATAAATGTTCCCCCCCCCCTCCCTCCCGCCTTTATCTCTCTCACTGTCTCTTCATGTGAAGTCTGGGTGGCTGGGTTGCTTAGAATAGTCCACACATACACACCCCGCCGCTTTCTGTCAAATTGATGTCGTTTCGCCATGCTTGTTTGTTGTGTGGGGATGGGCATCTTACGAGGGGGTCGCTAAGAAGGGGTCTTAAATGTGATGCCCTGGCCCTAGGATGTACCGTGCGAACCCACAACAGGCACGTAAGGTGAACGGCGAGATGTCACAAAGGTGGGACGTTCCGGCCATCACATGCACTCGGCCCTTGCATGTGACAATCACGTGGTTGCTTGGTTTTTATTTTTTTCCACTGAATAATATATTTTCAATTTTGATTTTAATAATTTTTATCTAAAGTGTTTATTATATGCCGTGTGGGTGTTGGATGTACCTGAGAGGACGCTTTTGAGGCCATAACCCTTGGGCACAACAAACAATCGGGCTATATGCCATTTTCACCCTGTCTGGCACCATATCTGTGTGGTCATCAACATCTGAGGCACTGATGTCATTCCTGATGGTGTCGGACTTGTTGAATTGAGTATAGTCTGGGCCGATGTGTTGCTCGTTAATCAGGGCACCAGCACTTATCTGAATGTCACACGTGGGACGCTGATACATAGGCACATCTTCTCAGCCTTCACGTTCCCTTACACAGTTGGGCAAGAAACCCCAACCACCCGTCATGATTAGATCTGTTTTGTCCACATCTACATGCAGCACCTGAATATTCTACACTCCTAGGGTGCCTCCATTCTTTTAGGTTTCTAAATGGGTGAAATTGTTTTATATTATATTTAATATAAAACATCCTACATCCTACTTAGTATGTGTCACCAAACGATAAGGTTTCCAAATTGGACGAACTTTTCCACATTAGAAAAGTAGGTTTCTAAATTGGACGAACTTTTCTGTATTAGAAAAGTGTCACCAAAATGTCACCAAGCTACACCTTACAAAAGTATCTGCACAAAGGCCGTGATATGGCTGGCTTGATTCGCTAGCTAAAACTTTAGATATAGATTAGTTGGGTGGAAGGTGCCACGTGTGCGCGACCGGAAATTTGTTTGCGGCTGGCGTTCGATCCTGTTCTCGGTGTGAGCTCACCATTCTCCACACACCAGCTCCTGTTCTTGGTGTGTTTTCTTTGTCATGCACACCAGTTCCTATTGGTGTGTTATCTCCTCATGCACACCAGTTCCTATTGGTGTGCTTTCTCATGCACACCAGTTCCTATTGGTGTGCTTTCTCATGCACACCAGTTCCTATTGGTGTGTTTTCTTTGTCACACATGCCAGTTCCTATTGGTGTGTTTTCTTCGTTTCAGGCACGCCAGTTCCTGTTGGTGTGTTGTTTCCTTCTCTCACACACCAGTTCCTGTTGGTGTGTTTTCTCACACACACACCAGTTCCTGTTGGTGTGTTTTTTCCCTCTCACATACATCAGTTCCTGTGAGTATGATTTCTCCTCACACACCTGTTCCTATTGGTGTGTTTTCTCCTCATGCACACCAGTTCCTGTTCTTGGTGTGTTCTAAAGATCAAGATGAAGGTCAAGAAGAAATTGAAGGCTATATTTAATGCCTCGAGTTTGAAACGTTTCTCCCAAAATCAAATGTTTACTGCTATCAGTCAACAAGATTACTGCCATCAGTCAACACAGAGACAGACAAACATGTAAAACTGCAAGGCATATGCAGTGATAATGGCAGCATGTCCAATGGTAGGGTGGTTGGGACGGGCATGGTGTGGGTCCGAGCAGCTTACCTCCTCGTGGTGGACCTGGGTAGAGTGATCTTCATGTATGTATTGTTGCTTTAGCTCCAGGTTCATTGGAAGTATGAACCCTGTGGAGTGCAGCCTGAAATTGCCATCCTGCATCCCACAACCCTTGTTTGGGAGATGAGTTGAGGGATATTGAAATTGTCCTGCAGCCCACGACTCCCGTTTGGGAGATAAGAGTCAAGGGATGTTTAAATTGTCCTCCTGCAGCCCACAGGCTTTGGTAGATGAATCAGGGAGTGATTGTGTGGGTGGGCAGTAGAAGCACCCACTTATATCAGTGCCACCACATGAAGGCATCCCTTTCCACGACCATATATTAGAGCTACTAGAAGCCATCCATCCATCATCCAATCCTACATTGCCCCATGAGGAGCGTAGGAGCCCGGGGCTAGGCAAGTTGGTCCTGACATTTAAGTTGAGAGTGACCGGCCTCATTCATCTCTGAGTGGCATTACATGAGCAATAAACCCCAACATGAATGAAGATCACTCTAGCTGAAAGCTGCAATTTATTGATAAACTTTGTCTGCTAACACACAGTTACTTAGTGGCATTAAAATATGGTTGTTGGCATTAAAATGTATGCTTGGTGACATTACAGTATACTGTATGCCTGGTGATATTACAGTATATGCTTGGCGACACAGAGAGGTTCTTAGTGACAGGTAGAGAGGTTTGGTGACACTACTAAGAGGTTTGGTGACTCTACTTAGAGGTTTAGTGATAAGAGGTACTTGGATTACTTTATCGTTTGGTGACTTCTTAAAATAATGGTGACATCCTAAAGCGAATCAGTTTCATTAAAAAAATAAATAAGTAAATAAAGAAGACGATTTCACTCCACCATGCAGCAAAGCATAGTGTAATAATATTGTATTTTATATGTACATGCTTGAGATGGACTTTTATAAGTCAGTATGAAGGTACAGTATTTTGTCTCATTATACCTTACATTGATTCTTTTTGGTGTTTTCTGTTATACTGCAAGGCCAGTATTATGCTTGTTATATTTTTCAGATATATTTTGTCTTGTTATACCACAGACATGTTTCTGGTATATTTCCTGTTATGCCACAAGTCTGGTATTATGCTTATTATATTTTTCTGATGTATATTGCCTTGTTATACCTCGTATCGCTTATTTTGGAATATTTCCTGTTATACCACGAATTTAGTCTCATGGATACAGCTGTGTGTGGATTATTTATCTATATTATGGACAAAATTTGCAGTGCTTGCTGCATTGCAACTCTGAATTTCTGGCTTTGTGTAGGTTGTCTGTTATGACTGTGTAGGCTATGCCGTTTTGAAATCTGAAGTGTTTGCTAAGAGTAGTATTCAGACCTGTGGAATACACAGGATACAACTGTGACAGAGTGTCTTAATTGGGAGAAGAATTTAGAAAAGTTGTAAAATGCATACTGTAGCCATTCTCATAGATGTTTTGTTGACTTTTATGTTCAAAGATTGCTTGTGTTATGACTGTGTGGTACCTGATGCGAGAAAGTGTGTTGTGGTGTGAGAGGTTGCATTGCAGTTTGTGCATATTGCATTTTCTGAGTTGTATTTTGTGTTGGCGTTGTAGCAGGGAAGGGTGGTGACTGTGTGGCATTCTGGTTAGATGTAGTCGTGTCTTTTTGGATTGGGTAGTTTCTTAGGGGTGTTGTCTGGTGGAGGCTTGTGAAGGGTATTATTATTTTGGTTGAATGTTTTGGATGGCTGTGTGTGTGTGTGTGTGTGTGTGTGTGTGTGAAATATTGTGCTGGGTGGAGGAGGTGGAATGTCGGTGAAGCAATTTGTATAGTGTTTGGTGGTTTTCCTCTTAGTTTCTCTGTGGTGGAAGGTGATGCAACATACAGTTGCAGGGTTGAGATGTGTTAACCAGAAACGATGAACACTCTCTCTCATAATTATGATCTTTGTGTGGGATGACTTATTTTTTGATAGAAGTGATCTGAATTTGTGGCCTTTTTGCATCCAATCATTATTCCAAAGGCTTTGTTTTGTGTTGTCTTAAGCTTTTCCATTTTTGTGCCATTTAAATGGGGAGCTCATCATGTGCTAGTTTAAGTCACTGTTCTTGTGAATTGTTCATAGAATGTTTTCAAGACATTGAGTTTATGATATGCCTTTGCTCTGATGTCATCTATTAATTGAGAAAAGGTCATGCATGCCCTTAGTAGATCTTAGAATTTTAGGTGTCTTTCCAGTGGGAGTGGTTGCTTGAGCAGGGTAACATGAGGATGTTTGAGGTGTTTGTCCGGACTTGGGAGGGTGATGGTTAATTTGGTTAGTGTAGCAGTTATTTTAGTTAAGCCTGTTAAAAGTGAGTGTACCATAGGTACTGTTGGAGATTATCAGCTAACTGTTGAGTTTGTGTTATGAAACAGTTGCTAGGTTATTGGTACTGAATAGGGAGGTTGCTAGTGATCAAGCAGCATCGAGAGCTGACATTAGGTGCCCAAGGCTGACACATGAAAGCATGTTGGACCGTTTATATCTGAGACAGTTTATTTTTTATTTCATTATTTTTTAGATGGTGAAAAAATATGCTTCAATGAGTGAAAGTGAGAGGAGGTATTTTAGGCCAAGGATGTGGATGGATATGATGAATGAGTACTGTTAACAAAAAACAGTTAAAAGATGGTTGGGCTAGGGAATGGACTGGGTTGAGTTGATTGGATGAAGTATGTATGGAGGAGCATATAATAAAAGTTTAATGTCCCATATTTAACTTTATTAAACTTTAGTCATCTGAATGAGTTGTTTTCATTGTAATGTGAAGTGCATCTGTTTAAAAATATATGTACAACATACATCTGCCTGTGAAGCATAATATAGGATTCTTGGGCTTGAATAGCGAGTGTGTTAGTATTTGTTTCTCATCATTGCTATTTTTGTTGATCATTTATTCCACTTTTATGTTTTCCGTCCTTGCACTTTGGACCTCGCTGTACTCCATCCTTAAATGGGAAAAAGAATGTAGGATGGTACCAGTGATTGACTTTTTAGAGTGTCAGTCTTTTGAGTCTTGGTAATATCCTTTTCAATTTGTTCTTGCTGCAACAAGATTGTTCTGTTCAACTGAGGAATGTCTTTAAATATGAAAGTTTTTATCAACACCGTACTTTTTTATTCAGCTTAGGAAAGGTTTAATTATGAAAGTTTTAACTGAAGCTGGATTGAACTCCTTCAGTTTAAAGAGCTTATCCCAAGATGGAATAAAAGACTAATAATAATAATAATAATAGTACTGTGACATGAAAATGACATCATCTTGCTCAGTGGGTTAATATGCTGTTCCTCTCCTCCCTCTTCTCCTCCTCCTCTCCCCCCCTCTTGCTCTTCCTCTCCTCCCTCCCTCTTGCTCTTCTCCTTCCCCTTCCCTCCCTCTTGCTCTTCTCCTTCCCCTTCCCTCCCTCTTGCTCTTCTCCTTCCCCTTCCCTCCCTCTTGCTCTTCTCCTTCCCCTTCCCTCCCTCTTGCTCTTCTCCTTCCCCTTCCCTCCCTCTTGCTCTTCTCCTTCCTCTTCCCTCCCTCTTGCTCTTCTCCTTCCCCTTCCCTCCCTCTTGCTCTTCTCCTTCCCCTTCCCTCCCTCTTGCTCTTCTCCTTCCCCTTCCCTCCCTCTTGCTCTTCTCCTTCCCCTTCCCTCCCTCTTGCTCTTCTCCTTCCCCTTCCCTCCCTCTTGTCCTCCTCCTCTCCTTCCCTCTTCCCCTCCTCCTCTCCTTCCCTCTTTTCCTCCTCTCCTTCCCAGTTCTCCTCCCCCTTCCCTCCCTTCCTCTTGCTTTTCCTCTCCTTCCCTCTTGCTCTTCCTCACCTCCTCCTTTCTTCCTCTTCCCCCCTCATACTCCCTCTTTCCCCCCCCCTCATACTCCCTCTTCCTCTTCCCCCCGCCTCCTCCTCCTCTCCTTTCCCCCTCCTCCTCTCTTCTCCCCCCTTCCCCTCCCCCCTCCTCCTCCCTCATGCTCTTCCTTTCTCCCCCTTCTTCATCTTTCCCCCCCTCCTCCTCCCTCATGCTCTTCCTCTTCCTCTCCTCCTCCCCCTTCCCTTCTCCCCCCCCCTCCTCCTGCCTCTTGCTCTTCCTCTCCTTCCCTCCTCCCACTTCTCCTCTCTGTCCTTCTTGTTCTTCCACTCCTCCTCCATCCCCATTCTCCTCCTCCTCCTCTCCTTCCCTCCTCCAAACGAGAGGAAGAGGGAAGTAGAAGAGAGGAAGGGGGTAAAAGAGGAAAGGAAGGGGAGTGGAAGGCATCAGCAAAAATTAAATAAAATCGTGTTGCATCAGCAAGAATTAAATAAAACTGTGTGGTGTCAGCAAGAATTAAATTATCGTACTGGCAAGGAAAAAAATGGATTAATAAGCCTATACCCTTTTATTATTCAACACAGCATAAGCTACATGAATGCAGTTGGACAAAAAGAATTGAGAAGGGGATGTAGAAGAGAGGAAGGGGGGGTAGAAGAAGAGGAGAAGGGGGGATACAAGAGGAGAGGAAGGGGGGGTTAGAAGAGAAGGAGAGGAAGGGGGGGTTAGAAGAGGAGAAGGAGAGGAAGGGGGGTTAGAAGAGGAGGAGGAGAGGAAGGGGGGTTAGAAAAGGAGGAGGAGAGGAAGGAGGGGGTTAGAAGAGGAGGAGAGGAAGGGGGGTTAGAAGAGGAGGAGGAGAGGAAGGGGGGTTAGAAAAGGAGGAGGAGAGGAAGGGGGGTTAGAAAAGGAGGAGGAGAGGAAGGGGGGTTAGAAAAGGAGGAGAGGTAGGGGGGTTAGAAGAGGAGGAGGACAGGAAGGGGGGTTAGAAGAGGAGGAGGAGAGGAAGGGGGGTTAGAAGAGGAGAAAAAAGGGGAGTTAGAAGAGGAGGAGAATAAAGAGGGGTTAGAAGAGGAGGAGAAAAAAGGGGGGTTAGAAGAGGAGGGAAAGGGGGTAGAACAGGATGAGAGGAAGAGGGGAAGGGCAGAAGAGGAGAGGAAGGGGGTTGACAAAAGAGGAGAGAACGGGGTGGTAAAAGAAGAGGAAGGGGGAGTGGAAGAAGGGTTAGAAAGGGAGGAGAGGGAGGGGAAATAGTAAGAGAGGAAAGGGGGATAGAAGAGGAAGGGGGGTACAAGAGAGGAAGGGAGGGTACAGGAGGAGGAGGAGGGGGGAGTAAAAGAGGAGAGGAAGGGGGACAGAAGAGGAGAGGAAGGGGGGGGTTGAAGAGGAGGAGAGGAAGGGGGGGTTGAAGAGGAGGAGAGGAAGGGGGGGTAGAAGAGGAGGAGAGGAAGGGGAGGTAGAAGAGGAGAGGAAGGGGGGGTAGAAAAGAAGGGGAAGGGGGGAGGAGTAGGAAGGGGGAGTGGAAGAAAGGGAGGAGAGGAAAGGGGGGTAAAAGAGGGGAGGAAAGGGGGGTAGAAGAGGAGAGGAAGGGGGGAAAAGTAGGAAGGGGGAGTGGAAGAAGGGGTAGAAAGGGAGGAGAGGAAGGGAGAATAGAATAGGAGAGGAAAGGTGGGTAGAAAATGAGAGGAAGGGGGGGTAGGAGAGGAGGGGAAGGGGGAGTAGATGAGGAGAGGAAAGGAAGGTAGAAAAGGAGAGGAAAGGAAGGTAGAAAAGGAGAGGAAAGGGAGGTAAAAAAAGGAGAGGAGGGGAAGGGGGAGTACAAAAGGAGAGGAAGGGGGGGATAGAAGAGAGGAAAGCAGGGGTAGAAGAGGAGAGGAATACAGGGGTAGAAGAGGAAAAGGGGTAGAACAGGAGAGGAAGGTGGGTAGAAGAGGAGAGGGAGTGGAAAGAGGGGTAGCAAGAGAGGAGAGGAAAGGGGGGGGGGTAGAGAAGGAGAGGAAGGGGGAGTGGAAAGAGGGGTAGACAAGGTGGAGGGGAAGGGGGGAGAAGTAGAAGAGGAGAAGGGTGAAGGGGGAGGGGAAGGGGGGAGAAGTAGAAGAGGAGAAGGGTGAAGGGGGAGTGGAAGGAGGGGTAGAAAAGGAGAGGAAGGGGGGAGAAGTAGAAGAGGAGAGGAAGGGGGAAGTAGAAGAGGAGAGGAAAGGGCAAGAAGTAGAAGAGGAGAGGAAGGGGCAAGAAGTAGAAAAGGAGGAGAGGAAGGGGGAAGAGTTAGAAGAGGAAGCAAGAAGAAGAGGAGAGGAATGGGGGGGAAGTAGAAGAGAAGGAAAGGGAAGTAAAAGAGGAGAGGAAGGGGGAAAAGAAGAGAGGAAGAGGTACAAGATAAGGAACAAGTTGTAGGAGCAGAAGATAAGAAAATGGTGGATGAGGTGGAAGGGAAGAAGTGAGGAGGAGGAGGGGGGGTAGAATAGATGAGGAAGGGAGGTTAGAAGAGGAAAGGAAAGGGGGGGGGAAACAGGACAGGGAAGAGGAGGTAGGGAAAGAATGAAGGTGAAGAGGAGAAAGAGAATGAGAGGAGTAGAGGGAAGAGGAGAAAGGGGGGTGCAAAAGAAAAGGAAAGGATGGAAAAAAGATGAGGAAGAACAAGGGGAAGGAAGAGGGTGAAAGATAGGAGACGAGGAAGAGAGAGGAGAATGAAAACAAGACGGAAGGAAGAATAGCAGAGAGAAGAGAAAAAAGGGAGGTGCAAGAGCAAAGGAGGAAATGGAGGGGGTAGAGGCAGAGGGAGGAGGAGAGGAGAGGAAGATGACAAGGGGGAAAATGAAAGGGAAGGGAAGAGAGGAAAAGTAAGGAAGAGTAAGAGAAAGACATGGAAGAGAAACAGGAGGTGGAAGAGGGGAAGGAGAGAAAAATAAAAGGGGGAAATGGGAGAAGAGAAAGAGAATGAAAATCAGGAGAGAAGAAGAAGATAGAGTAGTGAAGAAGACAAGGTGAGAAGGAGGAGGAGAAAAGGAATAATGGGAAGAGTGAGAGGAGGAAGAAGAGAAATGGTAGAGGAACAGAGGAAATAGAGAGGGATGGGAGGAAGACTAAGAGAGGGAGCATAAGAGGAGGGAAGTTGGAGACGAGGAGGGAGAGATGTGGAAAAGGAGAAGAGGCAGATATGATGAGAGAGTAGAAGAGGCAGAACAGAAAAAGAGAAATGACAGGAAAAGAGTAAAGTGGATGGTGGAAACAGGGGAAGGGGAAGAGTGAGAGGAGAGGGACAGGAGGAGGAGGAAAGTTGGAAGAGAGCAGGAAAGGAGAGGAAGAGGGTGATGAAAATGGGTTAGGTGGGGGATGAGATGGAGAAAATAAGAAAGAGGAAGTTGGGGTGGAAAAGATGAAAAGCAGAAGGAAGGAGAGGTAGAAGAGGAAAGGAAGAGAGTGAGATGGAAGAGTGTAATGACATGGAGGAAGAAGGATTTATTATAGTAAAAGAGTGATAAACATGACAGGGAAGGACAGGACAGAGGAAGGCAAGAACAGTAGACCATAGCAGAGATGACAGGACAGAGGAAGGCAAGAATAGCAGAACACAGCAGAGATGACAAGGCAGAACAGATCAAGGCAAGAATACCAGGGCACAGTAAGTGTGCAAGGGAGAGTATGACTGGGTACAGGGATGGCAGGGCATAGCAAGGGTGCAGAGGAAGTTAGAGATAGCATGACAGGGTTGGCACGATAGGACAGGACAGGGATGGCAGGAACAGCAGGGCACAGTAAGGGAGCAGGGAAGGGAATGGCTGTGTATTGTAAGAGTGCAAGGCAGGAATAGCAGGGCAGGGCATAGCAAGGGTGCAAGGTAGGGTATGGCTAGATATGGCAATGATGCAGGGAAGGGAATGGCTGTGTATTGCAAGGGTACAGTGCAGGGCATGGCAGTGTATTGCAAGGGTGCAGGGGAGGGCATGGCTGTATATTGCAAGGGAGAGCATGGCTGTGTATTGCAAGGGTGCAGGGGAGAGCATGGCTGTGTATTGCAAGGGTGCAGGGGAGAACATGGCTGTGTATTGCAAGGGTGCAGGGGAGAGCATGGCTGTGTATTGCAAGGGTGCAGGGGAGAGCATGGCTGTGTATTGCAAGGGTGCAGGGGAGAGCATGGCTGTGTACTGCAAGGGTGCAGGAGAGGGCATGGCGGTGTACTGCAAGGGTGCAGGAGAGGGCATGGCTGTGTATTGCAAGGGTGCAGGAGAGGGCATGGCTGTGTATTGCAAGGGTGCAGGAGAGGGCATGGCTGTGTATTGCAAGGGTGCAGGAGAGGGCATGGCGGTGTACTGCAAGAGTGCAAGAGAGGGCATGGCGGTGTACTGCAAGGGTGCAGGAGAGGGCATGACGGTGTACTGCAAGGGTGCAGGAGGGGGCATGGCTGTGTACTGCAAGGGTGCAGGAGAGGGCATGGCTGGGTATTGCAAGGGTGCAGGAGAGGGCATGGCTGTGTACTGCAAGGGTGCAGGAGAGGGCATGGCTGGGTATTGCAAGGGTGCAGGAGAGGGCATGGCTGGGTATTGCAAGGGTGCAGGAGAGGGCATGGCTGGGTATATTTGCAAGGGTGCAGGAGAGGGCATGGCTGTGTATTGCAAGGGTGTAGGGGAGGGGAGGACAGTGCAGGGCAGGTAAATGATGGCAGGACAGGGTCAGCAAGAAGTAGTTGATAAGACAGTGATGGAAGGACAAAACAGGGATGGCAGGACAGGACAAGAATGACAGAAATAGCAGGGGACATCTGACAGGGCATGGCAATGGTGGATTGCAGAGTGGTGGTGGTGGTAGGGTGGGTTGCAGGGTGGTGGTGGTAGAGTGGGTTGGATGGGTGGTAAGGTAAGGAGGAGGAAGGAAGAGGAGAGGAAAAGGAAAGAGGAAGAGAAGAACAAAGAGAAGCAGAAGCCTAATAACAATACTTAACTATATGAAATACTAAAACATACAGAGAATAAACACTCAAATGTTTTCATTTGTAGTATAATGCCAACAAGGGGTATCAGTAGTTTAGGCTTCAGAAACTGCTTGTTAGTCAAATAATAACAATAATAACTTGCTGGCAAACCCATATCAGTAATTCCCCATTTAAGATACTTTCACTAAGCACAGTTTCTCTTTTAATCTGTCAGTCAAAAATACAAACACTTTTCACATACTATGCTTCTTAATCTCAAAGCTGTGCTGTGAATGACAGAGGTTAATTCATCTAAAAATATTACTGATTTAAACTCAACACAAATACATTTCTTGATAAGCTGCTGTCTTGCATATGATCCTTAAATGCTTGAGAAAAAGTCCCTCTTGCTGGCACCTAACCCAAACTTCACGCAATGTTCACCTATCAGCAATTTACAGGAATATACATCAATTATTAAATGAGGAATTACTTTTTGCTGGCATTATACATAAACAAAACTCACAATTTACACATTCAGTTTGTAACAGTGTGGAAAATGTGCCATCAGATCTCAGATGATGTGTTTTAATATAATTCAGTCATTTTATATATATATATATACACACACACACACACTGAGCTTAAATGACCTTGAAATTAAGAGTGTATGGTGGACCCGTAGAAGTGGTTCAGTATTTTCGTATTGGTCACATATCCTTTGTAAAGGCTCCACCATGCTTGCAATGGCCCTGGTCACCTAATGGCTGCTTGATCTCTGGCACCCTTCCTGATCAGTTCCTTACCGCAGAGTTTACACACTATAACCTCATTCCAGGTCTTTCAGTCTGCCTCTAGCAACCCTTCCCCCGATTCTCACCTGCACCCAATTGTTATAAAAAATGTGGTGCTAGGCAGACACCTTCATGTGATGGCACTGATACAACCAGGCCATGTCCAGTGAAAAGGGACAGATGCTCACTCACAGACCAATTTAAGCCCCTGGAATCCTGACCTTGCGTATTTCTTTCGATATAAGTGCTTCAAAATTATCAACTCCATGACTTTCCCATTCCAGATCAACACCAATACAATACCAGCTGGTGTTCTCAGTGCCAAAAAATCCCTCATGGCTAAACACACAGACACAGGACAACCAAGGGACTCTCAATCCAGAAAAACACGAATATGTAAACAACCACCACACCCCAACAAGACCTCCACACAGACTTATAGGCTGCCTCCTCCCCCCAGCCTATGTAGTTCATCACAAGTTGTTTTTATCTGACAGAATGGGTACAATCCCATGAAACATAGTGAAATTTAGTACTGAAACAGGAATGAGTCTCCTTGATTACTAGTTCAACTGACCCTCCAGTCTGGCCCCACATTATCAGAGGAAAATAAAAGCATTAAGGCCATTCAAACCACCAAGGAAGTTATACTAGACCTATCACTTGACCACTGCCCCTAATTAATATAAAAGTGACCTCCATCCAAATAAAATGTGCAACCATTTTTGTGTTATTTTTCTTCCTCTTTTTGTTATTTCCCTTTTTTTCTGTTAATAGTTTATCCTGTACATACTCACTACCTAGCCACTACAGCCATTCAAAGCCTATAACACTAAACACACTGCCTCAACAACATCCCTCTTCCTCCTCTACCCAACACTATATTTTCCTCTTCTTCCTCTAACCAACACAACACCTCCCTCTTCCCCGTCTACCCAACATAACACTTCCCTCTTCTTCCTCTACCCAACACTACACTTCCCTCTTCTTCCTCTACCCAACACTACACTTCCCTTTTCCCCCTCTACCCAACACTACACTTCCCTCTTCCCCCTCTACCCAACATAACACTTCCCTCTTCCTCCTTTACCCAACATTACACTTCCCTCTTCCTCCTCTACCCAACATTACACTTCCCTCTTCCTCCTCTACCCAACACTACACTTCTCTCTTCCTCCTCTATCCAGCAGTACACTTCCTTTTTCTTCCTATAGTCACCACTACACTTCCCTCTTCTTCCCATACCCAGCACTATACTTCCCTCATCTTCCTCTATCTAACATAACACCTTACACAATTTTTTTTCCCCTACCAACTAAATGACCTTCATCCTAAAGGGACTGTGTTCTGAAATGTGTATTATTTTTTTCATACTGCTGGGTGGCTAAAACAAGTATCTGTGCATACTACATGGATTTTTTTTTTTTTTTATGTAATGAAAAAGAAACCAAAGGCCAGAAGCCTGCATGACTCTTCCCTCTAAGAAAAGAATAAATAAAATAAGAGCCAAATTTAAGATCCGTTCATTCTGAGATGCCTGGACAAACTGCCTTAAAACTGAAGATTTCGGGTGACAGTATCTGGGGCATCAAGCTTGTAATATTGTAGATAGCTTTATGATATTATTCACACTAATACATTTTACGATGCAATAATCTCGTAAAAGCCTGACCTTCCATTTTTGTAGTGGCATATATCTTCCAGTAAAGGGTAACCACTCTTTCTAAACAGTATATAATTTCTCTCTCTATTGATAAGCATCTGATATGGCATCCACAATAAGTGTTAATACTGTGAAATGTGATATTGCCACAAGTCAGTCATGGCAAAGCTCCAGCAGTGGCATGTTTTGTGAGTCAGGTTCCTGAATATATTCAACAAACCTGGTCTTATGAGTCAATTATTACAAAGCACTCACTGTCAAGGCAATCTGTATGCAGTAACTCCAGGGCTATATAAACTCATTCTGTTTCTTTTTATTACTGTACTCTTCTTTCCTTTTCAGGTGGCTTTACATAAAGTGACAAGCCTAAAGGTTTCCTGTAAGCCAGGAAACCATTTACAACACTGGGTGGTAACCATATAACCCAACCATACGTGTTCCCTACGTGTGAACAAGTTCTTGGGGGGAGGGGGGTTAGTGCCCCTCCCTGTAAAATAACCAACTCAGAGACAAATGGCCACCCCTTATGGGATCATGGTGTCTGGCTACAGACAAGATGGACTATGTACACCTAATATGAGCTGTGGTAAGAACTGTCTCCCTATACTGAAAGACAATAATCAAATGTAATACTGTTCCTGTAAGGTAACACTAAAGAATCATGTATATGAACCCTCCTGAGATATCACTTGTCACATTCAGAATTTCGGGAACAGTGACCCCCTCCTGCACAGATACTTGTTTTAGCTACTGTATGCACTCACTACCCAGCACCTACACCCATTCAAAACTACACTAGTGCTTCAAAACTTCTGTTCTCATCCTACACCCAGCACTAAATTTCACAAAAATATATTTGATACATTCTTTTTCTCCCCCCAAAAACGGCCCCCAATCAGAAGGAACTGTGTTGTGAAAATATATGGAATTTCACAGTACAGGTCATCAGCTCCAACCACCTGCACTACTCGCAGTCCGCCAATGGCTGTGGCTGTCAACCTTCTGTTTTTTCCCCGTTAAATGATTATACAGTACATTATTTTTATTATTTCAGGCTGTTTATAGCTACTACCTATACACACAAGGCCACCACTGCCATTCAAAAATCTCCAGCCAAACAGAAACCTTCAAAAACCATCACCACACACCCACCCTTCAGAAACAACCCTACCCAGAGAAACAATACACCTATTCTCTCTCTCCCACTCTTTACTCTAACTTGGTCAAAAAATGCCTTGTGCTCTCTCACGGATGATAAGTTGTAAGAATACAGTATGTAAGCACTAAAATGTGATGCTGGTTATGAAGCAATGCTATGGAAAGAATGTATTCAAAAGCTACACTTCACAGAGTGCTTCAAAAACATCTGTTCTCATCCTATATCCAACATTAAATTTCACAAGGATACATATTTTTTCCTACCCCTTTAAAACAGCCCCCATTCCAATGGAACTGTGCTGTGAAAAACATATGGAATTTCACAGGACAGGTCACCGGCTCCGACCATCTGCAATACCAGAAGCCTAAGTGCAGTCCGCCAAGTGGCTGTGGCCGTCGTGCACTCCCCCCCCCCCAACTATTTCAGACAGTACATAGCTACTACCTAGATATACATGGCCACTACAGCCACACAACAGAAGCCTTCAAAATGCATCACCAGACACCCACCCTTCAGACACAAACCATACCCAGTGAAACACAATTTCACCTATACTATCTCTCTCTCTCTCTCTCTTTACTCTAACTTGGTCTAAAAATGGCTTATGCTCTTTCATGATTGCTGAGTTATAAGAATACAGTAACCAAGCATTGAAATATGATACCTGTCACGATGAAAAGCTATGGAAGGCATGTAGGTCTGTAATGTTTTGTTTCTGCCAGTGGGAAACGTTAAAAAAATGTGCAAAAACGAACATTTGTGTCAAGTTAGAGTGAAATGAGTATAACCAGACCAACACAATCATCATCTTTCTTTACTTCAGTGCCAACACACTATACACCTCTCCGACAATACACTGTGCCCACAGTGTAATGCCTCCCACACCACAACACTCACATTTACCACAATGTAATGCCTCCTCCCGCACACAACACACTCATATTTACTATAGTGTAATGCCTCTTGCCACACCACAACACATTTACCACAGTGTAAGGCCTCCTCCCACACCACACCACACTACCACAACAGACAATCCTTCAACATATATCTTTGGGGCTGCCAAGATTTCTGTAGTCAGTGAAGTGGGATTACAATCCACGATTTACTAATACACAACAAATATTCTTCAAAACAGCATAATCTTGATCTAATAGGTTTATCATCTACTGACAAAGGAATTAAATTTATCATGAGAATTAATTTGTCTGCTTGAAGGGAAGGTGGGGGGAAAGACTGTCAATATTGGTGATGGGAGGGTCAGAGGCCTGTAATGATTTTTGGAACTACGACAACAGGGTCTCTCTCAATTTCTCTCTCTCTCTCTCTCCTGACAGAAATGTTTGAGGTGGGAGCAGAGAACAAAGAATGAACAAGCATTAAAGGGGGGAAATAACAGTATCATGCCTAGTGATGTGGAAAATCATCATAAGCAATTATTTTTCAATCATCATCATAACCATTTTTTCTTTCTTTTTCAAGCAGTCATTACCACCCTATTCATTTCTTTATACATATGGATGAAATGTATGGGGCCCATAAAGCAAAGAGGAAAACCAAAATAGGGAGAAACTAGCGAGCTGCAATCCCACTGAAATGACTCTGACACTCATTCACTCACCATTCAAATCCCAGTATCTTACACACACACACACACACACACACAAAACCATGGGGACAACACACATCCTTGCTTATTCCGTTACCGATATTAAATCACTCTTATTTACATATTTCTCTCTCTCTCTCCAATCATAAACCACCACAACCCAACCCAACAAACACCAACACCATCACAAACACCCAAAGATCCACAAACTAAGAAAAGCAACAAAGCAGGAGAAATATCCACAGCATAGCCTAAGAATAAACATAATGATACCAATTCTTAAAATGAATAAACAATTGGCTGTGATGCTGAAGAGCTTACAATTTTAAACAACACAGTCTGCCAAACTTAATACTGCATACTGCACAAAATACCCTGCTCATCACATAACACTGTTGATTTCTGAGATGCCAAGGGTTAATAGACAATAGGGACCTGACAGGCAAATTAGTTCTTGTACATGCTTTGGAAAATGTGGCAAATGACTGTGTGATATGAAACAGCATATCAAAATGTTTAGTCCATGGGGCACCTTAGGATCTTTCCATATAGTTATAAAATTTTAAACACCTGAATTTGACATTACAAAGACATCTTCCCACACTATTACAAGAATACAGATATAAAGATAACATAATTCAACACGTACATAACTATAACCAGTTTATTTTCATCTGACAAAACGAGGCAACGTTTATTACTTGACTGCTGAATCATTGGTGTATAAAATTCAATAGGCCTTAGTGATGAGGTAGGGATGAGCCTCCTTGGTTAGTATTCAAATTAACTCTGAAGTCGGACTACAATTGGCCATAATCCACGCTAAGAGGTTATGAATCTCTGTGGCTACATAAAATCTGATAAGCCTTGTGATGAAGCAGGGATGAGACTCCTTGATTACTATTCAAATTAACTCTCTAGTCTGACTACATTTGGCCATAATCCTACCTGGAGGTTACGAATCTCTGACAGGCAAAAGCAAACTGACTATAGACTAAATCAACAGAAATAAACAGGCACCAAAAAAAGTACCCACATCAATATATAAACATGAAGTCAGCCACAGAAAAAAAAAACAAAAAAAAAAAAAACAAAAAAAAAAAAAAAAACAACGACAAATGTTGGTATATAAGCAGGGAAAAATCTCAACTCATTCATCTCTGGCATAAATGAAGGGAATCAAGTGGGGATGTTTAATGAAGGGAATCAACTCAGAATGATTGTTATTCTTGGATATAAATGAAGGGACACAACTCAAGATGCTAATTAGTCTTTGACATAAATGACCGTTAACTAAGGATGGTTGTTAGTTTTAAATTCTCAGTGCTATTTAGGGCAATACATTTTTCTTTTTAAAGCAGAGTTGAAAAAAATGAGGGCTGCAAGAAATAATACACAGAGAAGAGCCAAATTCAAGATCCATTTCTGAAATTCCCACAAACATTGTATTTAGACTGAAGGACATAGGCAGAGGGAAATACTAATTGAGGAAGACAATTTCATAGCTGACATTGCATTTCAAAGACTGGCGGTCATGGGCAGGAGGAAATACAGATTGAGGAAAACAATTTCATAGTTGACCTGTTGCCATTTAAAATCTTTCAAAAAAGGACTAAAGAGTACACGTTTTTTTCAGCATATTTTTTCCTCAGGCAGACTGTAGTAAATCACTATGAAATGGCAATAATAATAATAAAAATGCAAAAATAACACATCATTACATGAAGATAGGCATAAAAATAAAACAACCAACATCAATACTTCAGGAAGGATAATATACACAAAACACTTATTTTTATTGTTTGGTAAAAAAGCACTATGGCTTTTTGCGAAGTCCTTTTATTTGCCACATTTATTTACGATCTTTTGGGCTGATAATACCTGCTGTTGTGGTGGTCCCAGGCTAATTTTAACTACTAAGAATCAAAGTAAATGCTACAGAAAATAAAAACTGGAATTTAATCAAAGAACAGAGGCAATATGAGCTCCAAAATTATCCTTACAACAAAGATTATCCTCTAATAATCCGTTTCAGACGTGTGTGTGCATCTTTCAGCAGTCTACTTTAGAAAATGACATGCATATAGCCTTGGCAAAATTTCTCTGCTCTTTTAGCTACATCTCATTCAAAAAGCTACGTGATCAGCACACACAGATAAGCTACAAACAACTGACACTGTGTTATTTAGTCAGGGAGCAAATACTGTATAGGCAAAACTGCTGAAATTAATGCTATGCTGGTTCAAAGAAGTGGTTTGGTTACAGCACTACTATAGAGGAATACAGGACCACAACAACAGCAGCCCACAATTTACTAAACCATAACACTGGGCTGCCCATATATATCTGGTGTGTTGTCGGCTCAGTCTGCGGGTATGGGGGATGCATGTATTTTGACTTTATTCAATTATACTCTGTTTAACTGGGGATTAAATTACCATCTTTCCTTTGTAAATGCTGGTTGAAACAAGACTAATATAGTGCTAGTCATGAAGAAGTGCTATGGAAAGGATGTTGGGCCACAATGGGCCAGCTCACACCCTCCTCTCACATACCTCTCCACTCCATCCCTCCATCTCATCCTTGGCCTCCCCTCCCTCCTCCCCTCTCCACCTCACATACAAAATAATAATAATAATAATAATAATAATAATGCATCCATCCATCATCCAGTCCTATGTTGCCCCATGAGAAGTGTAGGAGCCCAGGGCTAAGCAAGTTGGTCCTGACATTTAAGATGAGTGACCAGCCTCATTCATCCCTGAGTGGCATTACGTAAGCAGTAAACCATAACCATCCCTTGGATATAAACCTCCACAGGCTCAATCTGATTAGAATGCCTTATTTACCCATTAAACCACCAGACACCATAATTTGGTTATATGGTTACCACCCAGTGTAGTAAATAGCTTCTTGATGTACAGGAAATTACTTGGCTTGTCACTCAGTGTAGAGTCACCCATAGATAGAAGAAAGAGGAAAGAATGAAGGCAAGAAAAAGAGAAGGGGGAGTGTAAAGTCACCCATAGGCAGAAGGAAGGGGAAAGAAGGATGGAAAGACAGAAGAGGAAGGAAGGAAGACAGGAAAGGACAGACATCCAAAGCAGCACTACATCGAGTGAGTGGATGGTGAGCATCCCCACCTACGACCAATAATAATAATAACTTGTCTATATCCTGACATAATCTGTCTATACCCTGACAGTCTCAGTCCGGCAGGGGAGGGGGGGATGTCATAAACAAATGGCCTCAATTTTGCCCTGTCCTCTGCCATCATGTTGCCCTCCCTCCAATCCTTACCATGAGTTATATCAAAAGGGTAAAAATTTGTATAAAGAAAACCTTGGCCCATATTATTTCTGAGTTTATGAGGCCTCTCAGGACCTCTTCCTGGGCAACTTATTGTGTGTATTACATAGTAATGTTCTCCTACGTATTATTTGTATAAATTTTCATTCTTTCCTCATCCTTCTGCCTACGGGTGACTTTACACTCCCTCTTCTGTCTTCTTTCCTTCATTCTTTCCTCTTCCTTCTGCGTATGGGTGACTCTACACTGAGGGACAAGCCAAATGGTTTCCTGTACACCAGGAAACCATTCACTACGCTGGGTGGTAACCATATAACCAAATTATGACACCTGGTGGTTCAGGGAATATTAAGGCACTCCAATCGGATTAAGCCTGTGCAGGTTTATATCCTACGGGTGGTTGGGGTTTATTGCACATGTAATGCCACTCAGGGTCAGGACCAACCTGCCTAGCCCCAGGCTCCTACACTCCTCATAGGGCAATGTAGGACTGGATGATGGATGGATGGATTAAAGCACAGGGAGGTGGAGCCTTTACAAACGATACAAACAATACACAGTATGAACAAAGGACACGAATGAGGAGTGCATGTCTTCATATGGTAACTATAACTATGCATCTCCACTATTCATTTACAGAAACATTCCTCAACTACCTCCCTATCCCTCAAAAGGAGGAAGGTGAATGGCATGAAGACAGCACCTTCAGCCAACAAGACAAGACACTACTACGGCTCTGCATTATTTACAGAACTCTTAATGACTAGCATTATTCTTGAGTTAATCTTTTGTTACATCTCAGCATTGAATATGGAGAGATGGCAGTTTAGACACATATAATGGGGAACAGGTTTGTAGATATATTTAATTCCTTCACAATGATGGCCCTCTCCTAATAAAAATAAAACAGTCTGGTGGTAACGAGTATAAACTGCAGATCATCAAAAGGCCCCATGCTACAGGTCCCCTAGGCAAATAAAAGCTGTCATATTATTTTTAAAAAAAGAAGAAAATCCTGCACCTTTTCGCCATCCTTGTATGATGAGGTAAGGTTAAAAAACAAATAAATATAAAAATAATTATGATGATAAGAACTACTCTGTTTCAATGGAATGCCAAATGGACCACACCCCCACACACCATTCCTGCCCCTGGACTCCTGATACCACCACACAGCCATAACTATCCACACCTATGCACTTCATAATACCCACCACATAATCCACCCCACACCTTTTAAGTTGAATAAGTGCTGTCAACTCTGGTCATCTACTCCCCCACACAAAACTCAGCCAATCACCTTTTATCTACTCAATTCTTTATCTACTTGTCAAAAAAATAAATATTCACCAAAATGTGATAATGGTCCCTGGTTTGAATAGATCTACATTACCTATCTGTCTATCTAGAGCCAGATGCCTTAACCCTGTAAGGGGTGGCCACAAACAAACTGCCCCCATGTAATCTTGTCCTCTGCCATTTTGCTTCCCTTCCCCCACCTCATACTCCCCTCTCTCATACTCTCCACTCTTCCATCTCATCCTCAGTCTCCTCCTCCCTCTCCCTCAACTCCCTATTCCAAAACAGGACAGTGGATTGTAGGAGAAAGGTAACTTCTGGTTTCTCGTCTACCTGGGGCCAAGACCACAGCTGAACAAAAATTAAGTCATATTCAGACAATTACCAGAGTGGAGGCAGATGGTTGGTATAACCGTAATTTGGCATCAATGAGGCAGCTGGTTGAGATTATTTTGGCAGTTGGGTGGTATTAATTTGGCTTCCTTCCCCCCTTCCCGCTCCCTGTGGGCAGTTCGCAAGGCTGCATCAACTCAAGCACCTGAAAAATATATTACACATTAGTCCTTGCCTTCCAAACCTTCATTACTACAATTATCTGGTTGGTAGCAAGAACAGCACCATCTGGGGATAAGAAGAGTTAAACCACCTGGAAGCAGCAAGCATGGGAGAAAAAAAAAAAAAAATCTGCAGTCTACCAGATTAACATGCTGGATGATCCTGGGGTGACAAGAACAAAATCCACACAGAGCATATACACTGGCTACAATTTACACATTAAAGGGACAAAAAACTATAACTATATGCTGAATTAATCTGCATTTCAATTTAAAAAAAAAAAAAAATCAGAACCACACTCAGGACCAGACCCAGCACTCTAAAAAAAAAAAAAAAAAAAAAAAAAAAAAAGTAGGGGGGGGGGGGTTGATTTTTGGCAGATTTTCCCCTTAATGCACTTGAGGCATAAAAAAATACTCATTTAATATACTTGTTTAAATCATAGGAGAACAATAATACAGTCAAAGTACAATGAGATTGATACTGTATTGTTTACATATTGTTTAGATGGCTTCAACATGCTTGCATGCATTAGCCTTGGTCACTTAATGGCAGCTCTCCATGCTGCTTGATCTCTGGCAGCCTCCCTATTCACTCCCTTAACCCTGAGGTCGCACTCTATAACCTTTTCTTAGGCTTTTTTCAGTCTGCCTCTCGCAACCCTACTCCCGACGTTCACATTTCTGACCTTCTGCATCCAATTGTCATCCTCCATCCTATCCACATGCCCAAAACATCTCAATCTACCAATCCTCATCACAACAAAGTTTTAATGTATATATTTAAACCCTAACTCCTGTTGCAACAGTAATCAACTTACATGAAAAAAAAAATCCCAAATTATATATGACATGGTGAGCATACTGTACAAAGACTGAGAAAAAAATTATGACTACCGCATAATCTTTTACCTCAGTAAGTGCAGAATTAA
Source organism: Coenobita brevimanus (assembly GCF_032717465.1). NCBI lineage: Eukaryota > Metazoa > Arthropoda > Malacostraca > Decapoda > Coenobitidae > Coenobita > Coenobita brevimanus. Next base: position 50,113,298 of record NC_136991.1, on the reverse strand, counting down.
CCAGCTATTTGATATCTCCTTGGGGGTTTTATTTAGCCAATTATTGCAGATGTGTTTATACATCAAGATTTCTTTTTTCAGTTACCTATACCTGAAAACGTGCAACTAAAAATGAGGCTGATTTGTGGAACACTGGAGGGTTACAGTAGTCCTTAGCTTTAGCTCATGTGATGTCTGTCAATCTATCTGTTGTAAGATCTTAATCCCAAAAGGGGTGAACATAAACAAATCTCCCTATACCCTATCCTCTGCTATCTGACTAATCTTCCTCTAACCCCCCCCGTCTCATATATTTCCACTCAATCCCTCCACCTCATCCTTGATCTTCCCATTCACCTGACTCTCATACACTCTACAAAGCCGCCTCTCTAATACTCTCTTCTAGTCAGAATGACTCTCATACACTCTTCAAGCTAGTCTCATACTCCACCCTTTCCACTTTAACTTCATTAGTTATTCTGTTTTTATGGGTGTTGGCTGCCTCTGCATATATACTGTATATATGTGTGTGTATAATATATACAGTATTTACTGTATATATATATATATATATATATATATATATATATATATATATATATATATATATATATATATATATATATATATATATATTCATTTCTGAGATGCCTGGACACACTGCATTATAAGACTGGAGATCACGGGCAATGGAAATACTGACTGAGGAAGACAGTTTCACAGTTGATCTGTTGCATACATGAAGGACTGGAAGTAACAACACTTGCATTACTGAGCCAGACTGAGAAGGGATGAGATTTAGCTGCTAGCAGGTGGTACATGCCTGCTGTAATGGTGGAGGGATGTAAGGAGACTGAAGAGGAGCAGTGTCCATTGATGTAGTGATAAAAAAAGAAAGATGCCATAGTGTAGAGACAGAGGCTGAAGGTAGCCAGTACGAGGTGAGTTAATGAGACAAAATGCCTTTGACTCCACCTTGCTAAGAAGAGCTCTATGTCAAGAGCCTTCCCACACAGAATTGTACCCTACAGAGGAGCAAACAAAACCCCTGTCTGTATCTCTCAAAGCCATCAGAAACCTCAGACACTGCATCATCACTGTTGGCAGAAACCAGCTCAAGGTGCGCAATAACAAAGTTTTTCAGCCAAAAAGTGTGTGATAACAGCAGGGGTGCAGCTTTTCATTTTGCAGTGATAGCGAAAACCGATTACCATATAAAACTGAAATATTACTCACATGTAGGTCATTAGGGAACTGAGGTCCATAACTGCATACAGTTCTGGAGTCTGGTATTGGTAGCTGTACTGGGTTGCCATCATGTGTGTGAATGCAAACCACACAAACACCTCCATCATGGTATACCCTAACCTGAAAAGTTACAAATAAAACATTACATCATAAAAAAAATATCAGAACAAGCAAAGTTGAATTTTAAGTTGCGATATTTTAAAGGAGGAACTCCAATGTAAACAAATAAATTCATTCACCCATCCACACAATAGTAAATCACTAGTGCCTGCCTGTGACTAACTCTTGCATCAAAGAATGTTTGCAAATACCATTACCATTGGTTTCATAGTGTTACTAAGCTCAAAATGGCCAATTCTGATCCAAAAGTAAAAAAAAAATATTCATGTTGCAGTCACGTCGCAAGCGATCCATTTTTTTTTTTTTTTCTGAAACTCCCTAGATTTACCATGAATGTAAAAAAAAAAAAAAAAATGGTTGATATCTACTACTATTCTCGTGAAAGAAACGAACAAATGTTTCTGCATACTTTCATTTCAATTTCCGACCATTTTACGTGGTCGCATCACGCATAATGGCCAATTTCCCCCCCCCTCCCCCGACACTCCCTGGACTTGGCTTGACCTCATGCAAAAAGAACAAGCTTAATAACTATTATCGTTCGCATGAAACAAATGATTTTTGCATTGAGATCTCCAACAAAACTGTGCTGTCGCATCACACGATCACCAAAATTTTTGTTTGGTATTTTTCTGACACTCACTGGACTTACCTCAACCTAACGCTGAAAGTATTTGGTCAATATCCATTACTGTTTTCGTGAACTAAACGAACTCACAGACACACACAGCTTGACTTATTTAGATTCACTGCTCCATCAGAAGTGTAAAGGCTTGGGGCTTGATTATTCAATCCAGTCATTATTGAAGGATAACCAATCACTAGCCAATGAGCACCATCTTTTTTTTTTTTTTTAATATATAAGGGAAAGGAAACCAAAGGTCACAAACATTCAACCCCAACCATCCCTGTGATTTAACCATTTCTCTCCAGTGACGCACCTCTTAATTTGCCCCTGAAACTGATTAATGGCAGAATATTAAGAAGTCATACGGAAAGGTTAACGTAACTGCTGGCCACTTGTCCACCGTCCACCATCCTCCTTTTGGGGGGTCAGGGAGGTGACTGTCGGACGTATATATAACCAGGCAGGCCCATTTCAAGGCAAATGAAGGCGTCCCTCTCCTGAAGGACTATGGCCTATGCTGACTTGCCCAGTATAAGCCTAAATAAAATAACACCCAGAATTCTCATAAAACTTAGAAGTACTCACACCAGCTATAAATGTATAAAAGCATGGAAAGACTTAGTAAATACGATGAACGTCTACTTACAAAGCAATATGTCGGCTACCGCTCGCAACGGGAGCCTCGGGAGGTGAAGAAATGAAGACTGAAGAGCGCGAGTTAACAAAATCTTCAATCATTTAATTATAACTTAATAATAAAGATGTACTGCTGTATTCTTTTGGAAAAATTCTGTCATCTTTTCAGCTAATTCTTTATGCAATATTCTAATTATATAATGTACGGGTAGATTTATAACAGTTAAGAAAGAACTTGTCCCACTACCAATGCTACCAACCACAGAGTTCTATAACTATGGGTGGCTCTGCCACACACCTTCGTTCTAGCCCTTCAAGCATCAATTTCTGATGGATGAGAATATGAAGTTTAATGTTCTTCATCTTTTCGTGGTGTTTCTGAAATATTTTTGAGGTGTTATCATTTCTCTAGCGATATTTTGAGTTTTGTTTACCTAGCGGTAATAGCGCTCTTTGACAACAACGCAGCGCTAAGTGCTAACTTGCTAGTGTAAACATAATGGCTAGGACGGTAGGGTGAGGTCCGATCTCTTTCAATATTCTTCACTTGAACGCTTATTTAGATGATGATTACCAAATCATATGTAAGTATGTCACTACTAATGGAAGTTTTCAGTCTTATGTTATATATCTATTTGCCTTTCACTTTGGAGACCTCATGTTGGAGGTTTGTTGTGTATTGATTCCCTGACATTTCTCATTTGTTGAACTTATATCGTTGTTATTCGAAAGGTCCTTGCACCAAGAACCAAATATTAATTGAGAGTGATTCTTGTTAATCATGATGGAACAATGATCAAAATCAAGGAAAGTTTATTTCTACGGGTACAGAAAAGTACTTGACAAAATTCAGACAAAAAATTGAAACTTGGTATAGACTTTGTTTCCACCTCTGGCTGTGGCAGGGCCCAGAAAATGAGGAAAAAGTAGTTGAAACTTAAGGAGAGCTCCCATGCATAGAATGCGCATTTTTATTTTTATTTAAGTGAATGATAATGTAATTATCATTGTGACAGATTTAGAAAATTGTGGAAATATGTAATTTTGAATACAATCACAGTTTCACACAAACCATGAAAGGTGGCCACCTGCTGTATCGGACTTTGAGGCTGATTTGGCTTCCAAGTTGAGCCGTCACTAATTGTTTTTTTCCTCGTAACATAACCAAGATAACCAAACCTAATCTAGCACAACTTAATATGACCTAACTAACCAGATCAGTTTGAGGACGAATGAATTTTGGTTTCGAGTCGACCTCTGTAGGATGCCACTGCCAAATAAACAAATCCAACTTGGTGGTGTTTTGTAACATGAATATTTCTGCAGAATCTGGATGTCATATATGAATTATGCAGTTATGAAATTTATTTCCAGTTGTAAAATTTTCATCATGTTACTGGGAGCTCTCCTGCAGTTTGTCCAAAGGAAGAACCGTCAACAACATGGCCACTGAAATGGGCCACTCACTGACTTACCATTCAGGCCCCACAGAGGACTAACTGTACCTAACAGGCATAGCCATCAGAAAATATAAGATACATTTTACACTGCCTACTGTCATGTTAAGAATGAGATGCAAAATCTTTGTCTTATGCTCCTCCACACACAATCCATCCAGCCATTCAGTCCCTTAGCGTTATCAAAGCCCATACATCACTTTTGTTCGTATTATACGGTACTTAGTTAACATCCAACAATTTTCTTCTTGGCTTGCCACACCTTTCGCCCTTTTGATCAGCGTGTTTAATATCCACTTTCTTCACCGGCCATACCATGCGAGCATACGCTCCTCAGCCCTACCACCTGCTTAGTTTGAGTACCGGTACCTGAAGCAGCTGTGCAACCTCCGTCTTCCCTTGTCACACCAAACAAGTCTGCACACATAAGAAGTAATGATGGTAATTAACACTGCATGAGAGTAAGAATTCTGCACTGTACAAGGAAGTGAAGAGCAGCACACTTACTTTGAATGGGTGAGCGAGTATGGGGGTGGTCACTATGCCTTCTGGGACATACGTATTAAGTGGTGACGAGTACTGCACCCTCTCTTCAGTTTGTGTGAGTCTGAATGATTCCTTCTAGCCATTATTTAAAATGTCCAGGTGCTGTTGTGCAGTGGCTGAAAACCTGCTCCTCAGGGTGCCTCCACATTCATTAACTGCAAGTGTAGCACATCACAAGGTGATTTTTAAAATATATTGTTTATGCTCTTTTTGGCTATTCATTAACTGCAAGTGTAGCACATCACAAGGTGATTTTTAAAATATATTGTTTATGCTCTTTTAGGCTATTCATTAACTGCAAGTGTAGCACATCACAAGGTGATTTTTAAAATATTGTTTATGCTCTTTTTGGCTATTTAATCCTTGTTTTAGTTATTAATAGTTATTTTATACCATGTCTCATTTGGGCATTGATTCCATATTAAAGATATGTAACATGTTTCTAGTGTACTAACTTTTTTTTTTTTTTTTTTTTTAAGGTACAGTTCCTCACCTCCAAACTAACACATTGTACAACATTGTTGAGTGACTGATGCAATGCTGGAGGAACGTGCAAATTCCCGCAAACGTGTTGGTTCGGCACGTTCCACTGTGTCGAAAACTGGAACAGCCCGGCAGGTCAGCTGTCGTGTTGGTCCCACACGGCATGTCAGTGGGCGAGTAGGATCAGCCCGACCTTCTTCAGACTCACGTCGCCCAAAACTGCACACTGGTCGCCCGTCTTCAGCTCCACCCGGCCGTGTCAGTCCCCATGTTCATGTCCCTACCAGACCAGCACCAGCCACCAGCTCAGGATTTGTTAAGACACATGATGTTGGGCACCTCAGCCTGAGAGTGGAAGGGAAATCTGTGAGTTCTTGCATCCTTGCTGCACTTAAGCTGTATGTTACAGTTGAGTCATACTGGGCATCTATCTATCTATCTGTCTGTCAATTGCCAGAAGCCTTAACCCCTGAAATCATAAGGTGGCCGCAAACAAATCGCCTCCATGTCGCCCTGTCCCCTGTCATTTCACTGCCCTTCCTCCGGCTCACACACCCCGTCTTTCATATACCTCTCCACTCCATCCCTCCATCTCATCCTTGGCCTACCCTTCCCTCTCTCTCCCTCCACCTCACTCACATACACTCTCCTCATCAGTCCCTCACTCTCCATCTACTCCACATGGCCAAACTACCTCAGTGTGTTTCTCCCAACGCTTCCTATCACATCCACATCCACACCACAACTTCACTTCCTCATTTGTCAGTCTGTCTCCCATGTTACTCCACATGCTCCTCTCAAATAACTCATTTCCACTGCTTTCACTCTCGACTTGTGTCCCTCCAACAAGGTCCAAGCTTCACTTCCATAACGTTAGAGTTGGTATCACAGTCATTTTGTAACTTTTTTACATCCAAGCTCACTTCCCTGTTCTTATCACTGCTTTCAAGGAACCAGCAACCTTTCTGCCTTGTTGTACCCCTTCAAGCACTTCATCCTCCAAACTTCCATCCTTACTCATCACACTACCCAAGTACCTAAATGCACTCACATATTCCATTTCCTCCTCATCCTCCTTATCCAACATTCACTGACTTCACTTCACTCAAAGATCTGGGTGTTATGTGACGTAATATTTCTCATACTGGTAAGTTTTGTACTACAGTAAAACCTTGATAGATTGGCTATGGAATTTAATGGACACTATGAAGCCACCACACTTCCATCTACTGTGACAAACAGTCCGTTAAATGGGTCACAATACATGTGTTTTATGGAGAAGTGCAATGACAAGAAAGTAAAATAAGCTGCAAGAAGGCAAAATTATGGGCCAGGTTAGTGTGAAATGGGTATAGTTTTCATTTTTGGTACTAGAATATGCAATTATACTCATTTATTTTCAAATATGTGCTTGAACTCCCACCTCATGAAGGGGACCATTGCATACAATGAATTATTGGCTTTTTTGGACAAGGCTTCCCCCCAGTTTGTTATAGGGAGGTTTCACTGTAATACATGTTAATACTGGTGCCTGTATATTGAAAGAGAGGAATAATGGTACAGTGGTGAAAAATTGCACATGCAGTACAGTGTAGAACAGCCTGTTTGAGCAGTTTTACTCTGCAGTAATACTGCACTGGGTACTCCAGTACTTCAGTTTTTTTCTTACTTGTCATGCTTTGTTACAGTTGTAAATAGAACATTGTTTGCAGAGAGCCAAGAGCTCTCTACAGTTTCCAACCACTTCTGACTTATGCAAAGCTTATGTGAACTACTGTATAGATTTTCTGTCTGTTCATGCAGGAATGAGAGGGACCATTTTCATACTGTATGTCTTTCTGCAGATCCGGAGTGTGGCATACAGTAGCACACACCGACCCCTGCCAGTGAGCCGTGGGTCTGTTCGTGTGGTCTCCAGTCACATCCATGCTGTTCCACCCAACCTTAGGCAGGTATGGGAAGTATAGAGCCTTAGAAGTAGTCAGTACATCTGTGTGTATTCAGGACATGACTCCCTCACTTTACGCTATCTTCTGTCACGTGAACACTCTGTATATGGTGATTTATATTTTTCTAGCTGTGTGCAAGAACGACTGATGTCTAAAAACCTAATTTTTCAGATGCAAAAGATTGAAATCCCCTTGACATAAACTGATATGAGTCAACAAAAATGTGTACTGCTTATTTCATGAATGGGGACATACTGGGCCTTTTACCACCCAAATTACAGTTTTGTACATTAGCCCTTCTTGCACTCGGCAGGAGAATTGTACAGTAATCCTAATCTTGGACACGTGGTCAACAACATCATTAACATGATTTTCCTCCTTACATTTTGCCTTGCATTAGGTTGATGTGACCCATAAGTTTTATTTTGTCCTACATAAGTTAGAATTGTGGGGAAAAAATTGTAGTACCGGTAGCATTCTGGTGACAAAACAGCATGCTCTTGAAAATGGTTGTGAGAGTACAGTGTAAATACTGCAGCCCACTCTCTGGCTTTAATTTCATATCCTTATGCAGCAGACTTCCATAATCAGGCAGTTACTCTATATGATGTCAGACTTATTGAATAAATAGATTTCAACATTTTCTGATGACTATATCTGATGTGTTGATGTTGTATGCATTGTCAATGTGTTAAATTCATTTATGCCCTGTAATAAATACTCTGTAGTTGTTTGGCTATTTATTAAGGTGTACAGCAGCATGCTGACTTCATTTTCTTCACAGATACTTCCTGGTCACAAAATTATCCCATCCTACGATGTGGGAAGTGACTCCGATAGATCAAGCCTGATGGGATTTGGGACAACGTATACCCTCCCTCTTAGTCCTGATCATCCTATCGTGTATGGCAGTTCTGACCTCAGTGACAAGAATTTTATGTTTGGATCAACTTACACTCAAGATGAACAAACACATGGTGAGCACAGACTTGGGGAGACATACACTTTGAGAGCTGGTGCAGACAATTATCATGTCTCAGACAAAACCAGCAAGAGTTCCTCCTGATGGAAAGGCTGCAAGAGTTGACCCTGGTTATTCACTGATAACCCCATTTAGCAGTAGCCTTGCAAAGAGTAGTGATAAGCAGGCATTTTTAACAGACAGATCACAGGATAGCTTTACATATGGCCATTCTGATTACAACCTGAGGCCACAATCCCTCAATAAGAGTACAGAAGACAAGACCTCATATATCAGCCCAACCAGAAGTACCAGTCAAGCAGATTTTGTCAAGAGGGACATAGACTCTGGCTCAAATGATGGATCTGAGAGCACAGTGATGAGCCTTGGACAAAAGATACAAATAATGGCCAGCTCACCAGAACACAAGAAACCAGAGGAAAAACTGGGACTCTGAGTGGAAGCAGCTGTTAAAACAAAACCATGAGCTTCTGCTGAAACTCTCCAGCAGAGAGGATCTTCGCTCTCCTGAATGCATCGCAGACAGTTCAAGAAACACTGAGATGCATGACAGTGGTGTCCAGACACTAACTTACACCAGAGAGGAAGAGAGAGAAAAGGAACCAAATACAGGTAATGTAGAAGAAACTCTGGACTGTCCCGATGACGTGCTGTCAGACTCAGATCACATAGAAGAAATCCAGGAGCTTAATATTGGGGATGAGGACACAGGTTCCTTAACAGAGACCTTCATGGGAGCCAAGAGCCCGGAGTGTGTGCTAGAGGACATAATAGAAGAGTCCAGCTCCAGCAGCAGGTCTTCTCCCAGAGCAGCAGTGAATTACTCATATACTGATAGGAAGGATGACTCCAGTGATAAGATTGAAATAAAGATTGATGAGCAACCTCGAAGCCTAAGTCCAAACACTGTTTCACCTTTGTCAGAAAATTCTGATTTTGAAAATATCTCTATCCGTGCTAGTAAATTACTTTCTGTCCAGCAAAAACCACCAGAACCAGAAACAAAGCTTGTGATATCTGATACCATTACAAAGTCTACTGATATTTCCTTATCTGACTTTTCCTGCACTGCTGACCTGCCAGTATATCGTTCCGGATCAGCCATGACCTGTGTTGTCTTGAACAGTGGCAGGATCCCCAAAGACAGACACACCAGAACCCAGCCTTCAAAGGACTTGTTGGATGCTCTTAAGATGATCGAAGACGACGAGAACCGAACTGTGGAAGAACAAAGACAAATAGAAGAGTTGATGAAATATGAAACTGTGGTGCAAGGAACAAATGAAAGCAAGCTCACAGCAACCAGTCCATCAAGGTAGAGTATATTAGATACATGATTTTGTTTTGATATGCTGTGTTAATCCAGAGGTATGGGAGCACTTTTTATTTTATCACTTCAGTTTTTTTATTCTGTATTTTAGCAATTCTCATCATCCTGACCTAATCCCCTCTCTTTTTTCCCCCCCCCATACAGACACTTCCCATTAAAATACTCATTCGTTCAGTCATTCATCATCTAATCCTGTGTTGCTCCATGAGGAATGTAGGAGCCTGGGGCTAGGTAAGTTGGTCCTGACAGTTAAGATGAGGGTGACCAGCTTCACTCATCCCTGAGTGGCATTACGTGAGCGGTAAACCTCAACCACCCCTTGGATAGAAACGTGCACAGGCTTAATCCAATTGGAGTGCCTTAATTGCCTACTAAACCACCAGGTGCCATAATTTGGTTATATGGTTACCACCCAGCATAGTAAATGGTTTCCTGGTGTACAGGAAACCATTTGGCTTGTCACTGTGTAGAGTCACCCATAGGAAGAAAAAGAGGAAAGAATGAAGGGAAGAAAGACAGAAGTGAGAGTGTAAAGTCACCTGTAGGCAGAAGGAAGAGGAAAGAATGAAGTAGGTGAAGACAGAAGAGGAGGGAAGGAAGGAAAAGAGAAAAGGGCAGTCACCCAAGGGCAGCACTACATCAAGCGAGTGGGTGATGAGTGCCCCCACCTACCACAGTGTCCTCTAGTACCTTTGCATAAGTTTCTTTACACTTAGTCCCTAAATTCTCACCTCTGTGGCTGCTCCAACAGAATTAGAGGCTTGGTTCATAATCAGTCATCAGTATGCACAGATGGCATCCCATTTACTGCTGGTTTTTTAAAAAAAAAAAAAAAAAAAAAAAAAAAATGCATTCAGCCCTTGTCATGTGCATCTCAGGGTCTTTCTTTTGTCAGTTCTTTTACTTAACTTTCATATCTCACTTTCTTACATATTCACTGCATATTCAGCCATCTTCTTGGTTTTTCATGCCTCCTTCCACTTTCAATATGGCCTCAAGAGAGAGATGTTGATGTTGCAGTATTCTGCTGTTTATATGGATAGGTCAGTTTCCTACCCCTAAATCATCTTGATTATAATAGTCCAGTTTTGGGATCCCCTACACTCTAAAAGGGCAGTGATGGGATTGGCTGTTACTGCTACCATATGTAAGAGAATAATGATATAATAATATAACCTATACATTTTGCACAGGGAAAAGGAAAGCAAAGAACCTGCCAGCACATCAAGACCATTTGTTGCATCATCTTACACTGGTTCTACAAAGTTAGCATTATCCTCATCACCCCTGTTGGTCAGTCATTACTTAAGCCAGCATCATCCAACGTGTAGTGTGCCCCACCACCATCCGCCACCCTACCAGTGCTGCAGGTGTTGGTGGAAAAGGTGTTCCTCTTCACACAAGATCTTGCTGAGCGATGGAAACTGGGAGGTGATGGCGATGGTACCGGTAAGTGTATGGAGACTTCATTGGGTTTATGTGAGTGAGGTGGAGGAGAAAGGAAGGGGAGTTGAGGATGAGATGGAGGGATGGAGTGAAGAGGTAGGTGTTGGTGGAGGACTGAATGACATGGAGATGATTCATTTATGGCCACCCCTTTCTGGGATTAAGACATCTGACTGTAGACACACATAAAATGAGTAGAATGGGTTTATTTAACTTTCTTAGCTGCAAGACATCTTGCCAGAGATGAATTAACTTTGTTTAATGCTTGCAAGATACATTAACAAGATTTCATCATACTGTTAGGGTTAATGTAGACTGTGTCTGGACAATGCTACAAAAGATTCTTCTTCAAGGATTAATCCATCCATCATCCAATCTTATGCTGCCCCATGAGGAATGGTAGGAGCCCAGGGCTGGGTAAGTTGGTCCTGACATTTAAGATGAGTGACCAGGCCTCATTCATCCCTGAGTGGCATTACATGAGCAATAAATCCCCAGCCACCCCTCGGATATACAGTAAACTTGGGTAACCGACTCAATCCGGTTGGAGCGCTTAATTTCCCACTAGACCACTCAGGCACCATAATTTGGTTATATGGTTACCACCCAGGTATAGCAAATTTCTGACAGTGCCACTGATGTACAGGAAAACCATTTGGCTTTGTCACTCAGTGTAGACACCCACAGACAGAAGGAGGAGGAAAGAATGAAGGAAAGAAATACAAAAGAGGAAGAGAGGAAAGGGCAGGCATCTGAGAGTGGCACTACATCGATTGAGTGGGATGATGAGTGCCCCACCTACTACTAATTCTTCCAAACTATATATACAGTATAAAAAAAAAATACTAATAAACTTTTCATCCTGTTCAGAGCAGCATGAAGAGCTGCTGAGACAAGTGGTGGAGGTGCAGAGCGGTTGCTGGAGATTATTTGTGTGGGTGAAGGGAGAAAGAGGGGATCCCCAACACTCCCCCGAGGAACTGCACACCAAGTGGCCGGGAGGGAGGTGGCAAGGAGTCAGCGGTAGAGAGTGGAAGCCAGGATACAACGCAACTTGGAGCTCATTAGAAAGGTTAGGATGGTGCATCACATTTACCGTTTATGTATTGACTTAGGGGACCAAATAAGGCATGACTTCCATATAACTGGGTGGTAGAGCTGTGCAGTTAAACAGATGCCCCTCAGTTCCCTCCCTGTTCTCATCGGAAAAGAGGATGGTGGACTGCAGGGAAAAGGGCAGCTTCAGTCTGCAATCCAGTGGATTCACATTTATGACAACAAACAACAAGAACAAAAACATGAACTAGATTTTATCCCTGAGTATAAGCATAGAGAAGCATTATTTTTTGTGTAGAGAATTAAAGATATCTGCATTGTTCATACAAGGTGGGAGGGGAGAAAAGTGGAAACCCTGATCCTTACACTTAATCATAAAATTGGAGTGATATATGCAAGTCCATCTTTTCATTTATAGAACAGTAATGAGCATTAGGTATGATGGACCTGTATGATACATTACAGAGTGCATGTAACAGCAAAGCAAATCAGTGCATACTTCAGCTTGTAAAAGATTTCATAAATGACTTGGAAATTGGTGGCTTGCCAACACCTTGACCCTTTCTATAAGATCACTCTTTCTTACTGTGAACAGTTAATGGACGATAAGCGGGCCTTGACAGAGCGATGTGAGGAGCTCCTTCGTGCAAGCAGAATAATGGAGAAAAACATGCTGACAAGGTGAGCATGAAGCTTCAGGGATACAGTAAATGCAGATCCCTCATGTCTGATCCCAGCTAAGGTATGCAATGAAATCTGAATCTTCTTCTTTTCTGGTGTTTATACTCCACCACCTTTGTCAAATTTCTTTCCTAATGTCTGCACACACATTTATCTGTCATGCTAACAATTTTTTTATATTTTTTTATCTGGCTTATGTGCCTTGTGTAGATTGGATTATGGTTAATCCATTCCTTGGTTAGGCCATTTTTGTCACCCATTTGGAAGGAAATTGGAGATAATGTGGAGTTTGTCACAGTAAAAAATTGTCACTAGTGTCATTGCAATCCTCTTCAGAATCGTCCACACGTGCAGGACTAATGGAAGCTGTCACTCCGTCAGTGCTCTTATTGGGCGGTGTATGTCATTCACTGGGCTGGCTGCCAGGCACATGTCATTTGCCCCAGCCTCCCTCTTTGCCCATGTAGGGATGCACTCTCGTCTCTTTTCCAGCCACAGTAATGCAGCACAATGGCCCTGTGGTGAACATTATTAGCTGGAGCATTGTACATACTGTGGAATATATATCATACCCTCTTATTAAATATGACATTCTGTTTATAGTGTGTAAAGATGGGCAGAAAAAGCAAATCTACTCGTAGTGTTTTTATAGTCACATTGCCAAATACATTAACTACCACAACACCTTGCATAAATAGCTAGGTATATTCCTGTTGTAGCTATTTTCATTACAAAACCATCATCTGCCATTCTTTTGCGTATGATATTATTGTTTTCATTTATAATGGACTGTATACTGATATACAGTATACGAGCCAGGATTCCAGGGGTTTGAATGATGGGTGAATGGAAGCGTGGCCCATTGGATTGGGCAGACTCGGGCTGTCTGGATGTTGGCTACTCCTCACCCTGCCCTAGGATGGGAAAGGAGGTCCAGATGATGATGATGGTGATGGTGATGATAATGATATAATGTATACATATTTCTCCCACTTCTCCCTTAGCTAAAGCTTGTGGAGCAGCAGTCATAGCCAGGAGTTGCAGAGCCTGGAAGGAACGCATTACACTGGCTTCAGAGCAGGAGAAGAGAGAGAAGTGGACACGGCAGAAAACACGTGTGATCAAGGTGTGGTAACTGTTGTTGTTGTTCTGGGGCCTCTGGCCCTGTCTTGTTACAGACAAACACTCCATGAGCTAAAAATGTCAGTCATACTTTCCCTGTACTAGGGCTGGCTGTATTGCACCTGAGGATTTTTATTTGGTGGGGAGCATAACCAACCACTAAAACCAGATACTGTAATTGCATCCCATCACTTGCTGCAAAGTGTTTGAAAACAGAAATCTCATGTGTGTAATTAGGCTTGTAATGGGATGATAAAGTTTCAGTCTTGGACTGTAAATATGTGTTTACCCATGATTGGGTGTCCCGCCTTAAAAGTGAAAGAAGAAGATTATGTGGCTAAACATTTAGCCACCTTTTCACTCATATAATAGTACCTCCTAAGGTCAGTGGTAGCCACCCACCTACACCCTACAGTTACATAAACAAAGAATGTAAAAGGACAGTATTATTAAAGTATCATATCAACCCTGTTTCTGAGTGCTACATATTAGGTGGGTAGTTTCCAGAAATATAAAAAGAAGAGAATAGAATTAACAAAAGAATATTAATGGAGTGCCCATTAGAATGGGCTATGCATCCATGACTCCATCCAATATATTACCAATATGCCGGGTTTCTCTCTTTGTCCATGACTGTTCAAGCCTTCAGAATTCATAGCATCACTCTATGGGCAGAAGTGCATCACAAGGTGTGTTTTATACAGTATGATTAAGTCACTCTTGTGCAGTATTATTGAAATGGTTCCACATCATAAAGTTAGATTTAGAATTACAGTCCTTGTAGCAAGTTTTTATGTACTGGTAATTTATCTATCTTTATTTCTGTTCCTCAATTGGCATTGTCCTAACTTCCCATAAAAAGACTAGAAACAGAACTTTCCTGGGTCAATTTTTCAAAACTTGAACATAGAATTTCAAACAGAGTACAGGTTCATATTAGTA
>NC_136991.1:49829342-50098593 GCF_032717465.1 Coenobita brevimanus | reverse complement strand
TACATGTTTGGTTATTATACATTTGCATCATATTGTGAAAGATTTGTACAGCAGCAATCTGTTAATTGGAAAAACCTGTTGATATTTTTTGTCCCCTAATATCAGTTGTCATACTTCCTTAAGATGTAATTTTAATCAAGTTCTCAAGGAAATGTTGAGTGCTAGCTTGTGTGGTTGGGGAAAAGTTATGGCAGGAAAGCTTAGAGATTTGTTAATTTATGGGAACACAGTGGAGGTAGAACAGTACAATGTTAGGCATATCTGAGCAAGCCAGAGAAATGAAGCAGTGGGAGGGGATGAAGGCTAGGAAGCATAGTTTAAGGTGGGGAAGCTTTTCTGCACAGTGATGGTAGGGTAACGATTAAAGAACTTAGGATTTACAGTGAAGGTATACAGAGATTGGAAGCAATTGTGGTGAAGCTGTGATATCAGAAAGTTGGGAAGCATTTGAAAGTTAGTAATGCACAGTAAGCAGACTACAGAACAAGTAAAGCAGGGTCTCAAAATCTTGGTACAGTACTAAGATTTAAAGGAATAGGGCTCTCTGATAAATTTACACAGTGAAAGTTGCAGACACAGTAAGTTTACATACGCTGTTTGTGGTTCTGGCATAGTCTTGGATGTGTATTGCTGAGTGGGGTGCAGTTCTAGCAGCAAGTTTGTGCTCAGTGATTCTCTCTCCCTGAAAATTTTGTGTTGCTGTGCAGCAGCATCTGAGCTGACCTGATGTACTTTTACTGCATCTAAGTATTTAAAATAGGTACATTTTGATCCTCTTGTCAAAAAAATAACATAAATAAATACGTAAATAAATAAAAATAAAGCCAGAATTGGGGAGCCATAACATAATACTACTAAAACTTGCAGGACTATAAAGTCTAGCCAAGAGACTGGTACTTAAATTTAATTGAATGGCACTTGAGGTCAAGCATTGAGCAGTTGTTGCACAGTATGATGGAACAAGATGATACTAAGACAGCTCTGAAAGGATGGAACTAGGCATAAGTATTTCAGCTCCCAGAAGTTCCTTCTGTCACAAATGGTGGGGTAAATTTTTCAGACCCCTAGGCCCCCCTCCCCTTCAGAAAAAATCATAGACACCACTGGGTTGAGGGACATATTACTGGTCAGCCAAATGGTTGTATTGGTGCTACTACATGAAGACATCCATCTTCAGCACCTATGTAATATTTGAAATAAAAGGGTGCACAAGAAGTGCAGTGGTATCAGAAGTAAGCTATAGTATATGGCAGAATTTTTCCTTCATTTTTTCCTCTTCCTTCTGCCTATGGTGACTTTACCCTCCCTCTTCTGTCTTTCTTTCCTTCATTCTTTCCTCTGCCTTCTGCTTATGGGTGATTCTAAACAGAGTGACAAACCAAATGGTTTCCTGTACACCAGGAAATAATTTACAATGCTGTGTTGTAACCATATAACCAAACTATGGCACCTGGTGGTTTAGTGGGTAATCGAGGCAAAGTAATTGGATTGGGCCTGTGTAGGTTTATAGCCAAGGGTTGGTTGGGGTTTATTGCTCATGTAATGCCACTCAGGGATGAGTGAGGCTGGTCACCTGGATCTTAAATGTCAGACCAACTTGCCTAGCCCTGGGCTCCTACATTCCTTGTGGGACAACATAGGATTGGATGATGGATGGTTGGAATGATTGTACAGTATGTATGGTTGGCCAAGGGAAGAAGATCACAGTACATTTACTTTAACCTGATAGAGTGCTTGTAATGAATGCATACATAAATAGGTGCTTAGGTGTCAGAAGTAGGCTCTAGGATGTTGCAGTTTGTGTTGTGTGTGTAGATGAACAAGGAAAGAGGGTTGCAAATGTCATGATAGACTTTGCAAATATGTATTAGAGTGTGTAGAGGATACTTGCAAGTGTGGGTGATGAGATTTGTTGTTTTTGTTTGTGCATAATCCCAGTCTATCTGGCTGAATAGACCTTTCAACCACAGAGAAGCAACTGCCCCTATGGGGTTGTTTCATAGGTTCCCTACACCATGCTTGTTGTCTGCATCTTAGGCTGACATGTGTTGTGCAGTGCTCCATAATGTGGTTTATGATGGGTGGTCCTATTCTGCAAATAGGCACATCTCATTGTTATTCCACCCAGCATGAATCTGAGCTGGTAACTAAGGAGGGCAGGGTAATGTGTACACTGATTTAAGCTTACCCAGTTGAACTTGATCAGTTTGTATTATAATGCTCTGATCAAGGTAGTGCATTGCCCTGCATGTGAAAAAAATTCATAAGTTTGTCTTATTAATGGTGATGGAATGAATGGAGGTGCAGTATTGTTTGAAGAGAGTGTTTATGTCATAATTGGTTTGTGTGTCCAGTTGTGTTGTGATCCGTACTGGGGAGAACTGAATCTATCGTCACTGATTTTGTTAGGAGTGGATGGAAGTTTAGAAAACTGCACTATTACCTCTTAATATTTAAGACTACTATTCCCTTTACAGTAGACTGAGGGAAAATTGTTTACTTTGTGAGACGTGTAATGTGTTATGGTATTGAAACATTGGCAATGAAAGGGGAGGATGTGTGTTTAGGTTTGACCATGCAGAAGTGAGAATGACCATAGTTCATTCACCTTAACTGAATGGAGACTTTACTTCACTCAGTTTCTTCCCTGTAGATGAATTGAAATATTATGGTTATACTTTCTGTTGCACTTCTTCATGACCTGCACTATACTCTTGTGTTGATCTCTTACTGAAGCTCATTGGAGATGGAAGAGATGCTAATTTTACACTTAGCTAAAGTGAACTAAGAGTAGATGTGTGTGTAGTGCTTCTCGTAAGGGCGGATGAATATTCTCAGTCCTTCATGTTTGTAACAGGTCAGCTCTGGAACTGCTTTCCTCAGTCTGTATTTAACTTTTGACCTCCAGTCTTCAGAATGCTTTGCGTCCGGGTTCATGTTGAATGAACAGTTCCTAAATATGACAGTGCTATTTAAATTATTCGTGGAAGGAATAGCATTTAATAGACTTGCATCTTTTGGTTCTTTCTTTGATACATAAAAATAAGGTATGATTGTGAATGGGAGGCTGAGAAATGGGCTGGGATTTAAAATAGTTGCTGTTATATTGTGAAAGGGGAGATTGAGGTGGTTTGGACATGTAGGGAAAGTGGAGGATGAATATTGAGTGAAAAGATAAATGGGTGAATGTAGAAGTTAGAGCACAAAAACCAAGACCTAAGAAGACATGGGATGAGGCCCTTCAGAATGACCTGTCCTAACCCTAATCTTAACTGCTGATTAACAAATCAGTTGTGGTAAAATCTGACAAAATTTGTAATGGCCAATATATCAAAATGACACATCCTAGAGCAAAAGAGTTGAAATTCAATCTCCCTGTCCTAGTCTCGACATTAAAAAAAAAAAAAAACTAACCCTAGTATCAGCATCCACCAGCCGAACTGAGCATAAGTTAAACCTTTAATGATCAGTATCTTGGAAACGGTGTGTTGTAAAGCGAAACGGATGAAATTTGTTACCCCAAGAACTCCTAATTCCAACCCCCGGTAACCATTTCATAACCATTTCTAACTTTGCCATAACTGTAATGGACCCTAACCGTCCTGATTGAAGCTAACCAATTTTCTGTTCTTGCTACCTCCAGATTACTATACACGATCTGGCAGACCTCTTACTTTCGATATCAGTTCTGTCTCAACCTTCATGCTGCCACCAGGAAAAAGACACTGGTTAGTGTTGACGTGCTGTTGTGGTTTGTTTTTCATGTGTACATTGAAGCATTCCACCAGGTCAGCTTTGTGTTCTCGAACAGAAGGGACTTGCTTCCAGCTAGTAGAAACCATCTGCTATGGTTTTACTTGGTACACAGCTCTATAGTCTGAGTTTCTATGAATCCTTGTCTGGGCCTTAATGCTGTCCCTCAGGCATTTGTCGTATACAGTGAATTGGACCAGAACTGCAACCCACACTCTTGGCTAGTTTGAGCACTCTGTCCAGGTACTGTACACTGAGTTGAGCAAATGTCACATCCCTCAAGCATGACCTTGGCTTTGGCATTGTTTGTACCAATGCAGACCCATCAATAATGAGTGTATGTCAAGTTTCCAGTACTGTCTTGATGTATTCCATCATAATTTCCTCCTAGTTTATGGAGGAAATCACTTTTCATGCAGGTGCTCATCATGCCATTATTTGTGAACAGACTCTGGGGACCAGGGGCTTTTTGAAGGGCATCACTTTGGTAAAGGATACATGCATCTGAGAGTTCTGTGAAGAAGTCGCATATATGTCTGTTCACCTTTCATGCTGATTGACTGATTTCCTCTTGGCTTTCACCATCTACATGTTGGCCTGTTACATTGGGTCATAGCTCTTTGGATCACTGCACAGATCTCTCTCCCATTTTCTTTATTGTCCAGAGCTCCAAGAATGTTGTTCCTAGTGTTTGGTGATGCAGTGACACTTGAGTCTGTATTACCAATCTGTCTGGTTGCTCAGACTGAAAGGGTCTGTGTAAGAACAGACAAACATTACCTTCAGTTTTGAAATACCAGTATTATCATTCCATTTCTTTACTGGTGACTCAGTCATTGAGTGGTGTCCTTGGCATTGCCTAGGAACCATGGAGACTTTCCTGGAATTTTGAAACATTGAACTGTTATTGGCCTTACCATGCACCATGGAACTAATGATTTTTCACCGAGGGTGAATCCTATGATCCCCTTTCCACCTTTCAGGTTCTTGTTTTCTGTAGTCTCAAGGGCACAGTCTATCCACACTAAATTGAATTGACCATCAGTGTGCTTGGTAACAAAGTTGCCAGTATGAAATTCTTCCTGGATAGTAAAAGGGAGGTCCTTCATGCTCAAGACCGTTGCATGGAGGTAGTGAGCATAGTTCATTTGGTTTGCTGCAAACAACAGAGGCAAGGATGCAGCTTTGGAAGACTGGCATACCTCTCGGTTTCTTGTACTAGAGGAGCTTATGAAGTTTCAGAGACAGCGTCACTCTGTAGAGGAACCACAGCTGAAATGTTGGAAACTTATTCAGGAGAGGTTGAAGTGAAAGGGTTGTTGATGTCCCAGAAATGGCGCATTGTAGAGCAAAATGGATGAAGTTTATGCTCAAATCCCATCCCTTTTCACCATTTTCTAAGTAATGCTAACCTCTTCATGCTCTAATCCTAACAGCTCCGAACCTAACCGATCTTTACCTGCTGCTACCGGTTTACTTTTATTTGGCCCAGTCAAGAATGGCTGAAGTGAAAAGGTTGTGGTCCCAACCTTAAATGAAAGAGAACCCAGTGGACAGCAGGCTGACATTGCCCTGTTCATGCAGTCCACCAGCTTTAGTTTGGGGGATTAGGCAGGAGTTCAGGGATATTTGTACAGTCAGACAGCAAAGCTGCCAGATTGTATCAGATCAGTACCTCCACATGAAGGCAACCCTTTCCAACAGGGAACAGGTCTGTCACAAGCAAACAAAAGCCTGTTACAGTATAACCAGTGAGCATCCCAGGTGATAATTGTAAATCTGCCCTCTGTTTGTGATAGACTTTAAAAATACCTACTTGCAAAATGGTAGCATTTCTTCCGGGTCTCTTGTACTGTCACTGAGCTTATTGAAATAAAGCTTCAAAAGGCTGAACATCTGGGCCAAGTTAAGGTGCAAGAAGTATAGTACAGCTGAAAGTAAACACTAGAATATGATGCTAGTCATGAAGTAGTGTTATGGAAAGGATGTAGAGCCATAGAAATGTCTTCTTGTATCAATTAGCATTGAGAAATCAGCTTCAAAATGCTGAAAATGGGCAGTGTTAAGGTGAAAGTAGTATAGCTAGTACAATTTATGAAGGAGTACTGGTAGAATATGATGCTGGTCATGCAGAAGTGTTGTGATAAGGATGTAGAGTTATAAAATTTTCTTATTCTCTCATTGAGCCATGCGAAATTAGTCAAAATGATGAAACTCTGAGCTAAGTTAATGTAAAAGAAGTAAATTACAGCTTTTGAAAGCAAATCCACTGTGTGCCGGCATCATGAAAGTGATTGGTCCTGACTTTGGCTCTTGTTTGTTTTCTCTTAAAGGGAACGAGTTTGCAGGCTTCCAGCTTTGAGTTCCTGCTTCTGCATTATAAAAATATGAGGTTAGTCATGGAGAAGTGTAAGGGAAAGAATATAGAGCCATAGAATTGTCTTATTCATTTAGCTATGTGAAGTAGATTTCAGAAGACTAAATATCCAGGCCAGTTTAAAGTGACAGAATTATAGCACATTTTTTAATGGTAAACAGAGCAGCCATAGGAAAATGAAGTGATGAATTTAGGCCTTTGAGACCAAGGATGGTCTTTGTTGTGTATCTCTTGCCATTTTGTGGTGATAATTCAGCTTAATATATTGGCAGTGTTGAGTCTCTGTGGACTTAATCAAATCAGGCATGGTAAGCTGGAATAGAATGTGAAGTTCTTTATTCTCGGCCAAAACATTAATTGCAAGAGTTCAACATTTTTGGTGCCCATGTGGTGGTGACCATCATCCATTCACTCAGTGTGGTGATGCCTACTTCTTCCTTCACTTTTATCATTCATTTTCTGTGTCATCCCTCCTTTCTTCTTATTTCACTCATCTTTCCTGTCACTTTTTATTACTCTTCTTTCCATTTTAGGTGGCTTTACATTGAGTGACAGGCCTAATGGTTTCCTGTAGGCCAGGGAACCATTTATAATGCTAATTGATAACCATGTAACCAGCTGGTATGTGTTCCCAGTGTGTCATCAAGTGGGTAGGCAGAAATTTATTGCCCCATCCCGTACAACAACAAACTCATTGCAGGTTAAAACTCCCATCTTCCAGCAGACCACCATCCTCCTTTAGTGTGATAGGAAGTTGATGGACAATTGTACTGTATAACTAGGCAACTTCACCATGCAGCTGTATTGGTGCCACCTCATGAAGACATCCTGATAGATTTTTTTTTTAAATTAGGTTAGATACAACCTTGGTAAACCCATTCAGTATGAGAGGTCTTTCCTAGTTTTAATATAATTGTCAGTTAGATTGGCCATGTGGAGAGAATAAAGAAAGCTACTGACTAGGAAAGTGTATGCACGTGAGGTGGAGGCATGACTGAGGATGAGATGGAAGGATGGGATGGAGAGACGCTGTATGAGGGAGGGGGTTTAAATTAGAGAAAGAGACAGCTGATGGCAGGAGACAAATTGACATGGAGGCTATTTATTTGTTACACATTCTTCCAGGATTAAAGCATCCATCGACAGTTAGATAGACAAATAGGTAGGCAGATAGGTAGATTGGACAGACTAAAATTTTCCATTTACTCTAGTACACCAGCCTCCTCTTTAGGGATAGGGAAGAAGTTGGGGGATCTGTGTATAAATGGATAATGCAGTTACCCTGTTATAATCAGTCTCAAGACATGAAGGAGGCCTTCTCCAAAATCATTATAAAGCCAAAACAACTCATACAATAAATAAAGAGCATGGACACATAATCAGATACAAATAAAGGATATAATTATAAATACAAAAAAAGGATAAATAATCATAGAGAACAAACAGTCATAAAATAAATAGAAAACAATAAATAACCATATAAAATAGAGGACATATATAAAACAATTGCTTTTGTATGAGTACTTAAGAACTTAATTGGGACTGGATTGGTCCATATTTCGGAAAGTTAGAATATGAAATTTGTCATTACTGTTTACTCTTGACAAAAATATAGTAGTCATTGGTGAAAAAGTGAACTCTGGTAGCAATTGAAGCAGAGTCCTTTTTTTTTTTTTTTTTCTTTTTTTTCTTTTTTTTTTTTAAGTATTCTGTACAGTACAATATGTACTATGTTTGGTAGATAAAATGCACCAGCTGTAACTCAGCAGGCTTCCTAAAAAGCATGTACTGTACCTCCTAATGTTCCAAACATGAATGTTTGTGAGTTGGGTTGCAGCTATATAGACAACATATAAAACTTTGAGAGTATACAGCACTAGTGTTTGTGTGGTGGAGTTTGTGGGTGATTGTGCCAGCGCGTTGTATTGTAGTTCTTTTATCTTAAATTGGCCTAAATACCAGTGTTTACCTTGTAGCTTAGTCTCTGTAGCTCATTGGCAGAAAAAGACAGCACTTTGGCTCAACCTCTTATCCATAGTACTTCATGACTGATCATGCAGGCAACCTTCCCAAGTTCAAACTTCTAAGCATGAAATATGTCCAGTGTTCAATTACATTAAAGTAGCTGCCCAAACATGGCTGTTTATGAATTTCACTATTTGTTTAATCGGTGCTCAGATAACATATAGCAATCCACATGCAGTCCCTGAAGTAATTGCAGAATGACAGTGCAAATGTGTTTCTCATAGACTACGCTAATTTGAATTTTTAATTCTTGACAGTGGCCACCAAAATGCAACCTATTGGTAGTTTTGAACGCGGTGCTCCAAAAATAGAAATATGTGAAACTTAGCATTGTACAAAATGTTGAAAGACAGTACATTGTTACAGAAGTTAGGCAAGGCTTTGCAACCTGTTCCCAAGAATCCATTGTGGTGTTGGAGGTATAATATGTTATAACAAAGTAATGAAAAGCTTTTTTAATTGATGGTGAATCAGATTGGGGAATTGTCTAATGAAAGTTATTGCAGAGTGTTAAGTTAGCAGATTACTCTATGTCCCCAGGTTTTAAGTACTGTTAGAAAAATAAAATCATTTTTTATTCTGATAAACCATCGTTGCCTTTTTCAGTCATCTTAATTTGATTATTCTTACTCAGGAAAATGGAAACAAGAAGCTTTGAGTGAAAAGGAGACTAAGTTTTAGTATGAATGGAAAGGCTGGTTGCATTTCATTCGTTCGTTTCATCCGTTTGTAAATGATAAAGGCTTCAACATGCTTGCATGCATCAGTGTTAGTCACCAAATGGTGGCTCTTCATGCCCTCGATGGATTGAGAAAAAAATGCAGTACTTGAATTCATCCTAGAGTACACCCTTCTAAAGTTCTCAGTTATTTTTAAAATTTAAACACAGCTTCAACCCAGGGAGTTTGAGCTTGGTAAGTTTGACTGTGGTTAGTCTTATTGTGTTATTAGAACTCTGTTTTCAGCATGAAATGATGGCAAATTTAGGCCAATTAAAAATAAAAGGAGTTTAGGTAATGTAAATATGTAAAATTTTACCGTACTTTACCTTTTTGTTGGCCTCATAGGGCTGCAGTTCAAGCTGATTTATGGTCCTGAAGGGTACAGATCTTAATTAGTCATGGTTTCC
This sequence comes from Coenobita brevimanus, assembly GCF_032717465.1. Classification (NCBI taxonomy): domain Eukaryota; kingdom Metazoa; phylum Arthropoda; class Malacostraca; order Decapoda; family Coenobitidae; genus Coenobita; species Coenobita brevimanus. The sequence goes on along the minus strand of NC_136991.1, from coordinate 50,089,309 downwards.
TCATGTTGATCTTCGTTTGTTTGCTTATAAAGACTCCAACATCCATGCATCGGCCTTGGTCACAGGATGGCAACTCTCCACATTATTCGATTTCTTGCAGCCTTTCTATTCAGTCACTTATCCCTGGTGTGACGCTGATTTTGTCCCAGTCTGTTTTTGGTGTACCTGTCACAATAGACATAACACATTTATGTTAGTTATTGAGTTTTAAGGCTCATAGGTACATGGTTAGGTTGTACTTACAGAACTTTTCACTAGGCTTTCCTTTTCAGTCGTTTTTCCTAGTATTGCTTAAATTAAATTATATGATAGTTTTCATTTATAGTTCACATCATTGACTTAGGAGTGGTTTTTGTCCATTTTCTGCATATTCCTGTAGGTGAATTGTGATTAAGACAGTGCTGGGGCTCTGCACCTTTTTTTTTTTTTTTGTTTTTTTTTTTTTTGGTGACTAGTACCATAAACTAGTGTTAATTTCTTGCATAGTAACAGCTCATTGCCAGAACAAGATTACTGTGTTTTACTATAGGTTTGTTCTCATTCCATAGCACTTCCCATAGTCACTAGCCCCATTAGCTACAGGTCATTGTCAGATTAAAAGTGTATTTTACTATTGGTCTGATCTCATTCCAAAGCACTTCCAGTAGTCACTAGCACCATATGTTACAGGTTGTGCCAGATTAAGAGTGCATGTTACTATAGCTTAGGTGTCATTCCTTAACACTTCAGTAGTCACTACCAGTACCATGTGTGACAAAGCACCATATGTTGCAAGTCATTGGCAGAATAAAACATTTTTTCATTACTTTCACCATACTTTAGAGTTAACACCATACCTTAGAGTTAATCTGTTGTCACAGCTTACCTTTCAAGATGGAGAGATGGCAGTTTTAGGCACAGTTAAAGGGAAGAGCATAGACAAAGCCTTTCCATGCACTAGCACTTCACTCTGTGAGAGCCAACAGGCAAATGATTTGCCTGACTCATTGCAGACTCAGGTTTGAAGCTTCACTCATTCTTAGTTCATGTCAGTGAAGCATAATCCCCTTATAGAACAGCCACTATGAACAGGGATTCATTTTACTTGAAGCTTCAGATCAGTTTCATCAGCCAATAACTCTGTCCTTTCTACCCATCTCCATATTTAGGTGGGAATAAAGGTCAAAGTAATGATAATGATATGTATCCTGCTTTTTTATTCCTCCTTTCCTTGATTTAGGTGGGGTTATACCTACTTTCCCTCAGTGGATCTATTTCTCCCCCATTTATCCATCTTCCCCCACACCTCTGTATCCCCCCCCCCCAGTGGTTTAGTGTCCCCCAATGGGTCTGCTTTCTCCAATGGACCCATTTTTCCTCAGGGCCCTATTTCACCTGGCACCTTCTTTCCCCATGGACCTACTTTCACCCAGTGACCTATTTTATTTTCACCCAGGGACCTATTTGTACCTCTGAACCTGTTTTTTACCCATGGACCTATTTTATTTTCACCCAGGGACCTATTTCTACCCATGAACCTATTCTATTTTCACTCATTGACCTATTTTACATTCACTCAAGGACTTACTGTCATCCATGGACCTATTTTATTTCCACTCAAGGACTTTGTCATTCATGGACCTATTTTATTATCACCCAAAGACTTACTGTCACTCATGGACCTATTTTACTATCATGCAAGGACTAAACTGTCACTCATGGACCTATTTTATTATCATGCAAGGCCTTACTGTCACTCATGGACCTATTTTATTATCATGCAAGGCCTTACTGTCACTCATGGACCTATTTTACTATCATGCAAGAACTTACTGTCACTCATGGACCTATTTTATTTCCACTCAGGGACTTTATTGTCACTCATGGACCTATTTTATTTCACTCATGGATTTATTGTCACCCATGGACCTGCTTCACCCTTGCATGTATTCCCTTCTTGGACTTACTTTCTACATAGACCTATTTTCCCCATTCGAAGCAACCTTATCTTTCATGGATCTATATCCTTCCTTGGAGCTATTTTTGATACTAGGTCTGTGTGTGTGTGTGTGTATATATATATATATATATATATATTACACACATACACACACTCTCTCTCTCTCACTACAGTATTGTGTACAGTGACAGTATTCTAGACAGAGCAGTAGCAGTTTTACGTATACAAAGGTCCTACATTCATTTCTTTGCCCTATGAAGGGAGAAGGGTGGACTGCAAGAGGAAGGTAGCTTAAGCCTGCAGTCCACTAGGTTTGTAGTTCAGATGAGCGTAGGGTTGTAACTGCTACTCGCATACTGCCCTCAGCATACATACCTGTGACCCTCTTCAGCCAGTCACCCTCCCCCTTCCTTTCATCATATCCAGACATACCAGTTTACATCTCTTCCCCAGTGGTACTTCTGCCAGTTCTCTCCCAGCACACATTTCTCAGATCTGTTACACCTTGGGACCCAACAGTTCTTTGTATGCCTTTACTTGGCAAGAGATTCCTCTTGCAGCTTGTTTCCCCTAGCTCAGTGACAGTGGAGTCTCCCTGTTGTATCAGTACCACCACATGAAGGCATCCCCCACCAGCACTGGTTTACACTTCCCAGACCAACACAGCTGATAGGTGGAGGGGCTGGTTGTGTAGGAACTTAAAGCATTTTTGAGTGATGGTATAGGGTATTGAAAATGATTGACATTTCATAGGTAATACTGAAAGTTCATATGTTTATTTTATTTATTTATTTTCTTAACAATATTTTACAGAAAAATTGGACATTAAAGCTCCTTTGGTGCATATAAATGCTGAATTAGCAGTGTCACCAAATTTCAGTTCTAGATACCTGAGAAAGGTGCAAAATATTGATACATATTGGTGGCATGTTGTTGAGGCCCCAGGTTCATCTGGAAGATAAACATAGTGGACTGGAGGCTCAAATTGCCCTTCTGCAGCCCACCATAACTCGTTCTGGGGATAGGGAAGTGCTTGAGGGATGTTAATATAACCAGGCAGTGGAGCTACCTGGTTAATGTATCCACTGAGCATTGAGGTCTTACTGTACAAGATTAAAAAAAAAAATGGTTGTCTACATATTAAAACAAAAAAAATTATCAACGTGTGTACGTCTGTAAGCATCTGTATGTACCCAGTATATTTCAGAGGATTCTATAGTGCATCATTAGCATAAAATGTATATTATGTGTGTAGGAGTTCTTTAAGCATTTGTATGTACCCAGTATATTCTGAAGCATCTGTTATTCATCATCATAAAATGTATAGTATCATGGAAAGGCTTGAGTGAAGACTGGGTTATGTGTGAAATCAGTGGTTATCAGTACTGTATTTCATTAGGCTGCCTTGTTAGACCCATACATACCATTGCTCAAGTGAATAATGCTGCATCTTACAGAAAACTTATGGCTTTATGTTTTAATTCTACATGAATTCCATTTAATGCACAGCTGACATCTAACCAGTTGTTAGTGTTGTGGCCTAAGCGTCATTGGATATAAACTCAGTGTATCGCTGGTTGAAATGGTCCCCTCTGCAGTCCACCATTCTTCTTTTGAGGGATTGGTAGAGAGTTGAAGGGCATTTGTATAATCATGCAGTATCCATTTTGTGGTCATTTTTTTTTCCAGGTTGAACACAAACCATTGCTTAGAGTAATAGCACTCCAGTATTACATGTATAATTTTCTGTTAACTTTTTTTCATCATCCAAATTGCTTTTTCCCAGCCAAGGATGGAGTAAGGTTTAATTACCTTTATACTTGTTAATTGTGAGACTGAAATGTTTTGGTAGCTATGTTTGTCTGACGTGTAGTTCACTGTAGTGTTTACTTAATTTTTCTAACACAAGAGCATAGAGAGAGAGGGATGTAGAGGTTTATCTGATTATATGACTGTGGTATGCATTGTAAAATTGAGAGGAGTGTGATGAATATAGGCAGAGAGGAGTACTTTGAGTGAAACTGGAGAAGCTGAGAAAGAAGCACTGTCAGATGAATACTAGCTAAAGGTACTGGAGAGTTTGTTAACTAAGAATCTCCTTGGTTACTAGTCATATCAGGCCTTCAGTTTGTCTATATCCTGCCATCAAATGTTAGAATCTCCATGGTTATTAGTCATATCATACCTCTTTCCTGCTATGACACTCTAGAATCCTTGGTGACTAGTGAGATCAAACTCATTCCTGTTATCATACTCTTGAACCTCCTTGGTTACTAGTCAGATCACAACCTCTCCTGCAATCACACTCTAGAATCTCCATGGTTACTAGTCAGATCAAACTTCTATTTCATGCAGCCAAGTTTTAGAATCTCCTTGGTTACCAGTCAAACTTCTGTTTCCTGCAGTCAGGTTTTAGACTTTCCTTGGTTACCAGTCAAATCAAAACTCTTTCCTGCAGTCATACTATAGAATCTTCATGGTTACGAGTCAAATCAAACCCCTATTTTCTGCAGTCAAGCTTTAGAATCTCCTTAGTTATTAGTCAGATCAAACTTCTGCGTCCTGCAATCAAGCTCCATGATGTTGGCATTGTTGACCTTTAAGTTAACTTCTCGTCGTCAGAGTGAGAGCCTTTCAAGACGGAGGTATTTAAGTAACCTCTCCATGGGTTTCTTCCCTCGTTTTATTTCTGTCTTAAATTTCATGGTACATTTCCTCTTTTTGCCTCTTGTACTCTTTTTGAATTTATTAAAGTTATGTCCTGTTTCTCTGATTGTTTATGGATGGATGGGAGTAAAAGTGCAGTTTTAGGCCAAGTTAGAGTGAAAGGAGCATATGAGATTTTAACCCAGCCATTGAGTTGCGTTTGATCCCAGGAGGAAGCCAGCTCAACTCAATGCCGGTCCCAAGCCCGGATAAATAGGGGAGGGTTGGTGTCAGGATTGGGCATTCGGCCGTAAAAATTTGCCAAGCCCTGACACGGTATGGTTCATAACCGTATCGTTTAACTTGATGAATATCAGGTGTTTTCACTGACTAAATTCAATAAATGTCCCCCCCCCCTCCCTCCCGTCTTTATCTCTCTCACTGTCTCTTCATGTGAAGTCTGGGTGGCTGGGTTGCTTAGAATAGTCCACACATACACAACCCGCCGCTTTCTGTCAAATTGATGTCGTCTCGCCATGCTTGTTTGTTGTGTGGGGATGGGCATCTTACAAGGGGGTCGCTAAGAAGGGGTCTTAAATGTGATGCTCTGGCCCTAGGATGTACCGTGCGAACCCACAACAGGCACGTAAGGTGAACGGCGAGATGTCACAAAGGTGGGACGTTCCGGCCGTCACATGCACTCGGCCCTTGCGTGTGACAATCACGTGGTTGCTTGTTTTTTATTTTATTCCCTTGAATAATGTATTTTCAATTTTGATTTTAATAATTTTTATCTAAAATGTTTATTATGTGCCGTGTGGGTGTTGGATGTACCTGAGAGGACGCTTTTGAGGCCATAACCCTTGGGCACAACAAACAATCGGGCTATATGCCATTTTCACCCTGTCTGGCACCATATCTGTGGGGTCATCAACATCTGAGGCATTGATGTCATTCCTGATGGTGTCGGACTTGTTGAATTGAGTATAGTCTGGGCCGATGTGTTGCTCGTTAATCAGGGCACCAGCACTTATCTGAATGTCACACGTGGGACGCTGATACATAGGCACATCTTCTCAGTCTTCACGTTCCCTTACACAGTTGGGCAAGAAACCCCAACCACCCGTCATGAATTAGATCTGTTTCGTCCACATCTACATGCAGCACCTGAATATTCTACATTCCTAGGGTGCCTCCATTCTTTTAGGTTTCTAAATGGGTGAAATTGTTTTATATTATATTTAATATAAAACATCCTACATCCTACTTAATATGTCACCAAACGATAAGGTTTCCAAATTGGATGAACTTTTCCACATTAGAAAAGTAGGTTTCCAAATTGGACGAACTTTTCTGTATTAGAAAAGTGTCACCAAAATGTCACCAAGCTACACCTTACAAAAGTATCTGCACAAAGGCCGTGATATGGCTGGCTTGATTCGCTAGCTAAAACTTTGGATATAGATTAGTTGGGTGGAAGGTGCCACGTGTGCGCGACCGGAAATTTGTTTGCGGCTGGCGTTCGATCCTGTTCTCGGTGTGAGCTCACCATTCTCCACACACCAGCTCCTGTTCTTGGTGTGTTTTCTTTGTCATGCACACCAGTTCCTATTGGTGTGTTTTCTCCTCATGCACACCAGTTCCTATTGGTGTGCTTTCTCATGCACACCAGTTCCTATTGGTGTGCTTTCTCATGCACACCAGTTCCTATTGGTGTGTTTTCTTTGTCACACATGCCAGTTCCTATTGGTGTGTTTTCTTCGTTTCAGGCACGCCAGTTCCTGTTGGTGTGTTGTTTCCTTCTCTCATACACCAGTTCCTGTTGGTGTGTTTTCTCACACACACACCAGTTCCTGTTGGTGTGTTTTTTCCCTCTCACATACATCAGTTCCTGTGAGTATGATTTCTCCTCACACACCTGTTCCTATTGGTGTGTTTTCTCCTCATGCACACCAGTTCCTGTTCTTGGTGTGTTCTAAAGATCAAGATGAAGGTCAAGAAGAAATTGAAGGCTATATTTAATGCCTCGAGTTTGAAACGTTTCTCCCAAAATCAAATGTTTACTGCTATCAGTCAACAAGATTACTGCCATCAGTCAACACAGAGACAGACAAACATGTAAAACTGCAAGGCATATGCAGTGATAATGGCAGCATGTCCAATGGTAGGGTGGTTGGGACGGGCATGGTGTGGGTCCGAGCAGCTTACCTCCTCGTGGTGGACCTGGGTAGAGTGATCTTCATGTATATATTGTTGCTTTAGCTCCAGGTTCATTGGAAGTATGAACCCTGTGGAGTGCAGCCTGAAATTGCCATCCTGCATCCCACAACCCTTGTTTGGGAGATGAGTTGAGGGATATTGAAATTGTCCTGCAGCCCACGACTCCCGTTTGGGAGATAAGAGTCAAGGGATGTTTAAATTGTCCTCCTGCAGCCCACAGGCTTTGGTAGATGAATCAGGGAGTGATTGTGTGGGTGGGCAGTAGAAGCACCCACTTATATCAGTGCCACCACATGAAGGCATCCCTTTCCACGACCATATATTAGAGCTACTAGAAGCCATCCATCCATCATCCAATCCTACATTGCCCCATGAGGAGCGTAGGAGCCCGGGGCTAGGCAAGTTGGTCCTGACATTTAAGTTGAGAGTGACCGGCCTCATTCATCTCTGAGTGGCATTACATGAGCAATAAACCCCAACATGAATGAAGATCACTCTAGCTGAAAGCTGCAATTTATTGATAAACTTTGTCTGCTAACACACAGTTACTTAGTGGCATTAAAATATGGTTGTTGGCATTAAAATGTATGCTTGGTGACATTACAGTATACTGTATGCCTGGTGATATTACAGTATATGCTTGGTGACACAGAGAGGTTCTTAGTGACAGGTAGAGAGGTTTGGTGACACTACTAAGAGGTTTGGTGACTCTACTTAGAGGTTTAGTGATAAGAGGTACTTGGATTACTTTATCGTTTGGTGACTTCTTAAAATAATGGTGACATCCTAAAGCGAATCAGTTTCATTAAAAAAATAAATAAGTAAATAAAGAAGACGATTTCACTCCACCATGCAGCAAAGCATAGTGTAATAATATTGTATTTTATATGTACATGCTTGAGATGGACTTTTATAAGTCAGTATGAAGGTACAGTATTTTGTCTCATTATACCTTACATTGATTCTTTTTGGTGTTTTCTGTTATACTGCAAGGCCAGTATTATGCTTGTTATATTTTTCAGATATATTTTGTCTTGTTATACCACAGACATGTTTCTGGTATATTTCCTGTTATGCCACAAGTCTGGTATTATGCTTATTATATTTTTCTGATGTATATTGCCTTGTTATACCTCGTATCGCTTATTTTGGAATATTTCCTGTTATACCACGAATTTAGTCTCATGGATACAGCTGTGTGTGGATTATTTATCTATATTATGGACAAAATTTGCAGTGCTTGCTGCATTGCAACTCTGAATTTCTGGCTTTGTGTAGGTTGTCTGTTATGACTGTGTAGGCTATGCCGTTTTGAAATCTGAAGTGTTTGCTAAGAGTAGTATTCAGACCTGTGGAATACACAGGATACAACTGTGACAGAGTGTCTTAATTGGGAGAAGAATTTAGAAAAGTTGTAAAATGCATACTGTAGCCATTCTCATAGATGTTTTGTTGACTTTTATGTTCAAAGATTGCTTGTGTTATGACTGTGTGGTACCTGATGCGAGAAAGTGTGTTGTGGTGTGAGAGGTTGCATTGCAGTTTGTGCATATTGCATTTTCTGAGTTGTATTTTGTGTTGGCGTTGTAGCAGGGAAGGGTGGTGACTGTGTGGCATTCTGGTTAGATGTAGTCGTGTCTTTTTGGATTGGGTAGTTTCTTAGGGGTGTTGTCTGGTGGAGGCTTGTGAAGGGTATTATTATTTTGGTTGAATGTTTTGGATGGCTGTGTGTGTGTGTGTGTGTGTGTGTGTGTGTGTGTGTGTGTGTGTGTGTGTGTGAAATATTGTGCTGGGTGGAGGAGGTGGAATGTCGGTGAAGCAATTTGTATAGTGTTTGGTGGTTTTCCTCTTAGTTTCTCTGTGGTGGAAGGTGATGCAACATACAGTTGCAGGGTTGAGATGTGTTAACCAGAAACGATGAACACTCTCTCTCATAATTATGATCTTTGTGTGGGATGACTTATTTTTTGATAGAAGTGATCTGAATTTGTGGCCTTTTTGCATCCAATCATTATTCCAAAGGCTTTGTTTTGTGTTGTCTTAAGCTTTTCCATTTTTGTGCCATTTAAATGGGGAGCTCATCATGTGCTAGTTTAAGTCACTGTTCTTGTGAATTGTTCATAGAATGTTTTCAAGACATTGAGTTTATGATATGCCTTTGCTCTGATGTCATCTATTAATTGAGAAAAGGTCATGCATGCCCTTAGTAGATCTTAGAATTTTAGGTGTCTTTCCAGTGGGAGTGGTTGCTTGAGCAGGGTAACATGAGGATGTTTGAGGTGTTTGTCCGGACTTGGGAGGGTGATGGTTAATTTGGTTAGTGTAGCAGTTATTTTAGTTAAGCCTGTTAAAAGTGAGTGTACCATAGGTACTGTTGGAGATTATCAGCTAACTGTTGAGTTTGTGTTATGAAACAGTTGCTAGGTTATTGGTACTGAATAGGGAGGTTGCTAGTGATCAAGCAGCATCGAGAGCTGACATTAGGTGCCCAAGGCTGACACATGAAAGCATGTTGGACCGTTTATATCTGAGACAGTTTATTTTTTATTTCATTATTTTTTAGATGGTGAAAAAATATGCTTCAATGAGTGAAAGTGAGAGGAGGTATTTTAGGCCAAGGATGTGGATGGATATGATGAATGAGTACTGTTAACAAAAAACAGTTAAAAGATGGTTGGGCTAGGGAATGGACTGGGTTGAGTTGATTGGATGAAGTATGTATGGAGGAGCATATAATAAAAGTTTAATGTCCCATATTTAACTTTATTAAACTTTAGTCATCTGAATGAGTTGTTTTCATTGTAATGTGAAGTGCATCTGTTTAAAAATATATGTACAACATACATCTGCCTGCGAAGCATAATATAGGATTCTTGGGCTTGAATAGCGAGTGTGTTAGTATTTGTTTCTCATCATTGCTATTTTTGTTGATCATTTATTCCACTTTTATGTTTTCCGTCCTTGCACTTTGGACCTCGCTGTACTCCATCCTTAAATGGGAAAAAGAATGTAGGATGGTACCAGTGATTGACTTTTTAGAGTGTCAGTCTTTTGAGTCTTGGTAATATCCTTTTCAATTTGTTCTTGCTGCAACAAGATTGTTCTGTTCAACTGAGGAATGTCTTTAAATATGAAAGTTTTTATCAACACCGTACTTTTTTATTCAGCTTAGGAAAGGTTTAATTATGAAAGTTTTAACTGAAGCTGGATTGAACTCCTTCAGTTTAAAGAGCTTATCCCAAGATGGAATAAAAGACTAATAATAATAATAATAATAGTACTGTGACATGAAAATGACATCATCTTGCTCAGTGGGTTAATATGCTGTTCCTCTCCTCCCTCTTCTCCTCCTCCTCTCCCCCCCTCTTGCTCTTCCTCTCCTCCCTCCCTCTTGCTCTTCTCCTTCCCCTTCCCTCCCTCTTGCTCTTCTCCTTCCCCTTCCCTCCCTCTTGCTCTTCTCCTTCCCCTTCCCTCCCTCTTGCTCTTCTCCTTCCCCTTCCCTCCCTCTTGCTCTTCTCCTTCCCCTTCCCTCCCTCTTGCTCTTCTCCTTCCCCTTCCCTCCCTCTTGCTCTTCTCCTTCCCCTTCCCTCCCTCTTGCTCTTCTCCTTCCCCTTCCCTCCCTCTTGCTCTTCTCCTTCCCCTTCCCTCCCTCTTGCTCTTCTCCTTCCCCTTCCCTCCCTCTTGCTCTTCTCCTTCCCCTTCCCTCCCTCTTGTCCTCCTCCTCTCCTTCCCTCTTCCCCTCCTCCTCTCCTTCCCTCTTCCCCTCCTCCTCTCCTTCCCAGTTCTCCTCCCCCTTCCCTCCCTTCCTCTTGCTTTTCCTCTCCTTCCCTCTTGCTCTTCCTCACCTCCTCCTTTCTTCCTCTTCCCCCCTCATACTCCCTCTTTCCCCCCCCTCATACTCCCTCTTCCTCTTCCCCCCCCCTCCTCCTTGCTCTTTCCTTCCCCCCTCCTCCTCCTCTCTTCTCCCCCCTTCCCCTCCCCCCTCCTCCCCCATCATGCTCTTCCTTTCTCCCCCTTCTTCATCTCTCCCCCCCTCCTCCTCCCTCATGCTCTTCCTCTTCCTCTCCTCCTCCCCCTTCCCTTCTCCCCCCCCCCTCCTCCTGCCTCTTGCTCTTCCTCTCCTTCCCTCCTCCCACTTCTCCTCTCCGTCCTTCTTGTTCTTCCACTCCTCCTCCATCCCCATTCTCCTCCTCCTCCTCTCCTTCCCTCCTCCAAACGAGAGGAAGAGGGAAGTAGAAGAGAGGAAGGGGGTAAAAGAGGAAAGGAAGGGGAGTGGAAGGCATCAGCAAAAATTAAATAAAATCGTGTTGCATCAGCAAGAATTAAATAAAACTGTGTGGTGTCAGCAAGAATTAAATTATCGTACTGGCAAGGAAAAAAATGGATTAATAAGCCTATACCCTTTTATTATTCAACACAGCATAAGCTACATGAATGCAGTTGGACAAAAAGAATTGAGAAGGGGATGTAGAAGAGAGGAAGGGGGGGTAGAAGAAGAGGAGAAGGGGGGATACAAGAGGAGAGGAAGGGGGGGTTAGAAGAGAAGGAGAGGAAGGGGGGGTTAGAAGAGGAGAAGGAGAGGAAGGGGGGTTAGAAGAGGAGGAGGAGAGGAAGGGGGGTTAGAAAAGGAGGAGGAGAGGAAGGGGGTAGAACAGGATGAGAGGAAGAGGGGAAGGGCAGAAGAGGAGAGGAAGGGGGTTGACAAAAGAGGAGAGAACGGGGTGGTAAAAGAAGAGGAAGGGGGAGTGGAAGAAGGGTTAGAAAGGGAGGAGAGGGAGGGGAAATAGTAAGAGAGGAAAGGGGGATAGAAGAGGAAGGGGGGTACAAGAGAGGAAGGGAGGGTACAGGAGGAGGAGAAGGGGGGAGTAAAAGAGGAGAGGAAGGGGGACAGAAGAGGAGAGGAAGGGGGGGGTTGAAGAGGAGGAGAGGAAGGGGGGGTTGAAGAGGAGGAGAGGAAGGGGAGGTAGAAGAGGAGAGGAAGGGGGGGTAGAAAAGAAGGGGAAGGGGGTAGAAAAGAAGGGGAAGGGGGAGGAGTAGGAAGGGGGAGTGGAAGAAAGGGAGGAGAGGAAAGGGGGTAAAAGAGGGGAGGAAAGGGGGTAGAAGAGGAGAGGAAGGGGGAAAAGTAGGAAGGGGGAGTGGAAGAAGGGGTAGAAAGGGAGGAGAGGAAGGGAGAATAGAATAGGAGAGGAAAGGTGGGTAGAAAATGAGAGGAAGGGGGGGTAGGAGAGGAGGGGAAGGGGGAGTAGATGAGGAGAGGAAAGGAAGGTAGAAAAGGAGAGGAAAGGAAGGTAGAAAAGGAGAGGAAAGGGAGGTAAAAAAAGGAGAGGAGGGGAAGGGGGAGTACAAAAGGAGAGGAAGGGGGGGATAGAAGAGAGGAAAGCAGGGGTAGAAGAGGAGAGGAATACAGGGGTAGAAGAGGAAAAGGGGTAGAACAGGAGAGGAAGGTGGGTAGAAGAGGAGAGGGAGTGGAAAGAGGGGTAGCAAGAGAGGAGAGGAAAGGGGGGGGTAGAGAAGGAGAGGAAGGGGGAGTGGAAAGAGGGGTAGACAAGGTGGAGGGGAAGGGGGGAGAAGTAGAAGAGGAGAAGGGTGAAGGGGGAGGGGAAGGGGGGAGAAGTAGAAGAGGAGAAGGGTGAAGGGGGAGTGGAAGAAGGGGTAGAAAAGGAGAGGAAGGGGGAGGATAGAAGTGGAGAGGAAGGGGGAAGTAGAAGAGGAGAGGAAAGGGCAAGAAGTAGAAGAGGAGAGGAAGGGGCAAGAAGTAGAAAAGGAGGAGAGGAAGGGGGAAGAGTTAGAAGAGGAAGCAAGAAGAAGAGGAGAGGAATGGGGGGGAAGTAGAAGAGAAGGAAAGGGAAGTAAAAGAGGAGAGGAAGGGGGAAAAGAAGAGAGGAAGAGGTACAAGATAAGGAACAAGTTGTAGGAGCAGAAGATAAGAAAATGGTGGATGAGGTGGAAGGGAAGAAGTGAGGAGGAGGAGGGGGGGTAGAATAGATGAGGAAGGGAGGTTAGAAGAGGAAAGGAAAGGGGGGGGGAGAAGAAAACAGGACAGGGAAGAGGAGGTAGGGAAAGAATGAAGGTGAAGAGGAGAAAGAGAATGAGAGGAGTAGAGGGAAAAGGAGAAAGGGGGGTGCAAAAGAAAAGGAAAGGATGGAAAAAAGATGAGGAAGAACAAGGGGAAGGAAGAGGGTGAAAGATAGGAGACGAGGAAGAGAGAGGAGAATGAAAACAAGACGGAAGGAAGAATAGCAGAGAGAAGAGAAAAAAGGGAGGTGCAAGAGCAAAGGAGGAAATGGAGGGGGTAGAGGCAGAGGGAGGAGGAGAGGAGAGGAAGATGACAAGGGGGAAAATGAAAGGGAAGGGAAGAGAGGAAAAGTAAGGAAGAGTAAGAGAAAGACATGGAAGAGAAACAGGAGGTGGAAGAGGGGAAGGAGAGAAAAATAAAAGGGGGAAATGGGAGAAGAGAAAGAGAATGAAAATCAGGAGAGAAGAAGAAGATAGAGTAGTGAAGAAGACAAGGTGAGAAGGAGGAGGAGAAAAGGAATAATGGGAAGAGTGAGAGGAGGAAGAAGAGAAATGGTAGAGGAAATAGAGAGGGATGGGAGGAAGACTAAGAGAGGGAGCATAAGAGGAGGGAAGTTGGAGACGAGGAGGGAGAGATGTGGAAAAGGAGAAGAGGCAGATATAATGAGAGAGTAGAAGAGGCAGAACAGAAAAAGAGAAATGACAGGAAAAGAGTAAAGTGGATGGTGGAAACAGGGGAAGGGGAAGAGTGAGAGGAGAGGGACAGGAGGAGGAGGAAAGTTGGAAGAGAGCAGGAAAGGAGAGGAAGAGGGTGATGAAAATGGGTTAGGTGGGGGATGAGATGGAGAAAATAAGAAAGAGGAAGTTGGGGTGGAAAAGATGAAAAGCAGAAGGAAGGAGAGGTAGAAGAGGAAAGGAAGAGAGTGAGATGGAAGAGTGTAATGACATGGAGGAAGAAGGATTTATTATATTAAAAGAGTGATAAACATGACAGGGAAGGACAGGACAGAGGAAGGCAAGAACAGTAGACCATAGCAGAGATGACAGGACAGAGGAAGGCAAGAATAGCAGAACACAGCAGAGATGACAAGGCAGAACAGATCAAGGCAAGAATACCAGGGCACAGTAAGTGTGCAAGGGAGAGTATGACTGGGTACAGGGATGGCAGGGCATAGCAAGGGTGCAGAGGAAGTTAGAGATAGCATGACAGGGTTGGCACGATAGGACAGGACAGGGATGGCAGGAACAGCAGGGCACAGTAAGGGAGCAGGGAAGGGAATGGCTGTGTATTGTAAGAGTGCAAGGCAGGAATAGCAGGGCAGGGCATAGCAAGGGTGCAAGGTAGGGTATGGCTAGATATGGCAATGATGCAGGGAAGGGAATGGCTGTGTATTGCAAGGGTACAGTGCAGGGCATGGCAGTGTATTGCAAGGGTGCAGGGGAGGGCATGGCTGTATATTGCAAGGGAGAGCATGGCTGTGTATTGCAAGGGTGCAGGGGAGAGCATGGCTGTGTATTGCAAGGGTGCAGGGGAGAACATGGCTGTGTATTGCAAGGGTGCAGGGGAGAGCATGGCTGTGTATTGCAAGGGTGCAGGGGAGAGCATGGCTGTGTATTGCAAGGGTGCAGGGGAGAGCATGGCTGTGTACTGCAAGGGTGCAGGAGAGGGCATGGCGGTGTACTGCAAGGGTGCAGGAGAGGGCATGGCGGTGTACTGCAAGGGTGCAGGAGAGGGCATGGCTGTGTATTGCAAGGGTGCAGGAGAGGGCATGGCTGTGTATTGCAAGGGTGCAGGAGAGGGCATGGCTGTGTATTGCAAGGGTGCAGGAGAGGGCATGGCGGTGTACTGCAAGGGTGCAAGAGAGGGCATGGCGGTGTACTGCAAGGGTGCAGGAGAGGGCATGACGGTGTACTGCAAGGGTGCAGGAGGGGGCATGGCTGTGTACTGCAAGGGTGCAGGAGGGGGCATGGCTGTGTACTGCAAGGGTGCAGGAGAGGGCATGGCTGGGTATTGCAAGGGTGCAGGAGAGGGCATGGCTGTGTACTGCAAGGGTGCAGGAGAGGGCATGGCTGGGTATTGCAAGGGTGCAGGAGAGGGCATGGCTGGGTATTGCAAGGGTGCAGGAGAGGGCATGGCTGTGTATATTTGCAAGGGTGCAGGAGAGGGCATGGCTGTGTATTGCAAGGGTGTAGGGGAGGGGAGGACAGTGCAGGGCAGGTAAATGATGGCAGGACAGGGTCAGCAAGAAGTAGTTGATAAGACAGTGATGGAAGGACAAAACAGGGATGGCAGGACAGGACAAGAATGACAGAAATAGCAGGGGACATCTGACAGGGCATGGCAATGGTGGATTGCAGAGTGGTGGTGGTGGTAGGGTGGGTTGCAGGGTGGTGGCGGTAGAGTGGGTTGGATGGGTGGTAAGGTAAGGAGGAGGAAGGAAGAGGAGAGGAAAAGGAAAGAGGAAGAGAAGAACAAAGAGAAGCAGAAGCCTAATAACAATACTTAACTATATGAAATACTAAAACATACAGAGAATAAACACTCAAATGTTTTCATTTGTAGTATAATGCCAACAAGGGGTATCAGTAGTTTAGGCTTCAGAAACTGCTTGTTAGTCAAATAATAACAATAATAACTTGCTGGCAAACCCATATCAGTAATTCCCCATTTAAGATACTTTCACTAAGCACAGTTTCTCTTTTAATCTGTCAGTCAAAAATACAAACACTTTTCACATACTATGCTTCTTAATCTCAAAGCTGTGCTGTGAATGACAGAGGTTAATTCATCTAAAAATATTACTGATTTAAACTCAACACAAATACATTTCTTGATAAGCTGCTGTCTTGCATATGATCCTTAAATGCTTGAGAAAAAGTCCCTCTTGCTGGCACCTAACCCAAACTTCACGCAATGTTCACCTATCAGCAATTTACAGGAATATACATCAATTATTAAATGAGGAATTACTTTTTGCTGGCATAATACATAAACAAAACTCAATTTACACATTCAGTTTGTAACAGTGTGGAAAATGTGCCATCAGATCTCAGATGATGTGTTTTAATATAATTCAGTCATTTTATATATATATATATATATATATATATATATATATATATGCACACACACACACACACACACACACTGAGCTTAAATGACCTTGAAATTAAGAGTGTATGGTGGACCCGTAGAAGTGGTTCAGTATTTTCGTATTGGTCACATATCATTTGTAAAGGCTCCACCATGCTTGCAATGGCCCTGGTCACCTAATGGCTGCTTGATCTCTGGCACCCTTCCTGATCAGTTCCTTACCGCAGAGTTTACACACTATAACCTCATTCCAGGTCTTTCAGTCTGCCTCTAGCAACCCTTCCCCCGATTCTCACCTGCACCCAATTGTTATAAAAAATGTGGTGCTAGGCAGACACCTTCATGTGATGGCACTAATACAACCAGGCCATGTCCAGTGAAAAGGGACAGATGCTCACTCACAGACCAATTTAAGCCCCTGGAATCCTGACCTTGCGTATTTCTTTCGATATAAGTGCTTCAAAATTATCAACTCCATGACTTTCCCATTCCAGATCAACACCAATACAATACCAGCTGGTGTTCTCAGTGCCAAAAAATCCCTCATGGCTAAACACACAGACACAGGACAACCAAGGGACTCTCAATCCAGAAAAACACGAATATGTAAACAACCACCACACCCCAACAAGACCTCCACACAGACTTATAGGCTGCCTCCTCCCCCCAGCCTATGTAGTTCATCACAAGTTGTTTTTATCTGACAGAATGGGTACAATCCCATGAAACATAGTGAAATTTAGTACTGAAACAGGAATGAGTCTCCTTGATTACTAGTTCAACTGACCCTCCAGTCTGGCCCCACATTATCAGAGGAAAATAAAAGCATTAAGGCCATTCAAACCACCAAGGAAGTTATACTAGACCTATCACTTGACCACTGCCCCTAATTAATATAAAAGTGACCTCCATCCAAATAAAATGTGCAACCATTTTTGTGTTATTTTTCTTCCTCTTTTTGTTATTTCCCTTTTTTTCTGTTAATAGTTTATCCTGTACATACTCACTACCTAGCCACTACAGCCATTCAAAGCCTATAACACTAAACACACTGCCTCAACAACATCCCTCTTCCTCCTCTACCCAACACTACATTTTCCTCTTCTTCCTCTAACCAACACAGCACTTCCCTCTTCTTCCTCTACCCAACACTACACTTCCCTCTTCCCCCTCTACTCAACACTACACTTCCCTCTTCCCCCTCTACCCAACACTACACTTCCCTCTTCCCCCTCTACCCAACATAACACTTCCCTCCTCCTCCTCTACCCAACATTACACTTCCCTCTTCCTCCTCTACCCAACATTACACTTCCCTCTTCCTCCTCTACCCAACATTACACTTCCCTCTTCCTCCTCTGCCCAACACTACACTTCTCTCTTCCTCCTCTATCCAGCACTACACTTCCTTTTTCTTCCTATAGTCACCACTACACTTCCCTCTTCTTCCCATACCCAGCACTATACTTCCCTCATCTTCCTCTATCTAACATAACACCTTACACAATTTTTTTTCCCCTACCAACTAAATGACCTTCATCCTAAAGGGACTGTGTTCGGAAATGTGTATTATTTTTTTCATACTGCTGGGTGGCTAAAACAAGTATCTGTGCATACTACATGAGGAATTCTTTTAATGCAATGAAAAAGTAACCAAAGGCCAGAAGCCTGCATGACTCTTCCCTCTAAGAAAAGAATAAATAAAATAGAGCCAAATTTAAGATCCGTTCATTCTGAGATGCCTGGACAAACTGCCTTAAAACTGAAGACTTCGGGTGATAGTTTCTGGGGCATCAAGCTTGTAATATTGTAGATAGCTTTATGATATTATTCACACTAATACATTTTACGATGCAATAATCTCGTAAAAGCCTGACCTTCCATTTTTGTAGTGGCATATATCTTCCAGTAAAGGGTAACCACTCTCTAAACAGTATATAATTTCTCTCTGTATTGATAAGCATCTGATATGACATCCACAATAAGTGTTAATACTGTGAAATGTGATATTGCCACAAGTCAGTCCTGGCAAAGCTCCAGCAGTGGCATGTTTTGTGAATCAGGTTCCTGAATATATTCAACAAACTTGGTCTTATGAGTCAATTATTACAAAGCACCCACTGTCAAGGCAATCTGCAGTAACTCCAGGGCTATATAAATTCATTCTGTTTCTTTTTATTACTGTACTCTTCTTTCCATTTCAGGTGGCTTTACATAAAGTGACAAGCCTAAAGGTTTCCTGTAAGCCAGGAAACCATTTACAACGCTGGGTGGTAACCATATAACCCGACCATACGTGTTCCCTACGTGTGAACAAGTTCTTGGGGGGAGGGGGATTAGTGCCCCTCCCTGTAAAATAACCAACTCAGAGACAAATGGCCACCCCTTATGGGATCATGGTGTCTGGCTACAGACAAGATGGACTATGTACACCTAATATGAGCTGTGGTAAGAACTGTCTCCCTGTACTGAAAGACAATAATCAAATGTAATACTGTTCTTGTAAGGTAACACTAAAGAATCATGTATATGAACCCTCCTGAGATACCACTTGTCACATTCAGAATTTCGAGAACAGTGACCCCCTCCTGCACAGATACTTGTTTCAGCTACTGCATACACTCACTACCCAGCACCTACACCCATTCAAAACCTACACTAGTGCTTCAAAACTTCTGTTCTCATCCTACACCCAGCACTAAATTTCACAAAAATATATTTGATACATTCTTTTTCTCCCCCCTAAAACGGCCCCCAATCAGAACTGTGTTGTGAAAATATATGGAATTTCACTGTACAGGTCATCAGCTCCTACCACCTGCACTACTCGCAGTCCGCCAATGACTGTAGCTGTCAACCTTCTGTTTTTTTCCCCCTTAAATGATTATGCAGTACATTATTTTTATTATTTCAGGTTGTTTTGTAGCTACTACCTATACACACAAGGCCACCACAGCCACTCAAAAATCTCCAGCCAAATAGGAACCTTCAAAAACCATCACCACACACCCACCCTTCGGAAACAACCCTACCCAGAGAAACAATACACCTATTCTCTCTCTCCCACTCTTTACTCTAACTTGGTCTAAAAATGCCTTGTGCTCTCTCACGGATGATAAGTTGTAAGAATACAGTATGTAAGCACTAAAATGTGATGCTGGTTATGAAGCAATGCTATGGAAAGAATGTATTCAAAACCTACACTTCACAGAGTGCTTCAAAAACATCTGTTCTCATCCTATATCCAACATTAAATTTCACAAGGATACATATTTTTTCCTACCCCTTTAAAACAGCCCCCATGGAATTTCACAGTACAGGTCACCGGCTCCGACCATCTGCAATACCAGAAGCCTAAATGCAGTCCGCCAAGTGGCTGTGGCCGTCGTCCACTTTTTTTTTTTTTTTTTTTTTCCCCCCCCTACTATTTCAGACAGTACATAGCTACTACCTAGATATACATGGCCACTACAGCCACACAACAGAAGCCTTCAAAAAGCATCACCAGACACCCACCCTTCAGACACAAACCATACCCAGTGAAACACAATTACACCTATACTATCTCTCTCTCTCTCTCTCTCTTTAACTTGGTCTAAAAATGGCTTATGCTCTTTCATGATTGCTGAGTTATAAGAATACAGTAACCAAGCATTGAAATATGATACCTGTCACGATGAAAAGCTATGGAAGGCATGTAGGTCTGTAATGTTTTGTTTCTGCCAGTGGGAAATGTTAAAAAAATGTGCAAAAACGAACATTTGTGTCAAGTTAGAGTGAAATGAGTATAACCAGACCAACACAATCATCATCTTTCTTTACTTCAGTGCCAACACAATATACACCTCTCAGACAATACACTGTGCCCACAGTGTAATGCCTCCCACACCACAACACTCACATTTACCACAATGTAATGCCTCCTCCCACACACAACACACTCATATTTACTCTAGTGTAATGCCACTTGCCACACCACAGCACATTTACCACAGTGTAAGGCCTCCTCCCACACCACACCACACTACCACAACAGACAATCCTTCAACATATATCTTTGGGGCTGCCAAGATTCTGTAGTCAGTGAAGTGGGATTACAATCCACGATTTACTAATACACAGCAAATATTCTTCAAAACAGCATAATCTTGATCTAATAGGTTTATCATCTACTGACAAAGGAATTAAATTTATCATGAGAATTAATTTGTCTGCTTGAAGGGAAGGTTGGGGGAAAGACTGTCAATATTGGTGATGGGAGGGTCAGAGGCCTGTAATGATTTTTGGCACTACGACAACAGGGTCTCTCTCAATTTCTCTCTCTCTCTCTCTCTCTCCTGACAGAAATGTTTGAGGTGGGAGCAGAGAACAAAGAATGAACAAGCATTAAAGGGGGGAAATATCAGTATCATGCCGAGTGATGTGGAAAATCATCATAAGCAATTATTTTTCAATCATCATCATAACCATATTTTCTTTCTTTTTCAAGCAGTCATTACCACCCTATTCATTTTTTTATACATATGGATGAAATGTATAGGGCCCATAAAGCAAAGAGGAAAACCAAAATAGGGAGAAAGTAGCCAGCTGCAATCCCACTGAAATGACTCTGACACTCATTCACTCACCATTCAAATCCCAGTATCTTACACACACACAAATACACACACACACACACACACAAAACCATGGGGACAACACACATCCTTGCTCATTCCGTCACCGATATTAAATCACTCTTATTTACATATTTCTCTCTCTCTCTCTCTCCAATCCACCACAACCCAACCCAACAAACACCATCACAAACACCCAAAGATCCACAAACTAAGAAAAGCAACAAAGTAGGAGAAATATCCACAGCACGGCCTAAGAATAAACATAATGATACCAATTCTTAAAATGAATAAACACTTGGCTGTGATGTTGGAGAGCTTACAATTTTAAACAACACAGTCTGCCAAACTTAATATTGCATACTGCACAAAATACCCTGCTCATCACATAATACTGTTGACTTCTGAGATGCCAAGGGTTAATAGACAATAGGGACCTGACAGGCAAATTAGTTCTTGTACATGCTTTGGAAAATGTGGCAAATGACTGTGTGATATGAAACAGCATATCAAAATGTTTAGTCCATGGGGCACCTTAGGATCTTTCCATATAGTTATAAAATTTTAAACACCTGAATTTGACATTACAAAGACATCTTCCCACACTATTACAAGAATACAGATATAAAGATAACATAATTCAACACGTACATAACTATAACCAGTTTATTTTCATCTGACAAAACGAGGCAACGTTTATTACTTGACTACTGAATCATTGGTGTATAAAATTCAACAGGCCTTAGTGATGAGGTAGGGATGAGCCTCCTTGGTTAGTATTCAAATTAACTCTCAAGTCTGACTACTCTTGGCCATAATCCACGCTAAGAGGTTATGAATCTCTGTGGCTACATAAAATCTGATAAGCCTTGTGATGAAGCAGGGATGAGACTCCTTGGTTACTATTCAAATTAACACTCCAGTCTGACTACATTTGGCCATAATCCTACCTGGAGGTTACGAATCTCTGACAGGCGAAAGCAAACTGACTATAGACTAAATCAACAGAAATAAACAGGCACCAAAAAAAAGTACCCACATCAATATATAAACATGAAGTAAGCCACAGGAAAAAAAAAAAAAAAAAAATATTAACGACAAATGTTGGTATATATGCAGGGAAAAATCTCAACTCATTAATCTCTGGCATAAATGAAGGGAATCAGGTGGGGATGTTTAATGAAGGGAATCAACTCAGAATGATTGTATTCTTGGATATAAATGAAGGGACACAACTCAAGATGCTAATTAGTCTTTGACATAAATGACCGTTAACTAAGGATGCTTGTTAGTTTTAAATTCTCAGTGCTATTTAGGGCAATACATTTTTCTTTTTAAACCAGAGTTGAAAAAAATGAGGGCTGCAAGAAATAATACACAAAGAAGAGCCAAACTCAAGATCCATTTCTGAAATTCCCACAAACATTGAATTTAGACTGGAGGACATAGGCAGAGGGAAATACTAATTGAGGAAGACAATTTCATAGCTGACATTGCATTTCAAAGACTGGCGGTCATGGGCAGGAGGAAATACAGATTGAGGAAAACAATTTCATAGTTGACCTGTTGCCATTTAAAATCTTTCAAAAAAGGACTAAAGAGTACACGTTTTTTTCAGCATATTTTTTCCTCAGGCAGACTGTAGTAAATCACTATGAAATGGCAATAATAATAATAAAAATGCAAAAATAACACATCATTACATGAAGATAGGCATAAAAATATAACAACCAACATCAATACTTCAGGAAGGATAATATACACAAAACACTTATTTTTATTGTTTGGTAAAAAAGCACTATGGCTTTTTGCGAAGTCCTTTTATTTGCCACATTTATTTACGATCGTTTGGGCTGATAATACCTGCTGTTGTGGTGGTCCCAGGCTAATTTTAACTACTAAGAATCAAAGTAAATGCTACAGAAAATAAAAACTGGAATTTAATCAAAGAACAGAGGCAATATGAGCTCCAAAATTATCCTTACAACAAAGATTATCCTCTAATAATCCGTTTCAGACGTGTGTGTGCATCTTTCAGCAGTCTACTTTAGAAAATGACATGCATATAGCCTTGGCAAAATTTCTCTGCTCTTTTAGCTACATCTCATTCAAAAAGCTACGTGATCAGCACACACAGATAAGCTACAAACAACTGACACTGTGTTATTTAGTCAGGGAGCAAATACTGTATAGGCAAAACTGCTGAAATTAATGCTATGCTGGTTCAAAGAAGTGGTTTGGTTACAGCACTACTATAGAGGAATACAGGACCACAACAACAGCAGCCCACAATTTACTAAACCATAACACTGGGCTGCCCATATATATCTGGTGTGTTGTCGGCTCAGTCTGCGGGTATGGGGGATGCATGTATTTTGACTTTATTCAATTATACTCTGTTTAACTGGGGATTAAATTACCATCTTTCCTTTGTAAATGCTGGTTGAAACAAGACTAATATAGTGCTAGTCATGAAGAAGTGCTATGGAAAGGATGTTGGGCCACAATGGGCCAGCTCACACCCTCCTCTCACATACCTCTCCACTCCATCCCTCCATCTCATCCTTGGCCTCCCCCTCCCTCCTCCCCTCTCCACCTCACATACAAAATAATAATAATAATAATAATAATAATAATGCATCCATCCATCATCCAGTCCTATGTTGCCCCATGAGAAGTGTAGGAGCCCAGGGCTAAGCAAGTTGGTCCTGACATTTAAGATGAGTGACCAGCCTCATTCATCCCTGAGTGGCATTACGTAAGCAGTAAACCATAACCATCCCTTGGATATAAACCTCCACAGGCTCAATCTGATTAGAATGCCTTATTTACCCACTAAACCACCAGGCACCATAATTTGGTTATATGGTTACCACCCAGTGTAGTAAATAGCTTCTTGATGTACAGGAAATTACTTGGCTTGTCACTCAGTGTAGAGTCACCCATAGATAGAAGAAAGAGGAAAGAATGAAGGCAAGAAAAAGAGAAGGGGGAGTGTAAAGTCACCCATAGGCAGAAGGAAGGGGAAAGAAGGATGGAAAGACAGAAGAGGAAGGAAGGAAGACAGGAAAGGACAGACATCCAAAGCAGCACTACATCGAGTGAGTGGATGGTGAGCATCCCCACCTACGACCAATAATAATAATAACTTGTCTATATCCTGACATAATCTGTCTATACCCTGACAGTCTCAGTCCGGCAGGGGAGGGGGGGATGTCATAAACAAATGGCCTCAATTTTGCCCTGTCCTCTGCCATCATGTTGCCCTCCCTCCAATCCTTACCATAAGTTATATAAAAAGGGTAAAAATTTGTATAAAGAAAACCTTGGCCCATATTATTTCTGAGTTTATGAGGCCTCTCAGGACCTCTTCCTGGGCAACTTATTGTGTGTATTACATAGTAATGTTCTCCTACGTATTATTTGTATAAATTTTCATTCTTTCCTCATCCTTCTGCCTACGGGTGACTTTACACTCCCTCTTCTGTCTTCTTTCCTTCATTCTTTCCTCTTCCTTCTGCGTATGGGTGACTCTACACTGAGGGACAAGCCAAATGGTTTCCTGTACACCAGGAAACCATTCACTACGCTGGGTGGTAACCGTATAACCAAATTATGACACCTGGTGGTTCAGGGAATATTAAGGCACTCCAATCGGATTAAGCCTGTGCAGGTTTATATCCTACGGGTGGTTGGGGTTTATTGCACATGTAATGCCACTCAGGGTCAGGACCAACCTGCCTAGCCCCAGGCTCCTACACTCCTCATAGGGCAATGTAGGACTGGATGATGGATGGATGGATTAAAGCACAGGGAGGTGGAGCCTTTACAAACGATACAAACAATACACAGTATGAACAAAGGACACGAATGTGGAGTGCATGTCTTCATATGGTAACTATAACTATGCATCTCCACTATTCATTTACAGAAACATTCCTCAACTACCTCCCTATCCCTCAAAAGGAGGAAGGTGAATGGCATGAAGACAGCACCTTCAGCCAACAAGACAAGACACTACTACGGCTCTGCATTATTTACAGAACTCTTAATGACTAGCATTATTCTTGAGTTAATCTTTTGTTACATCTCAGCATTGAATATGGAGAGATGGCAGTTTAGACACATATAATGGGGAACAGGTTTGTAGATATATTTAATTCCTTCACAATGATGGCCCTCTCCTAATAAAAATAAAACAGTCTGGTGGTAACGAGTATAAACTGCAGATCATCAAAAGGCCCCATGCTACAGGTCCCCTAGGCAAATAAAAGCTGTCATATTATTAAAAAAAAAAAGAAAATCCTGCACCTTTTCGCCATCCTTGTATGATGAGGTAAGGTTAAAAAACAAATAAAAATAAAAATAATTCTGATGATAAGAACTACTCTGTTTCAATGGCATGCCAAATGGACCACACCCCCACACACCATTCCTGCCCCTGGACTCCTGATACCACCACACAGCCATAACTATCCACACATACGCACTTCATAATACCCATCACATATTCCACCCCACACCTTTTAAGTTGAATAAATGCTGTCAACTCTGGTCATCTACTCCCCCACACAAAACTCAGCCAATCACCTTTTATCTACTCAATTCTTTATCTACTTGTCAAAAAAATAAATATTCACCAAAATATGATAATGGTCCCTGGTTTGAATAAATCTACACTATCTATCTGTCTATCTAGAGCCAGATGCCTTAACCCTGTAAGGGGTGGCCACAAACAAACTGCCCCCATGTAATCTTGTCCCCTGCCATTCTGCTTCCCTTCCCCCACCTCATACTCTCCGCTCTTCCATCTCATCCTCAGTCTCCTCCTCCCTCTCCCTCAACTCCCTATTCCAAAACAGGACAGTGGATTGTAGGAAAAAGGTAACTTCTGGTTTCTCGTCTACCTGGGGCCAAGACCACAGCTGAACAAAAATTAAGTCACATTCAGACAATTACCAGAGTGAGGCAGATGGTTGGTATAACCGTAATTTGGTATCAATGAGGCAGCTGGTTGAGATTATTTTGGTAATTGGCTGATATTAATTTGGCTTCCTTCCCCCCTTCCCGCTCCCTGTGGGCAGTTCGCAAGGCTGCACCAACTCAAGCACCTGAAAAATATATTACACATTAGTCCTTGCCTTCCAAACCTTCATTACTACAATTATCTGGTTGGTAGCAAGAACAGCACCATCTGGGGATAAGAAGAGTTAAACCACCTGGAAGCAGCAACCATGGGGAAAAAAAAAAAAAAAAAGAATCTGCAGTCTACCAGATTAACATGCTGGATGATCCTGGGGTGACAAGAACAAAATCCACACACAGCATATACACTGGCTACAGTTTACACATTAAAGAGACAAAAAATTATAACTATATGCTGAATTAATCTGCATTTCAATACAAGAAAAAAAAAAAAAAAATCAGAACCACACTCAGGACCAGACCCAGCACTCTTAAAAAAAAAAAAAAAAAAAAAAAAAAAAAAAGTAGGGGGGGGTTGATTTTTGGCAGATTTTCCCCTTAATGCACTTGAGGCATAAAAAAATACTCATTTAATATACTTGTTTAAATCATAGGAGAACAATAATACAGTCAAAGTACAATGAGATTGATACTGTATTGTTTACATATTGTTTAGATGGCTTCAACATGCTTGCATGCATTAGCCTTGGTCACTTAATGGCAGCTCTCCATGCTGCTTGATCTCTGGCAGCCTCCCTATTCACTCCCTTAACCCTGAGGTCGCACTCTATAACCTTTTCTTAGGCTTTTTTCAGTCTGCCTCTCGCAACCCTACTCCCGACGTTCACATTTCTGACCTTCTGCATCCAATTGTCATCCTCCATCCTATCCACATGCCCAAAACATCTCAATCTACCAATCCTCATCACAACAAAGTTTTAATGTATATATTTAAACCCTAACTCCTGTTGCAACAGTAATCAACTTACATGAAAAAAAAAATCCCAAATTATATATGACATGGTGAGCATACTGTACAAAGACTGAGAAAAAAATTATGACTACCGCATAATCTTTTACCTCAGTAAGTGCAGAATTAACCAGCTATTTGATATCTCCTTGGGGGTTTTATTTAGCCAATTATTGCAGATGTGTTTATACATCAAGATTTCTTTTTTCAGTTACCTATACCTGAAAACGTGCAACTAAAAATGAGGCTGATTTGTGGAACACTGGAGGGTTACAGTAGTCCTTAGCTTTAGCTCATGTGATGTCTGTCAATCTATCTGTTGTAAGATCTTAATCCCAAAAGGGGTGAACATAAACAAATCTCCCTATACCCTATCCTCTGCTATCTGACTAATCTTCCTCTAACCCCCCCCCCCCGTCTCATATATTTCCACTCAATCCCTCCACCTCATCCTTGATCTTCCCATTCACCTGACTCTCATACACTCTACAAAGCCGCCTCTCTAATACTCTCTTCTAGTCAGAATGACTCTCATACACTCTTCAAGCTAGTCTCATACTCCACCCTTTCCACTTTAACTTCATTAGTTATTCTGTTTTTATGGGTGTTGGCTGCCTCTGCATATATACTGTATATATGTGTGTGTATAATATATACAGTATTTACTGTATATATATATATATATATATATATATATATATATATATATATATATATATATATATATATATATATATATTCATTTCGAGATGCCTGGACACACTGCATTATAAGACTGGAGATCACGGGCAATGGAAATACTGACTGAGGAAGACAGTTTCACAGTTGATCTGTTGCATACATGAAGGACTGGAAGTAACAACACTTGCATTACTGAGCCAGACTGAGAAGGGATGAGATTTAGCTGCTAGCAGGTGGTACATGCCTGCTGTAATGGTGGAGGGATGTAAGGAGACTGAAGAGGAGCAGTGTCCATTGATGTAGTGATAAAAAAAGAAAGATGCCATAGTGTAGAGACAGAGGCTGAAGGTAGCCAGTACGAGGTGAGTTAATGAGACAAAATGCCTTTGACTCCACCTTGCTAAGAAGAGCTCTATGTCAAGAGCCTTCCCACACAGAATTGTACCCTACAGAGGAGCAAACAAAACCCCTGTCTGTATCTCTCAAAGCCATCAGAAACCTCAGACACTGCATCATCACTGTTGGCAGAAACCAGCTCAAGGTGCGCAATAACAAAGTTTTTCAGCCAAAAAGTGTGTGATAACAGCAGGGGTGCAGCTTTTCATTTTGCAGTGATAGCGAAAACCGATTACCATATAAAACTGAAATATTACTCACATGTAGGTCATTAGGGGAACTGAGGTCCATAACTGCATACAGTTCTGGAGTCTGGTATTGGTAGCTGTACTGGGTTGCCATCATGTGTGTGAATGCAACCACACAAACACCTCCATCATGGTATACCCTAACCTGAAAAGTTACAAATAAAACATTACATCATAAAAAAAATATCAGAACAAGCAAAGTTGAATTTTAAGTTGCGATATTTTAAAGGAGGAACTCCAATGTAAACAAATAAATTCATTCACCCATCCACACAATAGTAAATCACTAGTGCCTGCCTGTGACTAACTCTTGCATCAAAGAATGTTTGCAAATACCATTACCATTGGTTTCATAGTGTTACTAAGCTCAAAATGGCCAATTCTGATCCAAAAGTAAAAAAAAAATATTCATGTTGCAGTCACGTCGCAAGCGATCCATTTTTTTTTCTGAAAATCCCTAGATTTACCATGAATGTAAAAAAAAAAAAAAAAATGGTTGATATCTACTACTATTCTCGTGAAAGAAACGAACAAATGTTTCTGCATACTTTCATTTCAATTTCCGACCATTTTACGTGGTCGCATCACGCATAATGGCCAATTTCCCCCCCCCTCCCCCGACACTCCCTGGACTTGGCTTGACCTCATGCAAAAAGAACAAGCTTAATAACTATTATCGTTCGCATGAAACAAATGATTTTTGCATTGAGATCTCCAACAAAACTGTGCTGTCGCATCACACGATCACCAAAATTTTTGTTTGGTATTTTTCTGACACTCACTGGACTTACCTCAACCTAACGCTGAAAGTATTTGGTCAATATCCATTACTGTTTTCGTGAACTAAACGAACTCACAGACACACACAGCTTGACTTATTTAGATTCACTGCTCCATCAGAAGTGTAAAGGCTTGGGGCTTGATTATTCAATCCAGTCATTATTGAAGGATAACCAATCACTAGCCAATGAGCACCATCTTTTTTTTTTTTTTTAATATATAAGGGAAAGGAAACCAAAGGTCACAAACATTCAACCCCAACCATCCCTGTGATTTAACCATTTCTCTCCAGTGACGTACCTCTTAATTTGCCCCTGAAACTGATTAATGGCAGAATATTAAGAAGTCATACGGAAAGGTTAACGTAACTGCTGGCCACTTGTCCACCGTCCACCATCCTCCTTTTGGGGGGTCAGGGAGGTGACTGTCGGACGTATATATAACCAGGCAGGCCCATTTCAAGGCAAATGAAGGCATCCCTCTCCTGAAGGACTATGGCCTATGCTGACTTGCCCAGTATAAGCCTAAATAAAATAACACCCAGAATTCTCATAAAACTTAGAAGTACTCACACCAGCTATAAATGTATAAAAGCATGGAAAGACTTAGTAAATACGATGAACGTCTACTTACAAAGCAATATGTCGGCTACCGCTCGCAACGGGAGCCTCGGGAGGTGAAGAAATGAAGACTGAAGAGCGCGAGTTAACAAAATCTTCAATCATTTAATTATAACTTAATAATAAAGATGTACTGCTGTATTCTTTTGGAAAAATTCTGTCATCTTTTCAGCTAATTCTTTATGCAATATTCTAATTATATAATGTACGGGTAGATTTATAACAGTTAAGAAAGAACTTGTCCCACTACCAATGCTACCAACCACAGAGTTCTATAACTATGGGTGGCTCTGCCACACACCTTCGTTCTAGCCCTTCAAGCATCAATTTCTGATGGATGAGAATATGAAGTTTAATGTTCTTCATCTTTTCGTGGTGTTTCTGAAATATTTTTGAGGTGTTATCATTTCTCTAGCGATATTTTGAGTTTTGTTTACCTAGCGGTAATAGCGCTCTTTGACAACAACGCAGCGCTAAGTGCTAACTTGCTAGTGTAAACATAATGGCTAGGACGGTAGGGTGAGGTCCGGATCTCTTTCAATATTCTTCACTTGAACGCTTATTTAGATGATGATTACCAAATCATATGTAAGTATGTCACTACTAATGGAAGTTTTCAGTCTTATGTTATATATCTATTTGCCTTTCACTTTGGAGACCTCATGTTGGAGGTTTGTTGTGTATTGATTCCCTGACATTTCTCATTTGTTGAACTTATATCGTTGTTATTCGAAAGGTCCTTGCACCAAGAACCAAATATTAATTGAGAGTGATTCTTGTTAATCATGATGGAACAATGATCAAAATCAAGGAAAGTTTATTTCTACGGGTACAGAAAAGTACTTGACAAAATTCAGACAAAAAATTGAAACTTGGTATAGACTTTGTTTCCACCTCTGGCTGTGGCAGGGCCCAGAAAATGAGGAAAAAGTAGTTGAAACTTAAGGAGAGCTCCCATGCATAGAATGCGCATTTTTATTTTTATTTAAGTGAATGATAATGTAATTATCATTGTGACAGATTTAGAAAATTGTGGAAATATGTAATTTTGAATACAATCACAGTTTCACACAAACCATGAAAGGTGGCCACCTGCTGTATCGGACTTTGAGGCTGATTTGGCTTCCAAGTTGAGCCGTCACTAATTGTTTTTTTCCTCGTAACATAACCAAGATAACCAAACCTAATCTAGCACAACTTAATATGACCTAACTAACCAGATCAGTTTGAGGACGAATGAATTTTGGTTTCGAGTCGACCTCTGTAGGATGCCACTGCCAAATAAACAAATCCAACTTGGTGGTGTTTTGTAACATGAATATTTCTGCAGAATCTGGATGTCATATATGAATTATGCAGTTATGAAATTTATTTCCAGTTGTAAAATTTTCATCATGTTACTGGGAGCTCTCCTGCAGTTTGTCCAAAGGAAGAACCGTCAACAACATGGCCACTGAAATGGGCCACTCACTGACTTACCATTCAGGCCCCACAGAGGACTAACTGTACCTAACAGGCATAGCCATCAGAAAATATAAGATACATTTTACACTGCCTACTGTCATGTTAAGAATGAGATGCAAAATCTTTGTCTTATGCTCCTCCACACACAATCCATCCAGCCATTCAGTCCCTTAGCGTTATCAAAGCCCATACATCACTTTTGTTCGTATTATACGGTACTTAGTTAACATCCAACAATTTTCTTCTTGGCTTGCCACACCTTTCGCCCTTTTGATCAGCGTGTTTAATATCCACTTTCTTCACCGGCCATACCATGCGAGCATACGCTCCTCAGCCCTACCACCTGCTTAGTTTGAGTACCGGTACCTGAAGCAGCTGTGCAACCTCCGTCTTCCCTTGTCACACCAAACAAGTCTGCACACATAAGAAGTAATGATGGTAATTAACACTGCATGAGAGTAAGAATTCTGCACTGTACAAGGAAGTGAAGAGCAGCACACTTACTTTGAATGGGTGAGCGAGTATGGGGGTGGTCACTATGCCTTCTGGGACATACGTATTAAGTGGTGACGAGTACTGCACCCTCTCTTCAGTTTGTGTGAGTCTGGAATGATTCCTTCTAGCCATTATTTAAAATGTCCAGGTGCTGTTGTGCAGTGGCTGAAAACCTGCTCCTCAGGGTGCCTCCACATTCATTAACTGCAAGTGTAGCACATCACAAGGTGATTTTTAAAATATATTGTTTATGCTCTTTTTGGCTATTCATTAACTGCAAGTGTAGCACATCACAAGGTGATTTTTAAAATATATTGTTTATGCTCTTTTAGGCTATTCATTAACTGCAAGTGTAGCACATCACAAGGTGATTTTTAAAATATTGTTTATGCTCTTTTTGGCTATTTAATCCTTGTTTTAGTTATTAATAGTTATTTTATACCATGTCTCATTTGGGCATTGATTCCATATTAAAGATATGTAACATGTTTCTAGTGTACTAACTTTTTTTTTTTTTTTTTTTTTTAAGGTACAGTTCCTCACCTCCAAACTAACACATTGTACAACATTGTTGAGTGACTGATGCAATGCTGGAGGAACGTGCAAATTCCCGCAAACGTGTTGGTTCGGCACGTTCCACTGTGTCGAAAACTGGAACAGCCCGGCAGGTCAGCTGTCGTGTTGGTCCCACACGGCATGTCAGTGGGCGAGTAGGATCAGCCCGACCTTCTTCAGACTCACGTCGCCCAAAACTGCACACTGGTCGCCCGTCTTCAGCTCCACCCGGCCGTGTCAGTCCCCATGTTCATGTCCCTACCAGACCA
Organism: Coenobita brevimanus; assembly: GCF_032717465.1. NCBI lineage: Eukaryota > Metazoa > Arthropoda > Malacostraca > Decapoda > Coenobitidae > Coenobita > Coenobita brevimanus. The sequence continues at coordinate 50,057,336 of NC_136991.1, read as the reverse complement.
GCACCAGCCACCAGCTCAGGATTTGTTAAGACACATGATGTTGGGCACCTCAGCCTGAGAGTGGAAGGGAAATCTGTGAGTTCTTGCATCCTTGCTGCACTTAAGCTGTATGTTACAGTTGGGTCATACTGGGCATCTATCTATCTATCTGTCTGTCAATTGCCAGAAGCCTTAACCCCTGAAATCATAAGGGGTGGCCGCAAACAAATCGCCTCCATGTCGCCCTGTCCCCTGTCATTTCACTGCCCTGCTTCCAGCTCACACCCCCGTCTTTCATATACCTCTCCACTCCATCCCTCCATCTCATCCTTGGCCTACCCTTCCCTCTCTCTCCCTCCACCTCACTCACATACACTCTCCTCATCAGTCCCTCACTCTCCATCTACTCCACATGGCCAAACTACCTCAGTGTGTTTCTCCCAACGCTTCCTATCACATCCACATCCACACCACAACTTCACTTCCTCATTTGTCAGTCTGTCTCCCATGTTACTCCACATGCTCCTCTCAAATAACTCATTTCCACTGCTTTCACTCTCGACTTGTGTCCCTCCAACAAGGTCCAAGCTTCACTTCCATACGTTAGAGTTGGTATCACAGTCATTTTGTAACTTTTTTACATCCAAGCTCACTTCCCTGTTCTTATCACTGCTTTCAAGGAACCAGCAACCTTTCTGCCTTGTTGTACCCCTTCAAGCACTTCATCCTCCAAACTTCCATCCTTACTCATCACACTACCCAAGTACCTAAATGCACTCACATATTCCATTTCCTCCTCATCCTCCTTATCCAACATTCACTGACTTCACTTCACTCAAAGATCTGGGTGTTATGTGACGTAATATTTCTCATACTGGTAAGTTTTGTACTACAGTAAAACCTTGATAGATTGGCTATGGAATTTAATGGACACTATGAAGCCACCACACTTCCATCTACTGTGACAAACAGTCCGTTAAATGGGTCACAATACATGTGTTTTATGGAGAAGTGCAATGACAAGAAAGTAAAATAAGCTGCAAGAAGGCAAAATTATGGGCCAGGTTAGTGTGAAATGGGTATAGTTTTCATTTTTGGTACTAGAATATGCAATTATACTCATTTATTTTCAAATATGTGCTTGAACTCCCACCTCATGAAGGGGACCATTGCATACAATGAATTATTGGCTTTTTTGGACAAGGCTTCCCCCCAGTTTGTTATAGGGAGGTTTCACTGTAATACATGTTAATACTGGTGCCTGTATATTGAAAGAGAGGAATAATGGTACAGTGGTGAAAAATTGCACATGCAGTACAGTGTAGAACAGCCTGTTTGAGCAGTTTTACTCTGCAGTAATACTGCACTGGGTACTCCAGTACTTCAGTTTTTTTCTTACTTGTCATGCTTTGTTACAGTTGTAAATAGAACATTGTTTGCAGAGAGCCAAGAGCTCTCTACAGTTTCCAACCACTTCTGACTTATGCAAAGCTTATGTGAACTACTGTATAGATTTTCTGTCTGTTCATGCAGGAATGAGAGGGACCATTTTCATACTGTATGTCTTTCTGCAGATCCGGAGTGTGGCATACAGTAGCACACACCGACCCCTGCCAGTGAGCCGTGGGTCTGTTCGTGTGGTCTCCAGTCACATCCATGCTGTTCCACCCAACCTTAGGCAGGTATGGGAAGTATAGAGCCTTAGAAGTAGTCAGTACATCTGTGTGTATTCAGGACATGACTCCCTCACTTTACGCTATCTTCTGTCACGTGAACACTCTGTATATGGTGATTTATATTTTTCTAGCTGTGTGCAAGAACGACTGATGTCTAAAAACCTAATTTTTCAGATGCAAAAGATTGAAATCCCCTTGACATAAACTGATATGAGTCAACAAAATGTGTACTGCTTATTTCATGAATGGGGACATACTGGGCCTTTTACCACCCAAATTACAGTTTTGTACATTAGCCCTTCTTGCACTCGGCAGGAGAATTGTACAGTAATCCTAATCTTGGACACGTGGTCAACAACATCATTAACATGATTTTCCTCCTTACATTTTGCCTTGCATTAGGTTGATGTGACCCATAAGTTTTATTTTGTCCTACATAAGTTAGAATTGTGGGGAAAAAATTGTAGTACCGGTAGCATTCTGGTGACAAAACAGCATGCTCTTGAAAAATGGTTGTGAGAGTACAGTGTAAATACTGCAGCCCACTCTGGCTTTAATTTCATATCCTTATGCAGCAGACTTCCATAATCAGGCAGTTACTCTATATGATGTCAGACTTATTGAATAAATAGATTTCAACATTTTCTGATGACTATATCTGATGTGTTGATGTTGTATGCATTGTCAATGTGTTAAATTCATTTATGCCCTGTAATAAATACTTGTAGTTGTTTGCTATTTATTAAGGTGTACAGCAGCATGCTGACTTCATTTTCTTCGTTACAGATACTTCCTGGTCACAAAATTATCCCATCCTACGATGTGGGAAGTGACTCCGATAGATCAAGCCTGATGGGATTTGGGACAACGTATACCCTCCCTCTTAGTCCTGATCATCCTATCGTGTATGGCAGTTCTGACCTCAGTGACAAGAATTTTATGTTTGGATCAACTTACACTCAAGATGAACAAACACATGGTGAGCACAGACTTGGGGAGACATACACTTTGAGAGCTGGTGCAGACAATTATCATGTCTCAGACAAACCAGCAAGAGTTCCTCCTGATGGAAAGGCTGCAAGAGTTGACCCTGGTTATTCACTGATAACCCCATTTAGCAGTAGCCTTGCAAAGAGTAGTGATAAGCAGGCATTTTTAACAGACAGATCACAGGATAGCTTTACATATGGCCATTCTGATTACAACCTGAGGCCACAATCCCTCAATAAGAGTACAGAAGACAAGACCTCATATATCAGCCCAACCAGAAGTACCAGTCAAGCAGATTTTGTCAAGAGGGACATAGACTCTGGCTCAAATGATGGATCTGAGAGCACAGTGATGAGCCTTGGACAAAAGATACAAATAATGGCCAGCTCACCAGAACACAAGAAACCAGAGGAAAACTGGGACTCTGAGTGGAAGCAGCTGTTAAAACAAAACCATGAGCTTCTGCTGAAACTCTCCAGCAGAGAGGATCTTCGCTCTCCTGAATGCATCGCAGACAGTTCAAGAAACACTGAGATGCATGACAGTGGTGTCCAGACACTAACTTACACCAGAGAGGAAGAGAGAGAAAAGGAGCCAAATACAGGTAATGTAGAAGAAACTCTGGACTGTCCCGATGACGTGCTGTCAGACTCAGATCACATAGAAGAAATCCAGGAGCTTAATATTGGGGATGAGGACACAGGTTCCTTAACAGAGACCTTCATGGGAGCCAAGAGCCCGGACTGTGTGCTAGAGGACATAATAGAAGAGTCCAGCTCCAGCAGCAGGTCTTCTCCCAGAGCAGCAGTGAATTACTCATATACTGATAGGAAGGATGACTCCAGTGATAAGATTGAAATAAAGATTGATGAGCAACCTCGAAGCCTAAGTCCAAACACTGTTTCACCTTTGTCAGAAAATTCTGATTTTGAAAATATCTCTATCCGTGCTAGTAAATTACTTTCTGTCCAGCAAAAACCACCAGAACCAGAAACAAAGCTTGTGATATCTGATACCATTACAAAGTCTACTGATATTTCCTTATCTGACTTTTCCTGCACTGCTGACCTGCCAGTATATCGTTCCGGATCAGCCATGACCTGTGTTGTCTTGAACAGTGGCAGGATCCCCAAAGACAGACACACCAGAACCCAGCCTTCAAAGGACTTGTTGGATGCTCTTAAGATGATCGAAGACGACGAGAACCGAACTGTGGAAGAACAAAGACAAATAGAAGAGTTGATGAAATATGAAACTGTGGTGCAAGGAACAAATGAAAGCAAGCTCACAGCAACCAGTCCATCAAGGTAGAGTATATTAGATACATGATTTTGTTTTGATATGCTGTGTTAATCCAGAGGTATGGGAGCACTTTTTATTTTATCACTTCAGTTTTTTTATTCTGTATTTTAGCAATTCTCATCATCCTGACCTAATCCCCCTCTTTTTTTTTTCCCCCCCCCATACAGACACTTCCCATTAAAATACTCATTCATTCAGTCATTCATCATCTAATCCTGTGTTGCTCCATGAGGAATGTAGGAGCCTGGGGCTAGGTAAGTTGGTCCTGACAGTTAAGATGAGGGTGACCAGCTTCACTCATCCCTGAGTGGCATTACGTGAGCGGTAAACCTCAACCACCCCTTGGATAGAAACGTGCACAGGCTTAATCCAATTGGAGTGCCTTAATTGCCTACTAAACCACCAGGTGCCATAATTTGGTTATATGGTTACCACCCAGCATAGTAAATGGTTTCCTGGTGTACAGGAAACCATTTGGCTTGTCACTGTGTAGAGTCACCCATAGGAAGAAAAAGAGGAAAGAATGAAGGGAAGAAAGACAGAAGTGAGAGTGTAAAGTCACCTGTAGGCAGAAGGAAGAGGAAAGAATGAAGTAGGTGAAGACAGAAGAGGAGGGAAGGAAGGAAAAGAGAAAAGGGCAGTCACCCAAGGGCAGCACTACATCAAGCGAGTGGGTGATGAGTGCCCCCACCTACCACAGTGTCCTCTAGTACCTTTGCATAAGTTTCTTTACACTTAGTCCCTAAATTCTCACCTCTGTGGCTGCTCCAACAGAATTAGAGGCTTGGTTCATAATCAGTCATCAGTATGCACAGATGGCATCCCATTTACTGCTGGAGTATTAAAAAAAAAAAAAAAAAAAAAAAAAAATGCATTCAGCCCTTGTCATGTGCATCTCAGGGTCTTTCTTTTGTCAGTTCTTTTACTTAACTTTCATATCTCACTTTCTTACATATTCACTGCATATTCAGCCATCTTCTTGGTTTTTCATGCCTCCTTCCACTTTCAATATGGCCTCAAGAGAGAGATGTTGATGTTGCAGTATTCTGCTGTTTATATGGATAGGTCAGTTTCCTACCCCTAAATCATCTTGATTATAATAGTCCAGTTTTGGGATCCCCTACACTCTAAAAGGGGCAGTGATGGGATTGGCTGTTACTGCTACCATATGTAAGAGAATAATGATATAATAATATAACCTATACATTTTGCACAGGGAAAAGGAAAGCAAAGAACCTGCCAGCACATCAAGACCATTTGTTGCATCATCTTACACTGGTTCTACAAAGTTAGCATTATCCTCATCACCCCCTGTTGGTCAGTCATTACTTAAGCCAGCATCATCCAACGTGCAGTGTGCCCCACCACCATCCGCCACCCTACCAGTGCTGCAGGTGTTGGTGGAAAAGGTGTTCCTCTTCACACAAGATCTTGCTGAGCGATGGAAACTGGGAGGTGATGGCGATGGTACCGGTAAGTGTATGGAGACTTCATTGGGTTTATGTGAGTGAGGTGGAGGGGAGAAAGGAAGGGGGAGTTGAGGATGAGATGGAGGGATGGAGTGAAGAGGTAGGTGTTGGTGGAGGACTGAATGACATGGAGATGATTCATTTATGGCCACCCTTTCTGGGATTAAGACATCTGACTGTAGACACATAAATGAGTAGAATGTTTATTTAACTTTCTTACTGCAAGACATCTTGCCAGAGATGAATTAACTTTGTTTAATGCTTGCAAGATACATTAACAAGATTTCATCATACTGTTAGGGTTAATGTAGACTGTGTCTGACAATGCTACAAAAGATTCTTCCAAGGATTAATCCATCCATCATCCAATCCTATGCTGCCCCATGAGGAATGTAGGAGCCCAGGGCTGGGTAAGTTGGTCCTGACATTTAAGATGAGTGACCAGCCTCATTCATCCCTGAGTGGCATTACATGAGCAATAAATCCCAGCCACCCCTCGGATATACAGTAAACTTGCACCGACTCAATCCGGTTGGAGCGCTTTAATTTCCCACTAGACCACCAGGCACCATAATTTGGTTATATGGTTACCACCCAGTATAGCAAATTTCTGACAGTGCCACTGATGTACAGGAAACCATTTGGCTTGTCACTCAGTGTAGACACCCACAGACAGAAGGAGGAGGAAAGAATGAAGGAAAGAAATACAAAAGAGGAAGAGAGGAAAGGGCAGGCATCTGAGAGTGGCACTACATCGATTGAGTGGATGATGAGTGCCCCACCTACTACTAATTCTTCCAAACTATATATACAGTATAAAAAAAAAAATACTAATAAACTTTTTCATCCTGTTCAGAGCAGCATGAAGAGCTGCTGAGACAAGTGGTGGAGGCAGAGCGGTTGCTGGAGATTATTTGTGTGGGTGAAGGGAGAAAGAGGGACCCCAACACTCCCCCCGAGGAACTGCACACCAAGTGCCGGGAGGAGGTGGCAAGGAGTCAGCGAGAGAGTGAAGCCAGGATACAACGCAACTTGGAGCTCATTAGAAAGGTTAGGATGGTGCATCACATTTACCGTTTATGTATTGACTTAGGGACCAAATAAGGATGACTTCATATAACTGGGTGGTAGAGCTGTGCAGTTAAACAGATGCCCCTCAGTTCCCTCCCTGTTCCTCGGAAAAGAGGATGGTGGACTGCAGGGAAAGGGCAGCTTCAGTCTGCAATCCAGTGGATTCACATTTATGACAACAACAACAAGAACAAAAACATGAACTGATTTATCCCTGAGTATAAGCAGAGAAGCATTATTTTTGTGTAGAGAATTAAAGATATCTGCATTGTTCATACAAGGTGGGAGGGGAGAAAAGTGGAACTGATCCTTACACTTAATCATAAAATTGGAGTGATATATGCAAGTCCATCTTTTCATTTATAGAACAGTAATGAGCATTAGGTATGATGGACCTGTATGATACATTACAGAGTGCATGTAACAGCAAAGCAAATCAGTGCATACTTCAGCTTGTAAAAGATTTCATAAATGACTTGGAAATTGGTGGCTTGCCAACACCTTGACCCTTTCTATAAGATCACTTTTCTACTGTGAACAGTTAATGGACGATAAGCGGGCCTTGACAGAGCGATGTGAGGAGCTCCTTCGTGCAAGCAGAATAATGGAGAAAAAACATGCTGACAAGGTGAGCATGAAGCTTCAGATACAGTAAATGCAGATCCTCATGTCTGATCCCAGCTAAGGTATGCAATGAAATCTGAATCTTCTTCTTTTCTGGTGTTTATACTCCACCACCTTTGTCAAATTTCTTTCCTAATGTCTGCACACATTTATCTGTCATGCTAACAATTTTTTATATTTTTTTATCTGGCTTATGTGCCTTGTGTAGATTGATTATGGTTAATCCATTCCTTGGTTAGGCCATTTTTGTCACCCATTTGGAAGGAAATTGGAGATAATGGAGTTTGTCACAGTAAAAAATTGTCACTAGTGTCATTGCAATCCTCTTCAGAATCGTCCACACGTGTGACTAATGGAAGCTGTCACTCCGTCAGTGCTCTTATTGGGCGGTGTATGTCATTCACTGGGCTGGCTGCCAGGCACATGTCATTTGCCCCAGCTCCCTCTTGCCCATGTAGGATGCACTGTCTCTTTTCCAGCCACAGTAATGCACAATGGCCCTGTGGTGAACATTATTAGCTGAGCATTGTACATACTGTGGAATATATATCATACCTCTTATTAAATATGACATTCTGTTTATAGTAAAGATGGGCAGAAAAAGCAAATCTACTCGTAGTGTTTTTATAGTCACATTGCCAAATACATTAACTACCACAACACCTTGCATAAATAGCTAGGTATATTCCTGTTGTAGCTATTTTCATTACAAAACCATCATCTGCCATTCTTTGCGTATGATATTATTGTTTTCATTTATAATGGACTGTATACTGATATACAGTATACGAGCCAGGATTCCAGGGGTTTGAATGATGGGTGAATGGAAGCGTGGCCCATTGGATTGGGCAGACTCGGGCTGTCTGGATGTTGCTACTCCTCACCCTGCCCTAGGATGGGAAAGGAGGTCCAGATGATGATGATGGTGATGGTGATGATAATGATATAATGTATACATATTTCTCCACTTCTCCCTTAGCTAAAGCTTGTGGAGCAGCGTCATAGCCAGGAGTTGCAGAGCCTGAAGGAACGCACACTGGCTTCAGAGCAGGAGAAGAGAGAGAAGTGGACACGGCAGAAAACACGTGTGATCAAGGTGTGGTAACTGTTGTTGTTGTTCTGGGCCTCTGGCCCTGTCTTGTTACAGACAAACACTCCATGAGCTAAAATGTCATCATACTTTCCCTGTACTAGGGCTGGCTGTATTGCACCTGAGGATTTTTATTTGGTGGGAGCATAACCAACCACTAAAACCAGATACTGTAATTGCATCCCATCACTTGCTGCAAAGTGTTTGAAAACAGAAATCTCATGTGTGTAATTAGGCTTGTAATGATGATAAAGTTTCAGTCTTGGACTGTAAATATGTGTTTACCCATGATTGGGTGTCCCGCCTTAAAGTGAAGATTATGTGGCTAAACATTTAGCCACCTTTCACTCATATAATAGTACCTCCTAAGGTCAGTGGTAGCCACCCACCTACACCTACAGTTACATAAACAAAGAATGTAAAAGGACAGTATTATTAAAGTATCATATCAACCCTGTTTCTGAGTGCTATATTAGGTGGGTAGTTTCCAGAAATATAAAAAGAAGAGAATAGAATTAACAAAAGAATATTAATGGAGTGCTCATTAGAATGGGCTATGCATCCATGACTCCATCCAATATATTACCAATATGCCGGGTTTCTCTCTTTGTCCATGACTGTTCAAGCCTTCAGAATTCATAGCATCACTCTATGGGCAGAAGTGCATCACAAGGTGTGTTTTATACAGTATGATTAAGTCACTCTTGCAGTACCATTGAAATGGTTCCACATCATAAAGTGCCAGATTTAGAATTACAGTCCTTGTGTGCAAGTTTTTATGTACTGGTAATTTATCTATCTTTATTTCTGTCCTCAATTAGCATTGTCCTAACTTCCCATAAAAAGACTAGAAACAGAACTTTCCTGGGTCAATTTTCAAAACTTGAACATAGAATTTCAAACAGAGTACAGGTTCATATTAGTATCCATGCTTTTACTTCACAGGAGACAACTTACCGAGGACTAGAGACAAAAATGAAGGATCTCAGTGCCAAACATCGAGATGAGATCAGCCAGCTGAAGGCACAACACTGGGAGGAGAAGCGGCAGGCTGAAGAAAAATACATGAGCCAACTTAGAGCACAGGAGGAGGAACTGAAGAAAAAGTATGAGGAGGAGAAGGAAGAGGCTTGTCGAAGGGAGCAAGAACGAGAGCAGCAGAGGTACTGAACAGTCCATTTCTGCAGTTGTATTGTGATACTGCATACAGGAGGCACCACTATAAACAGGTGGTGCCACTGCCTAGTTCTCTCCCTTTCCTCTAGAAGGAGAATGGTGGACTGCCAGAGGAGAGTAACATCATCCTACAGTTCATATTCAGTTGAGCCTGTAATTGCAAACCACTATTTGTTTTTACAGGCTGGAGATGGAGATACGACAGAGCGAGCAACATTCATTATCCCGACTGGAAAGTGTGCGTAAACAGCATGAGCATGACCTGAGGCAGCTGGTGGAGGAACACACCCGAGAACTGAATTGCTTGCGTGCTGAGGCAGAAGCAGCAAGGAGGGACGCAGCCAGAGAGAAAGAGAGGCAGAAAGATGATCAAGAGAACAAAATATCCCAACTAATCAAGACACATCAGGTTAATACATGGCCTAAATATGTGAATGAGATAATATATTTTGTTGGTTTATTCCTGTTACTCCCAGGCAGTATTTTTCACCTTAGGAAAGACCTTTTTAGTGCTGTTAGTTTGAAAAGTCTCTACATATCCAAGTAAAATCGTTAAGGGTTACAAGTAGTAAAATAATATGTCATCATAGTGAAGTGGTTATGGGGATGGTCTCGCAGTTGACTTTTCATACCTAACTGCACTGACATTTGTTAGATTTACTGAAATATGTTGACTGCAATGATTTGGAAATGTTTTATGCATGAAAAATTATCACATGGCAGTAAAGTGGATGAGAGTTAGAGAACAGATGAATCTGTAGGGGTTGCAGAGTACATTGATTAAGCACCTTGGATAATTGCTGGAGAGGGATGCCTTCATGTGGTGGCACTGACATGACTGGCTGCACACATCCCTCATTCCCCTTCTTGTCCTTCAAATGAAGGATGGTGGCCTGTGGAGGAAGGGCAGCTTAGGCCTGTACTCCACCAGGTTCACATTTAGATTTGCAACCATTACTACTAACTTTAGATAAAATTCTTGTGTTGAACAATAAACAGATAGGGCTGAATTTCCAGGTAATATTAACCCCTTCTCTTCAGTTATGTATTTTTCATTTTAATTAGCCCACCACTAAGCAATTTTACTCAGCCTGAGAAGGGTCTCTAGCATTTAAAGGGTTATTGAAGGCTATGTCTCTCCCCTCCAGTTCAGAAAGTCTAAGTCAGATAAAATAATCTGGTGGTAAAATAATAAAATATAGAATACATCACTGGAGTGAAGGGGTTGAGGAGAGAGCAGATACTCAGCGGCTATCCTAAAAGAGGTGGGAGCAAGGCTATAAACTCCTCTCTGTAACCCCATACACTGAACACATTGGGTGTAGCCTCCTTGTCTCTTGACATAAGGGAGGAATAGTACTGGAATTGAGATGTAATGGAAGGCTGAGAACTTTTCCATAAATGGTCACTCTTGGTAGCCACTGAGACTGGTCCTCTGAATGTAATAGTGAATGAAAATAATAATCAGATGGAACTTCTTCAGTAATGGAGACAGTATGGTATTATGTGTACTAAGGTATCTTGTCACATCTCCAGGAAGAAATAGCAGAGCTACAGCGTAAGGAAGAACGTGCAAGGGAAGAGTGGAAAGAGCAGTTGAGACGGGAGGGGGAGGAAGCAAGGCAGAGGGCAGAAAAGGAACTGAGAGAGCGTCTCAAGAGACAGAGAGACCGAGAGATAGATCGGGCCATCAGGGAGGTACAGAGAGAAGCAGAGGCCAGAGAAAAGGAAACCCTGACTACTTGTAATGGAAAAATTAAGTGAGTACAAGTGTCTTAATTGGGTATGTATCTGTCTGTCATACCTCACTGTAGGATATTCACGTCTTTACTGATAATTTCTTCAAAACTATAAATTTTCTTATGTCGGAAGTGTATTTCAGAAAAAGTATGTGTGATGTGATGACAACTTAGGTTAAAAAACAAAAACAGGTTTTTTAGAACCCAGGCTGTATACAGGTGAAGTGATGTATGGTCTTCATGAGACTTGGAAATTTATGATTGGAATTCCTCACCCAGGCTAGTGATTTCTGATATTTAGTGACTGACCCCCCCCCCCTCTTTTTAAACTGGAATTGTATAACTAATTTTTGAAAGTGGGAGGAGACGTGAAATGCCAAAAAGATGATTTGGTATGGTAAATGAGCGTTACCGGTAGAAAGCAAAGTATGGAAGTCAAGAGGCAGGAGAATATGATGGATAGAAGTTGGGGGATGAAGTATTTATGGAGATGAACATGACAAGGGTTGCCTTCTAAATGATCCTTTAATTGGCACATGCCAGTATTAGGAACTGTTCCATCAGACGTATTGGTAGGATGCATAAAGTGGTTTTGGAGGGGTGGAAATATGTAAAGCTAAAGAGTGGAAAACATTATTCCCAAAAGATCTTGATTCCTTTGTCTATGAATTTGGTGTTCATACAAAAATCCACTCTCAGTTCTGCTGTATAGTTTTCCATTTTCATCTGATGTTCTATTTGCAGTATGTCTCCTGTGTTAGTTTCAGAGTCACATGTTTTTGTATGTATTCTCACCCCATTTCCTTATTCCCAATTCAGAAATTTGCGAGACAAATATGAGTCTGAGCTCTCAGAACTGGAGTCCAGTGAACAAGGGGCAAGGGAAAGATACCTGGAGATGCGATCAGTGCTTGCTCGAAAGGAGGAGGAGATTGTGTACCTGCGTGCTAGGTTACACACACAGGATCTTGAGCTGACTGAGCTGCACCATGTAAGTTTATGATAACATGTTTGGAAAGTTATATGTGGGATGATATGGAGGGAATTCAACAGTAACCCTTTCCAGGATTAAGGCATCTTGCAGTAAATATAGATGGCAGATATTTGCTGTTGTGAGCATTTGTCTGATGATGTGATGTAATGTTTAGTTTATGTAGTTTAATACCTTTACTAGTACTGTAATATCGTTTAAATGTTGGATAGAGCAAATCCTGATGCAATACAAAATAAAAACTGTGTATAGGTTTGGTAATTGCTCTTGCATGGTTAATGTATTTTGAGCTAATTTTCAAATAATACCCAGTATCCATAAATAAAAATTCATCAGCTCTTCAGTGTATGGAACTTGTTTGATAAAATTAATATGGAGGATGTAGCAGCCAGGTTGATTGCCAAGTATGAAATATTTGGAAGAACTGTAGAAAGCTTTTGCTCCTGCTGACCAGAAAGGGAATCACTTTATGAAAGGGAAATAATATGCACAATGGTTTTTAAGCAACGTTGGGTCTGGTTAGTACTTGGATGGGTGACCGCCTGGGAACACCAGATGCTGTTGGCATCCCTACATCTAGTGGGGTTGGTGGAGGATTAGTGCCCCTCCCTGTAAAACAATTAACTCTAAGCCCTTGGCCACCCTGTCTGGGATACATGGCGTCTGGCAATTGTTGTTGTTATTTTGTTTTCTACATTGGGTGGTAACCATATAACCAAATATTGGTGCCTGGTGGTTTAGTGGGTAATTATTGTGCTCCAGTCAGATTGAGCCGGTGAAGGTTTATATCCAAGGGGTGGTTGGGGTTGATTGCCCATGTAATACCACTCAGGGATGAGTGATGCTGCTTACTCTCATCTTAAATGTCAGGACCAACTGCCTAGTCCCGGGCTCCTACACTCCTCATGGGGCAATGTAGGATTGGGTGATGGATGGATGAATGGAAGTAATATGCGCAACGGTTGTGAAACATGAGCATTAACAGATTAAGATGTCTCCATCTTTGAGTGTGAAATGGTTGTGTACTCTTTAGCCACACTGCAGGATAGAGCAATATGTGCAGAATTGTGGGGATGCATAGGTATGAGTGTTAGTAGAGAGATGCACACAGGTAGGATGACGTGGTTTGGACAAGTAGAGAAAATATTTAAGTAACTGCATGAAGCACTATATAGAGCTACACAAAGGGGACCCCTGTGGGCAGTCCAGAGAAATTGTGGGATGATATCCTGAGAAGGAAATTCATGGTCTAGGCAAACAACTGTCAGATAACAGAAATGACTTATGCAAGCTTCAGATACAGTCTTTTAAAATTTATAAAGATTATACCAGGTATTTCTATTGTATGGTAAAGGCACTGTATTAACTTAGTTACAGGTGGTTATTGAGTCTTCACCTCAATTAAATGGAACTCTGAGCTCAATTCTTGATATGTACCCATAGTTCAAAATGTTCTTTTCATTTATGTACTGCAGGATGAAGTTCTAGTTGGGATAATAAAATTTTTGGCCCTGCAGTCCTTGGGTGTTTAGATGGCTTAACCCCATCAGTATGTGGGGTCTGCCTTATGCTTAACAATTATGTGCAGCATTGACAAGAACAAAATAAATAGATGTTACCATACACAGAGGGTTAATGAAGACACTCACTAACCCATTCATAGCAAAGGAACTTTGTTAAGCTGAATAAAATTATCTGGTGGTATCAGGAACAAAATGCATAAGACATCATACTGAAGGAGTTGAGCATATACAGTTAAAAAATTACAGATTGCACAGCAGCCTGTAATTTATAATTTTCTCTACTCTGTCCTCCTGTGTTGTCACTGTCTCCCCTCTCTACCTCACAGATGTTCCGGCCCCCCGATGACTGAGACAGTGTTGGAGACTGATATGCCTAGTAAAGTTAAACTGATAATCAGGGTTGTTTGGTATGGAAGGCTGTTAATAGTTTTTCTTCTCTTTGTTCAGTGGAGACACCCATAGGGTGTTGATATTCCTTACTCTGACTGCTGCCATTAACTTATGGAGGTTGGGAAGACAAGCCAGGGTCTGAAGTCATGAAACCCTTCCCCATGGTTTCTGATGAAATGTCTATGTCTTAAACATGACATTTGAATAGTTCTGTTATTTGGTGACATTGCAGGATGACTCTCATCCTGCAGTGTCACAGTCGTTATATTTATGACTCATCCTGCAATGTCACAGTCGTTATATTTACCTATTGCAGTATTTGAGCTGAGTTTGAGTTGTCCTGTGTCTGTAACTGCATTTATCTAGTCTTTTTGAGCATACAGATGTTCTTTACTTGCACCTCCTCCCCTTTCAAACTGTTTCAGATAGCTATATTTCTGTTAAAAAAAAAAAAAAAAAAAAAAAAAAAAAACATCACTGAGACAAATATTATTTCTAAGTTTATATTCATATCCTCTTGTCTTTCCATCATCTTTCATAAAAGGACATCATACTCTTGCAGTGCTGTGTTTACATAAAGCACTGTGTCTTGTTCCACTATTGTTGCATATGTTTTTGCCACACTATTCTTCCCTATGGGTATCTCCATTGAAAGAAAGCAGAGGGGAAAAACAGGTTTTTACTGGACCAGCAACCCATTCTTTCATAGCAAGGAAGATAGAGATATCTATTGCCTTGCAGCCATGTCAAAGGATACATTGTCCTGTCTTACCACTTAAGCATACAAAATAGCTTTCTTAACAACTTTTTTCAATTCCTCATCCAGGGATGCCACCAGTATGGCAGAAATTACTCTAATATTGGGAAGTTTAGAGTGCAGATATTTCATTAGAAACCTTGGTATTTAGTGGGGTCATACATACATTACCCTCAGTCCTCCACAAAGTGCCATTGATGGTATCTCTTTCAGTGCAAGAGAAAATGGGGTTTTGGCCATGCAGAAATCTTTGCTAATGTTGAAGTAACTGGCATCATGTAACTTTCATCAGAATTTCATTATCTACTACACTCATTTGGTGCCTGATATCTAAGACTGATGATTTTTGGAGAATAATTATTATGGAGAGCATCATAGGCCTCATATCAATGAACTAGCTCACCACCACAATAACTGCCCAGTGAGTGACCCGGTCATCACTGAATCATTTTCCATTTCCAGTTATAAGTACTGTACACTTGCACCATATCAGTATAAGTACAAAAATCATAATGTATAAGCATAGTGAACAATCTCTTCTCTATAGCATAATATATCTTTGAGTATACATTCCACTGTTAGAATTTATAGATATATATGAGGTTCTTTTGTAATACAATATAGCTATTCACTTATCTCACATATTCCATAAGATGAGATGTACTGTGTCATAATTATATTCATTAATTGTACAAGTACACTGTAAGTTAAAAGAGAAAATTTATATATGTGGGGACTGGTGGATTAAGGTTCCTATTTTTAGTCCTACAGTAGAGAATGAGAGGCTGTTTGTATATTGCAGTGTAAATAATATTGGACAAGAAAAGGATGCAAAGAATGCTAAATAAATAAAGGAGCTCCCCCGGTATATGATGAAAGGAAGACTGAAATGAGAAAAAGGAAAATGAGGATTAATAAAGTAGAAGTAGAAATACAAACCCTTACAATCTGGTACCGTATCTTGTTGGTTTATTATCTCCAGATGATTTTATTCAGATAAGGGTAGACTTTTCAGATGAGTGGTTAAATATAGCCTTCATTATCCTCTTGAATATGAGGTACTTCCTATCAATAAAAATAAAAAGTACCTCACCAGATAAAAGGAGGTAATGGAATACAGGATGAGATATTGTTAATAAAAAGGCAGTGGATGGAGGAGAAAAGGATAAGTGTTATTAGGAAGACAAAAGGAGAAAGTACAGACCAGAGGAAGAACAGTTGTTAATAGGAAGACAGGTCAAGGAATGAAGGACTGAGGGAGAGATGTGTTCATGGGGCAGACAAATGGAGGAGGAATGAATGGACAAAAAGAAGGATGAGTGTGATAACAGGAAGAGAAGTGGAGGAAGGAGGGATTAGAGGAAGAATGGGTTTTAATAGGAAGACAAGTGGAAGAAGTAAGGACCAAAAGAAGGATTAGTTTGTTAATATGAATTCTAGTCTCATATCCCGTCCAGTATTATTCCTAGTCATCTTGAGGAGTACCATATTAAGTACATGTCAGTTTTGATAAAGTGTATTTAAGAGAATTTATAATAAAAGTTTGTGGTTTTTCCATTTTGTGATCTTTCACCCTGATTTAGTGCTGCTGTCACTATTCTGTAATTCATCATATGTTTTCATATTGAGAATTATGTTCTAGGAGTGATGAGCACTTGGATCTTGTGAGTATGAGCCTCAGCACACTTATGGCCAAACAGGATTGGGTAGAATATGACAGGATACAAACAGGGTATAATAACTACAGCTGACAGTGGAACAATGATATAAGGACAAACAGGTTCACCATCTGATGCTGGCAGCATAGCATGATTTTATATGGGAATAAATAGGAGTGGGGCAGTGGTACCAAGTAATGAATGGTAAAGCAATTGTTTGTATGACTTTAAGTCAAGGGCCAAAGAAATCACAAAAGTGGTCCTGAGGATGTCCCCCAAAGCATAAGGATGAATAAATCAGGGTCTAAAGTGGATGATACATGGACAGTTAAAAATACAGGTATGTGTGAGGTACAGGCAAAACTGGCAGCCACCAGCTGTTCAGATACTTTGCCAAGGGGAAGATATTCCTGGTGAATGGGAATTTATCCTAGAAGCAGTTGAGGGTGGGATGCATGCTGAAGATTTATTTCACCCTGCAGTAATCATAGTCCAATGGAGGTGCTTGCAGACTTAAGTACTGTATCAATAAGCTTATCTTTGTGCACTGTACTGTTGCCTTAGACACAGGCGCTAAGCAGTATGACTGGGAAAGCTATGGGCAGCTCTGTCAAGATTAATGTGGTTATACCAGGGGCGAGGCAAACATGAACTAAATTACTGTATTAAGATAGGGCAAATCCATTTTCTCCAATGGTTTTTACCTTGACTGAATTATGGTCCAAACCCTTTAAATTCAAATTCCTATTATTGTATATGGTACCGTATGTTGCTGTCCAAGAGGATGGCATTGTCATGGAAGTTTAGCGGGTGAAAGAAGACTTTAATAAAAAAAAACTGCCATATATAATAATTGCTGGAATGACTGTCCCAAAAGATGCTACAGTTTCCCTGTTGATGACATGCGTGTACCAGAAGTGACAGGGTCAACCACCAGATTCCATTCCCTTTAAAACTGCATATACGTACTGTATTTTATCTGTGGGCTTGGTAGAACAATTTCAATACTGTTATGGGTTTGGGAAATTGGAAGGCATTTAAAAATCACAGGGGCAGTCATGTACCCAATTCCCTGCCTCTCTCCTACCATTCCCTTGGTTCTCTGCCTCTGTCTGAAAACATGTTAAGACCAATGTCAGAAATAGGAATGTGCAAGGATGTCCATGTTAGAAAGAGGATTGGACAAGGCTCGGTATTAGGAGCAAAAATCATCTCAATTACAACTGATTACCAAGCTGAATGATAAGAGATGACAGGAAAGGAATGGAAGGTAGAAGTGTAAATTAGCCGGCTGATTTTTGAAGATTGTAATCATGGCCATTGCACAAAAAAATTACATACAAGAAATAAGACCAAAGAAGTGTTTCAGAACATGAAGAGGCGGAAAATTAATTTTAAAATAGGAAAAAAAAAAAAAAAAGCCGAATGCTAATCGTCTGCCAAAATATGTTGTTAGCTAAGGTAGCCAATACAAGTTACCTACAAACTAAATGTGAATAAAATTTGCAAAACTATGTACCAGTAATTCAGTTAATGCATTTCACAAAAAAGCCAGTCCATATTAAGAAAAAAATATGTGATGGCTAGCATCTAGTTGTCTTTGATCAAATCCTCACAAAAAAAGTAAATAGCTTCAGCACATTCACATGGTTGCTGTGTCCAAAAGGTCTGGTAAAAATTCATCCACATTGTTTTGTGATAGAATCAAAACACACAAACACACACACTAACAAAAAGTATTTTGCCTTGCCTTGCCTTTAGCAGGGCAATATACAATACACTATCTGCATACATATAGTGTATAGATACACAGATACATATTGACAGAAATCTAGCTATAGGCAGATATAGATAATGAGAGATAAACAGAGACAAATGCATAGACAGATATACAGTCCACCGAATTTTAAGTTTACTTACAAACTACCTCAATTTCCTTCAGAAATATTTTTTTTTTTTTTTTTTTTTAATACTTCCTCTTACATTTTATTACATGCTTTCACTTACTATTAGTGGTAGGTGATGGCGACCATCATCCACTCACTTGATGTAGTGCTGCCTACTTCTTCCTTAGCCTTTATCATTCTTTTTCTGTGCCTGCCCTCCTCTTCCTATTTCTCCCATCTTTCCTGTCACTTCTCATTGTTTTTCTTTCCTTTACAGGTGGCTTTGCATCGAGTGACAAGCCAAATGGTTTCCTGTAAGCCAAGAAACCATTTACAACGCTGGGTGGTAACCATATAACCAAACCATACGTGCTCCCTACGTGTCAGCAAGTGGGTTGGTGGAGGGTTATAAGTGCCCCTACCCGTAAAACAAATAACTCAAAGTCAAATGGTCACCCCTTATGGGATTATGGCATCTGGCAATAGACAAACTTACTGTGTTCTTATTATTTAATATAGTGCATTTACAGCTCAGCTGATAGCCAAGTGCAGTCATACTTAAGGGTAGATTTGGCTAGCAACCAAGGAGACACATCTCTACAGAAGCTTATCAACAAAAGCTTATTTTCATGCAGCCATGACATAGTAGTCAAGCTGTGTGGTCCAGTTCCCTCGAATGAAAATACTCATTTCCTTTTTCACGGGGTTATAACATGAACTTTTAATCTGCGTTTAAAAACCATGTCAATCATGATTTAGTTAGAGGTTTTGGATTTTCATTAACACGCCTTCCCTACGATAAGGCATTTAGTTGTTTTTTTCATGCTTCAACCAGATGATTAGCCTTCTCGTACTGAATGAATGAAGGAAGACTCCCAAGTTGTGAATCGTCAGGAGCAAAAATAAAATGAAATTAGATTCCCTTAAATTTAAAGTATGGGTATATATAAGATAGGGAAGAATACAAAATTATGAGTTTTATGTATAATAAATACTGCATTATATATTTTTTTCACCAGTACGATATCCTGTCTGTGGCCGTGTGGATCTGGATGAACATCATAAGGAAGAAGAATAAGACCCGTCATGTAATACATACGATTGGGGGTCACTTATAATGGCCGGTGATTTAGCTGCTAACGTGAGGCAGGTAAGGCGCAAACCATTATTTTCGGGTCGATGATATGCCAGAGTTGGTGACAGAGATACAAGTACAGAGTCAACCCTCATCGTGCACCGATAAATCCTGTATTTTGCTTTGGATACCGGCGTCAGGATCGGATGATGCAAGGATAACTTTTACGTTTGGACCACAGATTTCAAACTTGATAGGATAATCATTAAGGTGATAATAATTTTCAGACAAACTGAATAATTTGCGTGAGTAAACCAGGTAATAACCATGGCTGAAAGGCATTGATTAAGGTACTACCTAATAAACTACCTTTCACCCACTAGCCCCATAGACCATACAGGGCTTGAAGGCCAGGGGAAATGATGGGGTAAAAAAATAGCATTTCACTAGAAATCATGAATACAATTCAAGTAAATTCAAAAGAACTACGTGAATAGGCCTGATTATAATACAATATGTTAGAAAGTCATACAGGACCCTGTCGTATGGTGATGTTCGAGTGGTATCTGCATGCATTAACGAACCCAGGCAAAACGGCTCCACTGCTTTAAGGTGAACCAGGTAGTGTAGTAAGTAGGAGGTGAGTGGTTATGTCAGCAACAAAATAGATCTAACCTGAGTTTTTACATTATTAGTTTTGGGCATCCGGGGAATTATCAGAATTTAACCCTCCTCAATCTTTAGATCTCCTTATCTGGACTATTTTGAACCTCAGAACACACAACAACAAATGAATAATAGTGCTGTAAATGAATTTACACATTTTTTCCACGTTTCAGAACTTAATGTCATCTTTCATGTGCTGTTAGAGAGCTCCTGTGCGTTCATACGTTCGTTACATGTCACCAGTAGGCATGCGCAATGGCTAACCATATTTTTTTGGCTGTTGATTGGTGCTTTTGTTTTCATCTCTGCCAATCATAGGTCAGCATAATTAGCGGTCACTTTGCACCCGATTTTGACATTTGAATTTCAGTATCAGGATGGCATCTCTGTGCTCTGGCTGTGAGTGATTATTTCTCAGTAACTGCAAAATTTCATGATTTTGCAGACAAATCTGAAGCTACTTTATTACGTTTTTAGGACATCGTTGTGGCACCTTGGGTGATGTCTAAAAACTGTAGAAGTCCATGTTGCTTCAGAGACAATACTGGTAAACATATCTGGTTTTGTGGCCATAGCACCTCGATTCCTGGCTTTATGGCCATAGCACCTCCATTCCAAATGACAACCCAAACTCTGAATAAGGTAAGCAGGACATTCAGTAGGTCATGGGAATAGTTTAGGTTCAGTTCGGCTCGGTCAGGAAATTAGGCTAGATGTGCAAACTATGTTTTTCTAATGGTTTTTTTATTTGTTTTGAATGATTTTGACCATCACTTCTATTGGAAATTGCCAGTTTTTGTGATTTTCCCCTAGCAAAACCCCTTGGTGGGGATGGGGGAAAATCACAAAAACTAGTGGTTTGCAATAAAAGTGAAAGACAAAATCGTTCAAACCACATCAAAAACCACCAGAAAAGCATTGTTTGCATGTCAAAATCCAGAGATGTCCAAAACTAAAAGTCTACCAGTTGTTACATGCAGCATAGGCTAAACATCTTTTAGTCCTAACCAGGGCATAACAGGCCCGTAATCAGGGGAGGGGGAGCTTGAGAGGATCAGTTGACCCCTCCCACCTGCTTAAAGGTTCACTTTCTGACAATCTGTTTTTTAATAGTGCAAAAAGAAGTCACTCTCCTTTCACAAGTTTTGTACTGCTTCTCAGCAATGCTTATACATACACCCAGACTCCCACAGCAAGCATACAGGAGATCTTTGACAAGCTGGCTGCTATGCAAGCCCCCCCCCAAAAAAAAAAAAAAAAATAAATAAAATAAATAAATAATAATAATAATAATATTAATAATAAATAAATAAAAAAGTTTGGCTACGAGCCTACATAGCCAACCTAACAGTAAATATATGTTCTCATATTGCTTAGAAGTAAAACTATACTAGTGTTTTTATATGAATATTAACTTCTTTGTGGTGAATTGGTAGGGTAAATTCCTAACCATTTTCCTAAAGTGTGCTTGACCATTTTTCATTTGGATAATCCATAGGACCATCACTTCAGATGCAGAGCAGTACTGATGTTTGACTCCTGACACACCTAGGGGAGCCTTAAAGATTTTTAAAATATTAAGCTTACAAAGTGGCATAGACTTTTGGACAGCCACGTAGCCTTGTGTCCATGTGACCATCAGACTGTCACCATGCAGGCAACCCTGACAGTGACTCTGTGGTTATTGTATACACTTCTGCTGATTGCTGTCAGTGAAAAAGGTTGGGATGATGATCATGCTTATGAATGTGATTTGGCTATACAGTATTTGTTTTGTAGTAATGTGATGTTTGATTAGCAATGAATAATAACCACTGTTTCTCTCCTGACAAGCATCAACTCCTAACAAATAGGAGGGGATGTGAAGGTCTTGGGAAACTGGTGGGGGAAAACACAACATAGTTTCACAGCATGTAATGAATAGCTATAGCATTATTGCTGTATAGAAGAGTGGTCATCTGACCAGCTTAATCTAACCTAATATAAATTGACATCAGGGTTTAATAGTAGCTGGTTTACTCCATGGGGCTTTTAACATGCAGTACTCAATAACTACATAGGGTACCCTTTAGAAAAGAGAGAGAGAGAGAGTGAGAGAGAGATTTAGAGAGAAACTTATCAACAAAAATAGATGTGAGTATGGAAGACCGCAAGCACTGCAGAGCATACATTTGTAAGAATTACAGAGCAAAACCGCAGACCATGGAACAAGTTAGGTCACTAACTGAGAATATCAATTTTGTGTGCACCAATGGAGAATGCCAGTTTTGTGTATCAAAGAGAGTTTTGTGTGCATCAAAGAAGAATGTCAGTTTTATATGCACCAAAGGAGAATGTCAGTTTTGTGTGTACCAAAGGAGAATGTCAGTTTTGTGTGCACCAAAGGATTACGTTATGCTAATTGAGTTGTTGGTAACCACCTTTTGCCTTCCCCGTGCAACACAGTCATTGTCCCAGAAGAACTTTAAGAAAAGTTTAGAAAAAATAAACACTATGAATGAGTACCTTTCTTCTTGAGTAAAATTCGGTTTTGTGGCTAATCTCTCATTTCCACACTACTGTATAGTACTTGGGTGTGTCAGATAGTGACGCAGGCCATGTCACTGCTCTTAAGGGTTTGTAGTGACTGATTAGTCTCCATCCCTCTATGTAACACCTCTCACATATGTTACCTTATCCCCAAGCCACTCTGCCATTCATCATAGATGAATATGAGGCCGTGAATGATATGCGGTGGTTTGTTTATAAAGCTTCAACATTTGTAGTCTGATGAACCCACAAGCAGCTAACAGTACAGAGGGTTGAACCAGATCTTTTAATGGTATTCTTCATATGTACATTTTGACAGTTCTGCTGTTTTCACTCTTGTATGTACTGTAGATATTCTTGGAATGTCTTGTTGTTGCACAGTACAGTAATATATTTATTCTTTGCAGTTCAAAGACTTCCTGGAACTCTACAATCATATATCAGAGCGATGCTTCAATTTCTGTGTGATGGGCTTCAATGACCGCACTTTAACAGAGACTGAGGTAAGTTAGAAGAGCTTTGCTTTGTTAGTAGCTGCAGTAAGCTGAGTACTTATCTGAACATATATGATAAATATCTGTGTTTTCATTTCTGGTTGGTAATGAAATTTTATGCATAAATAGCATAAGGAATTTATATTATTATTATTATTATTAATTTATTTTTTCTTTAATAAAAGAAGTACAACAGCAATCCCTTCCTGTTATTTGGTAAATATCTGTGTTTTCATTTCTGGTTGGTAATGAAATTTTATGCATAAATAGCACAAGGAATTGGTATTATTATTATTATTATTAATTTATTTTTTCTTTAATAAAAGAAGTACAACAGCAATCCCTTTCTGTTATTTGGTAAATATGCTTTGCCCAAGTTTAAAGAAACATAGGTACAGTATTAAATATTGTGCCTGGAAATGTAGTTACCTGTCTGCTACTGATTTTTCTTCCTGCTTTTGAATGATCCTAAACTTCCCCCATCAGAGTTGGTATAGTAAAAGCACTTGTAGGCCTCTGTGGTTTGGAATAAATAAGCAATACGTTATTAATTTTTTTTTTTTTTTAAATTGCTAATTTGCCAATCTCCTCTAAAACAAAAATAAAAATTAGGGAGTATTGTAGACGTATGACAATATATTATTTTTTATATATTTGCAGAGTAATTGTGTAGACCGGTGTGTAATGAAGCATATCAACGTAAACCACAAGATTATGTCAGTGTACACAGAACTGCAGCCGATTTACATGCAACGCCGCATTGATGAGATGAGCCAGCAGATGGAGGCTGCACTGGAAGCACAACAAGTGGATGCACCACAGCAGCAAGTGTGATTTGGTGCAGGACTCGTACTTATATGTGTCATTATTTCAGTAACTTTGCTCTGGCCTCTACAGATTGACAGTGTTATGAATTTCATGAGTGTTGTGGTGTATTGAGTTTGAGACAGTTTTACTGAAAGAAATATGGCTTATTTTATAAGGTTGGTTTCTAGCTCAGTTAGACTTGGTATGTGCAGAACAGCTTTATTAACTACCCCAACAGCTTCAAGGTTACTACAAAAGACCAGTGTGAATCCTTGTGGAACTGCACATAAGCTGCTACAGTGCTCTAGATCATGGTTATATTGCACTCAGGCATCTGGTCCCTCAGAGGGTGATGGGCAGGTGTCACTAGGGAAAGTTGACCCAAAATTTCAACTGGTGTTTACTTGCAAGGTGTGTAATACCAGGCAGAGCAAGGTAATCTCCCAGTTAGCCTACAAGAAAGGTGTGGTGATTGTGACATGTGAAGGCTGCTCCAAGCATCATCTGGTAGCAGACAACCTTGGATGGTTCTCAGACCTGGATGGCAAGAAAAACATTGAGGAGATTTTGGCAGCCAAGGGTGAGGAAGTGAGGCGAGGTATCAGTGCCTCAGTGTGTGACCTTGGGGAATCAGTGAAACAGGACTCTAGCACTGAGACAGACTGGAAGGCTGAGGAGGCCAAAGAACATGCTGCTTGGAAGGCAGTAGAAGACACATTGAAGATGATGGCTGATGATAAACAAGATGATCTTTCATCTAGCAGCCCAGCAGAGAGACCAGCTAAGGAATAAAGTCTGCATTGGTGTGTGTTAATGTAGGTAAATTCCTATATTGGATGTGCATACAATGATGAGTAACATCATACTTGTTTCTTTGGTAGGTTTGCCTGGTGCTGGGAAATCAACTTTGTGTAAAAAGATTGTATCAGATCTAAACTCTAATTGTTCCTCACAATTAATCAATACCATTCACATTTGCTATGATGATATAATTCCACTGCATGTCCAAAAGGAATCTGCACTTCTCAAACAAAGTGGAGTGCTAAACCTTAATCCTGAGTATAACTGGAAAGCTGCCAGACAGAAGATTCATACAGATGTTGCCCTCTTTCTTGACTACCTTAAGACAGGAAATCAAGCCCCATCTAATTTTAATATAATCAACCCAGACATAGGAAGAGATGACAATGCATGTTATGTAATTTTATTGGATGATAATTTTTACTATCGAAGCATGAGATATGAGTACTTTCAGTTAGCCAGGAAATATGGTGTTGGTTATTGTCAGTTGTATGTAGAATGCAGCACAGAAGCAGCAATTCAGCAAAATAGCCAAAGAGATGCTCAGGTACCAGTTGAAGTAGTGAAAACAATGGCAGCCAAACTCCAACCTCCCCAACCCTGCCATCATAGTTGGGAATCACTCACTTGTGTCTTTCAGGCTGACAGTATGGAAAATCTGTCAAGTGTTAGGGAAATGTTTGACAAATGTTTCAGATCACCAGTTCCCCCCATGTTGGACCATAGTGCAGAAACAGCAGCCTCTCGTTTGCAGTGCTCTCGTAGTGTTGCTCACCAAGCAGACCTGCACCTTAGGGCAATCGTTGGGCACTTAATTAAAGAGATACGCTCAAAGGAAACCTTTGATTCCAAGAAAATGGCTGCACTTTCATACCATATTAATGATGGCCGACAGAAGGTTTTAGGAGCCATGCAAGATGGTAGACTCCATCTTCCTATTCACATGGCTGAAAACATAAACGATGAAAACAGAGAAGAGTTCAAAGACTTTCTGAAGTATGAATTATTGAAGAATATTGCAAACATGTCTTTCTGATAGTGCTGAATTTTTTTCTCAATTTACATTGTTCAGTCAGCTACTGTGTGATATCAGTCTCTGCGAAGCAGGGGAAAAAGAAGTTGACTGTGAAGATTTTCTTTATCCCACTTCACTCATTACTGTCAGTCATGTTCTTTGAGTAAGGACATATTAGACATCTATCCTTAAAAGTTGAAAAAATAATACTGTATACTGATTTCTCAAATTTGTATGGTACTAATAAGCTTATAAAATATCAGTTAATAAGAAAAAGAATTTACTTTTAAGAAAAAATGGTATGTACCAATAGCTCTCTTGGTTAATTACAGCACTGAGGATCAGAAATGAAGGTACACAGGAACACACCAGATTAAATTCTAGCTTACTACAAGATATCCTGCAGTGAGATAAGAGAAAGATGCCTTGGTGGCTTAATGGTACGTCTCAGGTTGGATGTCTTGTATTAATGCACCATGGCTTAAATCCAGGGATGGAGAGTGGTTTCTTACAGCTTAGGTAAGTGATTTGGACTAGTAGTAGTCCAGCCTCAGGCCTTGGGCCTTCCTGGGCATAAAAGGGCTATCAGACCTGGATAAGTATAAAGGACCTCTAAATGAAGTTCAAAAGGTGTGTCCCCATCCAAACATAAGGATGATAAGTGTAAGGGACCTCTCAACAGATTTCGTTTTGTAGCAATAAATCCTGGCACAAGCAAGGTGGTGTTAAGACACAAGGAAAGTACACAGACAGGATGACATCCAGGAAAGCCTGGAATAAAGCAAGGTGCCTTACACTTTAAGGTTTAGTCTGTATCATCATGAGAAAAGTATTTTTGTGGAGGAGGAAGTGTATCATCAGTTGAAAGCATATGAAGTCTCACTTAAAGAAAATTGCCCAGCATTGGCCAGAACAAAGTACAGTACCCTCGTGTCCAAGATGGGTGTGTGCAAGACGTCTCGCGTCCAAGACGGTGACCTTAAATATTAATACATAATATTGCTGGTTGCATACGTCTAATACGGGACCAACATTTTATCACGGCCCAAATCCGAGGAGAATGCAACTATGACAGTCTTGCCCTGTCCAACACAGTTCCCACGCCCGAGACAGTGACGTGGTTCAGATGTTGTCCAATAAAATATTGGCATATGGTCATGTGATGAGCAAGCGGGGCTTGTTTTTTTGTCTCTCACCAGAGCATTGTGGACATACTGCGTGTTGCACTCAGAGTTTGCTCCTAGGTTACTGCTTTTCCATACAAAACCATGCCTAGGAAACCGTCTGCTAACCCCCTGAAGTGCAGCCATCTACCTTAGGCTACTAAGCTGGAGATAAGTGACCCACTAAGCTGGAGATAAGCTCAGAAACACGCTTTCAAGGTGAGGAAATTTATTTTGGTGCCACAATGGGTCTACAGTAGGTTGATGTTTTTATGGGTACTTTTCGAAGATTTTGTGACAATTTTTTCCATAAGGTTTTGCATTGGTCCAAGACATTTATCATCCTAGACATGACCCTCAGGTGACAATATTACCGTCTTGGACGCGAGTGCTACTGTAAAAAGGTGTCACCAAACAAAAATATCATTAATATCTTGCTAAGGATGGTTAAGAACTACTTTGGCCACCATTCTTTTACAATATATTTTCTTCATGTAATTTTTCTCCACCTTTAAATTATCAGATATTTTTCCTCTGGGTAATCACTTATTTGTTTGTGTTTATTAGTCAGCTAATCCATATTTATTCTGTGGTGCTGTACAGTATAACATTTTTTTAAATAGATATTGTATGGATCAATGGATACCTGGTGGTTTAGTGGTTTAAAGCAACTGTCAAAAGTCCTGGTACCAGTCATATTCCTTGCATGCATAGGTTCGAATCTTCACAAGACAGCAGAAGTTTTCTTATGTAATGCCACCGGGGGCATCTAAATGTTCACAGGTAAATGACCTAGCCCCAGGTCTCTGCACCTTAAGAGGAGGTATTGTAAAATGGTACAGGTACTGGCTTGTATTTAAAATTCTTTAATAAAGTCCAGGATGTTGAGACCTCATTGTTTTTTTCCTTGAGACCAAGCTTCTTCCTACTCTCACAATATTAATAACCACTGATTTACAGGGTTAGATGGTTGATACACATGCTGTTGCATGTCTGCTTATTTAGTTCATTGTGCAGAAGTACAGTACCAAAATTAGTGATTGTTGGTTGCTTGGATTATGATGAGATATACTGTACAATATGCAACAGTAAGACGCTGAATGTAAGCTTATGTTTCGGATGGATATTATATCATACTGAAGGCCATTTGGAGAAGATGGAGAGTGAGAGACTGATGAGAAGTGTATGTGAGTGAGGTGGAGGGGGGAAGGCCAAGGATGAGGTGAAGGGATGGAGTGGAGAGGTATATGAGGAGGGTGTGAGCTGGAAGCAGGGCAGTGAAAGGGCAGGGTGACATGGAGGCGATTTGTTTATGGCCACCCCGTACAGGATTATGGCCACCCCTTACGGGATTAAGGTGTCTGGCAATAGATGGATCATACTAAAGTTGCTAGACAGTGAGTTGACGGGAGATATGGCTGCTGAGAGTGCAACTTTGCCCTCTCTAGCTTACCCTGTCTTCCATCACTATCCACTTAGTAGGTGGCGTGATTCATTAGATGGAGGTAGGTGATGAGTCAGTACTGAATCATAACATGGTAAGCGCACCGGAAAGTCATTCTCTTGACTCATCACTTGCTTCTCTGTGCTCATCCCGAAACATTATCTCAGATCTGAGCTGCAGCCTAGGTTTAGGGGTGAATTCCTTACTTGTTGATAGGCTGTGAGTTTTATTTGAACTCTGGATGTGTATATGTGTACTGTAAAGATGCAATATACTGCACAGTATCATATTTGCTAGTTCCTGGCTACCTGGAATGCCTCCTTTTCTCTTGTTCTTGGATAACCTTTCAAGATCAGGAAGCCAAACACAAACATTCACACACATTCCAGTGTGGTGGTTGAATTAGTGTCACCACCAGTTTTGCCACCTTGTGTTTATCACTGTTACACTGGTGGATATCACTGTTACACTCGTGAATTAAGTAGTTACCTATTTCAATCCAAGAAGTCTCTTTTAAGATTACTGTATATTATATGACAGTAAACTGAATAAAACATAAATAATGTCCTCAGGCTGAAGGAGTTAATGAAGGCTTGATGGTCAGAGGTTTCACAAGGCTGAACAGCAGCTAAATTAAAGTACTAATGTATGTGCTGAACCATGCAAGAGTTAAGAGTATGGAGGTCACTGGTCGTGGGAAATGCAGAATAAGGTGTACCTGTATTGTTCCCATGTTCATTATTTGTGTACAGGTCTCCAGAATACCAGAAGACTCTTGCATTAGAGAGTTGTATGTAAAGATGAGAGTTGTATATGCCATAAGGGCTGTGATATACAGGCACTTGTCCAGTGTAAGAGTGATACAGAGTGATGTAACTTTACAACAAAGAGGGTTTGAAGTCAGTGAGATGAGAGATGCAATGAGAAACCAACTCCATCCTGTTTAGCAGTTCTGTACAGCCTGTGCTGAGCATTACCTTCCCACCTCTACCTCAGTCTATGAGTGTTGTGCTCCACAGGGGGTAAGGTAAGTGGTAGAGGGTTGTTAAATAACCCTAGTATCTCAGGGTGAGCAGTCCCATTAACCATGGGCAAGCAACCACCCCTGCAGGGCTGTCCCATGCACTGAACCAATGCTTTCTTGTAGTAAACAGGGCCTCACCACAGTGAGGTGCAGATAAGAAAATAAAGGTTTGGGTGCCAAATGGATACTGCATTTGCGTCTCTCTCCCCAATTAACAGAAGCATCATAGTAGACTCCACATCACCCTGCCAACTAGTTGTATGGTTACCACCCTGCATTGTGAATGGTTTCCTGGGTTACAGGAAATTATTAGACGTCATTCAGCATACAGCCACCAGAAATGGAACGAACAGTTACAAAAAGTAAGAGGAAGGATGTGAAGTAAAGTATGAAACAACTGCTGAATTAGATTACCATACTTGCTGATTGGTTTAGAAAAATCTCAATGACTTTTGACATGGTTTCAAGACAGTTCAGTATAAGGGAACCAATGGCTGCAACTGTGATTGGATGATGATGATGATTAACTGGATTGGAATGTTCTGTACTAGGATCAGGGTGGAAAATTTAAGTACAAGGGCACAGGTGAGGAATGAGTGAAGAAATATCAGTGGAGAAAGTCAACACTGAGTGGGCAATGAATAATTGAGTGGGAATCAATATGTGAGTGGGAAGCAAATGAAAGAGTGGGCAATGAATATCTGAGTAGTGGAATGAGTGGGAATGTGTACATGTGAGTGGGAGTTGCAAAATGAATAAGTGACTGGGGAATGAACGAGTGGGCAGGGAATGAATGAGTGGGAATGAATGAGTGGATGATGAATGAGAGAATGAGTTTGTAATAAATGCATCTGAGAGTGAATGAATGAGGAATGAATGGAATGAGATACTCTGGGCTGGAGATCAAGTATTCATGCAGGATCTTTGTCAATTATTAGAATGAAAGTGCTAGGGGAAATATTCTGAGTTGATTTCACTATGTGCAAAGGTTGGAGAATATGAGACTAACTAGAAGAGTGTATGTGAGTGACGTGGAGGGGAAGAGGAGGAGGAAGGGGAGACCAAAGATGAGATGGAGGGATGGAGTGGAGAGGTATACAAGAGACAGGGGGTTGGGAGCTGTGGGGAGGGCAGCCAAATCACAAGGGAGAGGGTGTTGTGCAGGCGATTGTTTGTGGCCACTCCATACCATTTGGTGGCAAAAAATAAGAAGAAACAAGCAATCTTACACAGTTTTGGAGAAGGAAAGAGTACCGTATAAATTGTGGAAAGTGTTATGGAAAGGAAAGAAAGTCACTGCATTGTCTTTTTCTGCCAATGAGCTACATCAAATAAGCTGCAAAAGGAAAATAATCTAGGCCAAATTGAGGTAAATGAACTTAGGCCAAAATTGAGGGAAATGAACTCCTCAACACAGGGTGGAGTCAAAGGATGTTCATCTCATTAGCAATAGATCTCCCCCCCCCTCTCTCTCTCTCTTAAATAAATTATGTTCATGCACTGGCGTCTGCACATGGCTACTGAACTACACGCAACACTAGTGATTAGGCTAAAAGCAAACTATCAGACTGGTATTAATCTGCATGGCCATAAATTAAAATAATGATAAAAATATTAGCTATACATGTGGTATGTCAGAAGTTAGGGATTGCAGAAGTTATGCTGCTGCTGCTGCTGATGATGATGATTATTATTATTATTATAACTACTACTACTACTACTACTATTGCTGCTACTGTGATGATGTTCAGGATGGCGAGCAATATTACGATACAAACGTGTAGCGAGGAGCAATAAATATTACAGTGAAAAACGTGTGATGATGATGTGGAAAATACTGTTATAAACTAAAGGTCAGCAATCGCCTCTTCCGTGAATGATTCTCTCTCTCTCTCTCTCTCTCTCTCTCTCTCTCTCTCTCTCTCTCTCTCTTTCGTCCAGAAATCCAAAATATCAGTCCAGATTTGATCACTACCTGACAATCAAGCCACCACTTCTTATCCCCGTTATTATTACACTTCCCGTACTAACACAGGAAGCACTGAGCAGCCGTGGTACTAGGGCGCTTCTCCCTGCACTTGAAGCTAGTACACCTGCCCGCAAAAATCCTTGCCCTGTGTGCCGTGAATCACAAACTTACAAAGTCACCATCCACTCACTCGATATATTGTTCAATTTTAGGTAACTACATTGAATGACAGGTTAAACGGACCAAATGTAAAGATTGCTTCACACACACACACAAATAAATTCTTTGTCGTGACCAATAACTTTAGACAGGGTCGGTCGCTCTCCTTTTAGATGAATCTGCACTGAGTGAAAATCCAAATTATTTCTTACAACTGCTGTCACTGTAGAGAGGGACTGGACTATAAATAAAGTCCATGTAGTGCTCCATCGGGTGACTCTACACTGAATGACAAGACAATTGGTTTCCTGTAAACCCGGAAACCATTTACTAAGTATAGTAAGGCAACCATATAACCAAATGACACCTGGTGGCCTAGAGGGTTAAGGCGCTCCAGCCAGATGTAGCCTGCAAAGGTTTAGGCTACATCCGAGGGGTGGTTGTGGTTTATTGCTAACATCTGCCACTCAGAGGCGTGTGAGGCTGGTCATCCTCCCCTTATGCATCGGGACTGACAGCCTAGCATCGGGACCCTACGCTTCTAATGAGGCAAAAAAAAAAAAAAAAAAAAAAAAAAGACTCCATGGTTGATGGATGGATGGAGCAACGATTTGCTTTTGTAGCCAGGAGAGTAACAAGCACATTAAATTCCCTTTTCAGTCGTTCCTCCAAGCTTGGACAAAATTTACAAAATAAAACATACAGGAAGTAAGAACTGCGGCTCAACAAGGTAATGTCTGGTTGTATATGCTAAATAGTAATTAACAGTGAGGGCCCTGGTAGACGTCGGGGAAAAAAATACTCTCGCTTACATTTTGACATACAGGAAGTATTGTGAAGCAGTACAGTTTGATATGGTTCGTTACAGTTGTTTTTGTCTTTTTTATATATTTTCTGTCAGGCAACTTATTCACACCAGAAATTAAGCACTGAGAGAGTGTATACCTGCGCCAAGGCCAATAAAATGCTACCAAACGAATACTTTTACCGGCTCACACAGTCAATTAATTCTACGGTCTTACTCTACCTTGTTAGGCGGTCTCAGACAGCGCATACCACCGCCGACGCCGATAAAATTTATGATTTATTCCCACATCCTGCTCCAGATCCACCTCAACATCTTATCAACTCTTCCTTGACCCATTGCCCACCTATCCACCATATTTCATTGAGACATCTTGTGCATAAACACAAACAAAAAGATATACATGAGTGAATACATAACCTTCTCCAATGTCAATGGCAGAGGTTTAAAAAAAAAAAAAGTGGCACTGGCATTAATTTCTCTCTTGACATTACCAGAGAGCGACATGTATAGTTCTGTATTCCCGCATCTTACGTCTCTCTCTCTCTCTCTCTCTCTCTCTCTCTCTCTCTCTCTCTCTCTCTCTTTAGGATGGTTAATAGGGAGAAAAAGGAGAGGTTTGGTCAAGATACAGTTGTGGACAGTAATACAGAGAGCCTACATTTCATTAGCCCAAGAATAATGAAACTCTTACACAGTATTGTATGAAGTATGATGATTTCCGCAGATGCCAATACTGGGTTTACATTGTTCGCTGCCTCATTATTTATCGTTATGAAATGAATCGATATTTATGTCCACAACAGTACAATGAGCGAAGGAGTAAACATTGACTCAATACATATCTTTTCCACCTTACCCTCTTCCTCTTCCCCCCTCCCTCCGTCAGTTCTCCTTTCCCTGCCCCTCCTTCGGTCCTCCTCCATGGCTTTCCTACCCCCTCTGTTTTCCTTTGTCTTCTTTTGCCTAAGTCCTGTGGTTCTTTCCCCTCCCCCCACCACCACCCCTTTCTCGCCCTTCACCAGCATCGTGCCAACCAATCACTGACGGACTGGGAGGGGCGTGGAGGAGGCTGGGATGGGATGGGAGGCAAGGTACTGGGACTGGGATGGGATGGATGGTAAGGGGAGGTGAATGGATGGAAGTAGAGGAGATGAAAGGAGAGGAGGGGGCTGGGCAGGGATGGGAGGGGATGAATGAGAGGAGCTGGGAAAGTGAATTGGGAGGGGAAGAGAGGAGAGGGGAGGGGAGAGGAATTGGCTGGGATGTGGAAGGGAAGGGATGGAAGGCAAGAAGAAAGGAGGGGAGAGGGATGGTGAGGGGCAGGGAGATAGGGTGGGGGTGAAGTGGGGGGGTTGGCATAGGGTGGTTATATAGGACTCAAGGCTCCTGGCACCCACTAAGCGGCTGACTGTCATCCTTACTCCATCTACCTGGCTCTCCCGGGCTTGCAAGGTACTGAATCTTGAGCATCAGTGTTATCATCTTTATCTTGCCATTTTTCTTCTTTCGTCTTCTTGGATTTCACATATTCCGTTTTTAATATCGCCTCTCCATTTATAAACATTCTTCTTCTTTTCTTCTTTTGTCTTCTTGGATTTCACGTGATCCTTTCTCATCATCACCTCTTCATTTATCAACATTCTTCCTTTTTTCTTCTTTTGTCTTCTTAGATTTGAAATATGCCTTTTCTACTAATACCTCCTCATTTATCTACATTCTTCCTTTTTTTCTCACATCACTTATTCCCTCATCTTCTTTCTGCCATTCTTCTTTTATCAGTGTTTCCTTAATTTTCCCTCTTCCTATTTTCCTTTTATCGTGTCCTCTTACCTACTTTCTTCCTCTCTTCTCATTTATTTTCATTAATCTCCTCTTTTTCTTTATTTTTCTCCTTGCTCTCTCCCCTGCTTCCTTTATCTCACATTTTCTTTGACCTCCCCTTCTTCCTTCGTCTTGCTATCATCCATCTTTTTTATCAACTTCCTTCCTTCCCTTCTTCTACTAACATGTTTTCTTTGATGCACCTTTTCTTCTCTTCTTCTGTTACCATCGGTTTTGATTTACCTCCTTTCTTCGTCTGTTTGAAACAACAACAACAACAACAATAATGATGATGATGACATGTTTAATAATCCATCCATCCATCATCCAATCCTACGTTTCCCCATGAGGAGCGCAGAAGCTCGGGGCTAGGCCAGTTGGTCCTAGCATTTAAGATGAGAGTGACCAGCCTCACTCATCCCTGAGTGGCATTACTTGAGCAATAAACCCCAACCACCCCTTGGATATAAACCTTCACCGGCTCAATCCGACTGGAGCATCGTTATTACCCATTAAACCACCAGGCGCCAAAATTTGGTTATATGGTTACCACCCAACGTAGTAAATGGTTTCCTGGTTACAGGAAACCATTTGGCTCGTCACTCAGTGTAGCGTCACCCACAGGCAGAAGGAAGAGGAAAGAATAAAGGAAAGAAAGTCACCCGCAGGCAGAAGAAAGAGGAAAGAATGAAGGAAAGACAGAAGAGGATGGATGGAAAGAAGGATGGAGGAGAGGAAAGGGCAGACACCCGAGAGCAGCACTACATCAAGTGAGTGGATGGTGAGCGCCCCCATCTAACACTGATTAATAATAATAATAATAATAATAATAACAATAATAATAATAATAATAATAATATCTTGCCAGATTTCCTTCGCAAATTCTCTTATAAGTTTTGGAGTCACACTTTTTTTTTTTTTTTTAATAATGAGCCCGACTCTGGGCATAGGTTTAACAGCCACGAAGGTCCAGCAGTCCTTCCACGAAACACGCACCTTCAAATGTCACTACTTCGGCACTAACACCCACCGTCCATACTGAATACATGCTGGACTTCTCCCATACAGTAGTGGTGTATTGGTATTAGTGGTGATGCTTTTATGACAAGTCGGTGGGTCTTATGGTAGTTCAGTAAAGTCTGGTTTATCGAAATTCAGCTTCTTTAACCGTTCCCTGCCCTTGCCGGGACACGAAATCTCGTCCCCTGGGGCAGCAGACCACCACTATACTGTCACGGCTTACAAAATCAGTGTATACTAGTGAAACAGGAGGGCAGCGAAGTGGCAGGGGACAAGGCGACATGGAGGCCATTTGTTTGTGGCCACCCCTTACGGGATTATGGCATCTGGCTATAGACAGATAGACAGATGGAATTAGATATACAGACAGATAATTTTAGATACAGATAGACAGACAGATACATAGATAGATATAGTTAGATTGAAAGACAGTCAGACAGAGAGAAAGATAGACATATAGACAGATAGATAGTCAGTGGCAAAGCCTGAGATACATAGACAGATATAGATAGACTGACAGACAGACAGGCAGACAGATAGATAGATATGGATAGATAGAAAGATAAATAGATAAAAATGGAGACACCTGCAGCTAAAGACAGATAACTAGCAGAGAACATATACTAAAAAGCTGTTTGGGGTGCTGTAAGTGAGGTCAAGGGTGTGGGAAGTTTTTGTTGTAACCGTACCCTATCACTTTCTTCTAAGCGATTTGTTTTATTACACCTCACTCTCCTAATCTGTGATATGTAAATCCTTCAAACACCGCCATACTCTCCAAAGATAACATACAAAAGGATATTAACCAGCCACATCCAAAAATAAATCGCTAAGGAAGAGGTGCTAGGGAGCCTCCTTACCTCACGAGAATACAGGCCAGGGATTATAATAAATAACTATGCTCTGCTCACTTTAACTAGGCGTAAAACTGCCATCTCTCCGTCTTGAATGCTGAGTTGTAGCAAGTGATTACGAACAGAAAATGATGCTAGTCACGAAAAAGTGCCAAGGAAAAAAGTGTAGTCGTAATATTTTATGATTTTCACTAAACGTAAAATTGCCATCTGTCCGTCGTGAATGCTGAGCTCAAAAAAAAAAAAAAAAAAAAAAAAAAAAAAAAGAGCCAAGTTAAGGTGAAAGAACTACAGCACTACATATTTTCCACTGCACTTCTTCGTGACTAAAGCCATATTCTAGTGTTAATTTCTTGTTTTAACCTAATAATCATGATGGGGAGATGGCAATTTTAGGCCAAGTTAGTGTAAAAGGAGTATAGCTAAGGTGAATGAACTGCAGGTAACCGTAAGTAAATCACTTCTTTATTCACTAATAGGCATCACACACACACACACACACACACACACACACACACACACACACACACACACACACACACACACACGCACCAAGCTCTCCGTGGCCTTGGACCTGCCTCAAGAACAGGTAGAGACAGCCTGCATGTGCCAGAGTTCGAGCAGTGAAAGTTTAGGACTCCCCAGCGAGGTATATTTGTTTGGCCCTCTTGCGTAATACAATGTTTGGTCTCTAAACGTGGGGGAAGCACTGGGCATTCTGCTTTAGATGTTACTACTACTACTACTACCACTACTACTACTATCATTATTATTGTCGTTATTATTATTGGTGATGTTGATTTTGTTCTTATCATTTCATTTATTTACACGTATATGTCTATTTATTTATTGCAGGGAAGAAGAAACTGGAGAGTATCTTTTCAACCATTAGGATTTCTCTTGGATATAGGTCTCCACAAAGTACAGACATATGGCTCACGGTGTACGAATACAAGAAGTCGAGGCTGAAACAGTCACACACACACACACACACACACACACACACACACACACACACATTGGACATCGTAGTTCTCATTTCCATGCACTGATAGTAGTAGTAGTAGTCATAGTAGTAGTTGCAGACCCAGGTTCATCTGAAACGAGAAACTAATGAATTGCTGGCTTGAACTGCTCTTCTCCCACAGTCCACCATCCTCCTTTTGGGTGACGGGGACAGAGTTGATGGACGTCTGTATAACCAGGCAGTGGAGCCGTCTGGTTATATTCATATCTGTATTGCCACATAAGCGTCCCTTTCCAGCACCAAAACATAGGATCCTAAGGGTCAAAGCGCCCCATAATGTAACATTCCTAGAACACGCATCACCTACACTGGAAACAATCAATAGTCATCTACAGTAGAATCACCCCTGCAGGGCACCATCCCCAACAAAAGTGATAAATTTGACCAAAAAGACGAACGCTAGGGTTTTGCAGATCTCAAAAGCTCTCGCTGCTGATTGATCGTTGTCTAATCTAGTCACAGTGTGCTTACAGTGCTGCGGTTATTTCATCATCATTATCACCATCACCATCATCATCATAATCATGATCATCAATAAATCCAATTATTCCCTAGAATCTGTGGTGTTTGGAAACGCTTTAAGTCTTCCATCTAAACAATTTTCAAAATTTAAATACGGACACGAAATTATTATTTACTTTTGCTTAATTTTACAGGAGCGCTACTATGTCAGGTGTGGGTTGCATTGGTGTTGCGGTGGCGTGGGCATGCGTGTGGATAGTGAGGGCGTGCGAGTTAACAGCGTGGCATGGCCCAGTGAATACAGTAGTGTGAACACTGTGGGCAGGTGTGAATAATGTTGGCCGCGACGTGGCGGGAATGACAACCGTTTCTCATTTATTTTTTACAGAAACACTACGATGTCGAGTCTGCACTGCGTGGGCGTTATGGCTGCATGGGCGTGCGTGTGGATGTTGTGGTGTGGCGTGGGCGTGGCGGGGATGAGTAATTTCGTGCCTCAGGAGGCATGCACTAGTATGAACCCTGACCACAATGCCGCACCGCAGGGTTCAACGCCGCCATACTCCCTTAAAGCACAGAATACACAGCAGGGAGACGTGCAAGGTGAGGCCAGTACACCATACCAGACCATACTACAACATACCATACCATGCCACACCATACCACACCACACTGAACTTCAACATTGTCTCACATCATACCTTGCACAGCAGGAAGATGTGCAAGGTAAGGCCTACTACACAACACCACACCACGCATCATACCATACCATACCACACCACGCAGCACCACACGTCGTATCATACAATACCACACCACACAGCACCACACCACGCATCATACCATACCACACCACACAGCACCACACCACGCCACACTACATTGCACTGTACTATATCAGCGCATGGGCCAAGATGCATTTCTAATGCAGGGGGCCATGGGGTAACCTTAACCCATTTGTGCCCAGTGTCCTCAATATAGGACGGAACTGGGCATTTTCAAAAGCTAGTAAACGGGGGAACCCCGGGGTAGGGACCTATGAGCTTTACGACTATGTGCCGATAGGTGGAGGGCAGTACGCCTTGCACCCTTTCAGCACAGCCCCTCACACAGGAACCCTGTGAGCTAATGGATTAAGTGTCTAAATTCACTGGTGATAGAATGTCATAATGATTCTCCAGAGTCAGTATTAGTGAGGTAGCTACGGCATTTTTTTTTTTTTAAGTCGATCATTTGCCACAGATACCATAGTAAATTAAGACGACCTGAACGGAGTTAGGGGTAAGAATGGGACACTACCGTGATATCAACAAATTAGCTGCACTGGTGTTTCTATCACTCGTGTCTGCCTTTTCACAAAACTTCCCCTCTCCCAACCTGGTGAGCAACAAACTGAAAATCCATAATCGGTTCCGCATGGAAAATGATACCTTCTGTATCCTCTACATCCTCGGATACTGATACACTACGTAGTAGCAAATCTCTAACACCAACCGTATGACTGAGTTTTCATTTCGCGTTCAGTGCTCAAATTTTATGATGCAGCGAATCTTTATATTTCAGTCACTCAAACTGATATAATCTCATACCAAACATAGTCATTCGAAAGATGTTACTTTGTTTTCGTCTTCAGATGAGGATGCTGATGGGTGGCACTGACATTATAGCATTTAGTCCAGGGGAACCACACAACGAAAAGTTTGGGAACCATTGCAATATACTGTACAATCACACCATCTCGAGCACCTATCACAGTCAGTAACCCCCCCCCCCTCTCTCTCTCTCAGTTACAATAAAAAATGGCCTTAACCTTGACATTTTTCATTATATAGCTGAGGAATAAACCAGATAATCTCATCAATACCAGAAGCCTTTGATAGTTACAATAACAAACTAACTTGGCCGGACCCGGTGCTCTTGGAAGTCAAAAACAGGCATATATACAAAAATGAAAAACTGAGCACTCATAAACGTGGATGATACTGAATAACGGAGGAGACAGGTAAACTAAAAATAACAATCTCAAGAACAGTTGTGAAAATGTAGCAGAAAGATAATTAGCGATTATTTAAAGTTACTATTGTCCAAAATTATGCCTCCTAGCTAGATGATTGCAACTGCTATCCTGTCAGGTAAGTTAATCCATTGGAAAAAATATATTTAACTGAGATATAATACTGTGATGGAATGGGAAAGAGCAGAGGTGTAGCAGGAATGTAACTGAGGTATTTGAAACTGGGGGGGGGGGAATCCTCCCATTGGCACCTCCCTCTCCCCATATACGGTAGGCTATAACATAAAAATTTAAACATACAGAGAAATATCGTGTTTGTGAGACATCTTTAAACAGTGCAGCTTTGTCATAACAAGGGAAATGTCACATCACCCTTTGCGTCTTGACATCATATTGCAGTTGCATAAAAAAAGAAAAACATGCATTGATATCGCCAGCGTCGTAAGATTACCTGACACAGAAGGACACAAGAATGAGAGCTGTGGAAATGAGTTATATGAGAGGAGCATGCGGAGTTACATGAAGAGACAGACTGACAAATCAGGAAGTGAAGGAGCGTTGTGATATGGATGTGACAGAAAGCGTTTGGAGAAATACACTGAGGTGGTTTGGCCATGGGGAAACGATGGAGAGCAAGAAACTGACAAGGAGAGTGTGAGTGAGGTGGAAGGGGGAAGAAGAAGGGGGAGACCAAAGATGACATGAAGTGATGGAGTGGAGGTATATGAGAGAGGAGGGTGTAAGCTGGAAGGAGGGCAGCGAAATGGCGGGGGACAGGAAGACAGAGGCGATATGTTTGTGGCCACCCGTTATGGGATTAAGGCGTCTGGCTATAGATAAACTGACATACAGATTGAGAGAAAAAAGAATGGTCATACCCATTATCGCTGCTCCAGCAATAATGGATGTATAAACAGACAAGTTGAGTTCAGTGCAAAGTATAACTTCCCTGTGTCTAATGATCACCAGGAGTTAAGACCACAATTTATAAACATGAGTTTCTGTAACATTACGACGATGCAGTTGTGAACTCCTAAGCATCACTAAATACTGCATTGTTAAAAATTGCTGGGTATTGGTATAAGTCTGCTACATGATACTGCTGTAACACCGGCGCTGCGGAATAACAATTTTTGTGAACAGGTACTGGAATGTCACTTACCGTAGGCTGGTCACAGGATTACAGTATGAATGTCGCTTGCCGCCAGCTGGTCATGGTACTGGGAATGTCACTTGACTCCACCAGGTCATTATAATGGGAGTAACACTTGTCGCCAGCTAATCACTGTATTGCGAACGTCACAGTCTTCGGGCTTGCCTTCTTCTTCTTCTGCTTGTGTGTTTGAGTGACACGTCTTCAAAAGTTCGTATTCCGACAAATAAAATATTAAAATTTTCGTTTGCAAATTTTATGTTAGCAATATCAATATAAATGTATTTTCTAGTATAATTAACATCAAGCTGTTGTGATGGTTCAAACATTTTTCTTTCTTACTTTGACAGTTTCGAAACTCACCCCTACCCAAGGCGGGCCGCCCACCTCAGGAAAAAGTTTGCTATAATGGTTTCGTATCAATTAATGAACGGTACTTTTTTTTTTTCATTCCCTTTTTATATAGCAAATTCTAGCGGGCTGTCACGTTAGAGAATGGCAGAGAGACACAAAGAGAGGGAAAATGAGGGAGAGGGAGGTGAGACAGGAAGCTAGGGAAAGAGTGAGACAGGAATGAAAATGAGGAAACTAAGAAAAGAAGAATCAAAGAAGACAGGCAAGAAAAAGAATTAGGAAGTAGGATGACAGGCAAGGAAGGGTTGTATTGTTAGGCAGATGTAAAGGAAGGTAATGATAGTGATGTAAGAGAAAGTTAAGTATGCGTTAGGCAAAAACAGGGGAGAGCGAGGCAAGGGAGGGGAGAGTAAGACAGGAAGGCCATGTGTGGTTAACTGAGAGTGAGGCAGGTCGCTGGATGACCCTGGTGAGACCCAACACTTTCACTGCTATTGGGCGATGCTGATTTGCCTTCTCCACCTGTCTCACCCTCCCTCACCTGCCTCACCTTCCCCTACCTACGTATCTAATTCTTCCCCACCTGCCTCACCCTGCCTCGTCCCTGTCGTAGTAATACACACACCGTGGTGATGATTGTGGTGGCGGTAGTTTTGTGGTGATGAATGCTGTGGGGTGCTGGTGGTGATAGTGTGGCAGAAAGTGGTAGGCGAGGTGGTGAGTGTAGAGGTTGTGGTGGTGGTAATGGTGGCAGAGTGTGGTGGTCATGGTGCTACCTGAAGTGCGTGATAGGACTGTATTCAGATCGGTTAAGGAAGCTCCCTAATAACTTTTCTTATGTGGTTTTGTTTATTACACATTTCACTCCTGTTCTGCGTTTAATAAATCCTTCCATATCGTCATTTTTAATAACGTGTCCATTAATAAATCGCTAAGGAAGAGATGTTAGCGTGCTTCCTAACCACAAAAGTAGTGTTGATAATGTGGTGATGGGCAGTCGCATGATAGTCGTGGTGAAATTGATGTAGTGTCAGTGGTGATCGGAGTGGTGGTAGTGGTGAGTGTGATGGTAGTGGTGATAATAGTTCATCTCTACAGTGGTAATTAGTGTGGTGATAGTGGTGATAGTTATGGTGACAGCACTGCATCCCCACAGTGGTGCTGAGTGGCTCCACAGGGACGGCCTTCCGTGGGTTCTTCGTCAAGGGCTTCGACGGGGCCACAGGAGGCGTCGTGGGCTCCTTCGACGCCACAGCAGACGCCACGCCCATCACTTGTAACCAACCTGAGGGAGGGGTACGTCTCTCTTTCTGTTTCTCTATTTTTTTTTTTTTATCCATCTGTCTGCTCCTCTGTCTTTTCTATCCATATGTCTGTCTGTTCCTCTCTATTTTTCTGTCTGTTCCTCTCTGTTTTTTCTGTCTGGTCGTCTCTCTGTTCTTCCATAATTTTCTGTCTGTCTGTTCCTCCCTATTTTTTAATCTGTCTGTTCCTCAGTTTTTCTGCCAATCTGTTTGTTCCTTTGTCTGTCTCTAGTTTTCTGTCTGTCTGTATTTTTTGTCTGTTTTTCTGTCCGTTTCTCTGTTTTTTGTCTCTCCGGCTGTCTGTCTGTCTCTTTTTTTTTTCTGTTTGTCTCATCTACGCAACGGCAAACACTACTCCCATCACTCAACAACTTGAAGAGGTCTCTCTCTCTCTCTCTCTCTCTCTCTCTCTCTCTCTCTCTCTGCTATCATTTTTTTTTCCCATGTTTGTAATCTCGTTCCTCTCAAATACACTTCACCCACCCTGCCCATTTTCCATTTGTTTATTTAGGTAACTTTTCGCTAGTTTTCAGTACGATCACTTTTTGTAATTCTCTTTTGGGTGCTGCCAGACGGTTTAGTAATGTCACGGTAAGTAGTGTTGAACTATTGTGCATTTGCTGTAACCTGACAGATCCCTAACTCCTTTTAGCTCAACTGATGGCCAAGTGTAGACAGATTGGAGAGATAATTCGAGCTGTAACAAAGAGGACTCAGAGAGAGAGAGAGAGAGAGAGAGAGAGAGAGAGAGAGAGAGAGAGAGAGAGAGAAGGTTTAACCACAAAGGAAGCCTGAGGCAGAAAATACTGATCCAGGAAGGAATCCTAGCCTAAGAACTCGTCGGACCCGGAAATATAGCAGAGAGCAGGAAGGGACTGAAGGCATGAAGGCCACAGTAAGCAGCCAGGCCTATTAAAGAAAGAAATACGGGTTTTTGCGTCTTCAGCCCGTCTTCCAGGTTGCTGTCCTTAACCCCAAGCAAAGCCTCATCTCTGACTGGGATTTATTGTAATTCACAAATATTCTGGTGGTGGGTGCATGGGGGCAGCCATCACCCACTCATTCACTGTAGTGCTGCCTTCAGATGACAAGCCAAGTGGTTCACCGTAACTCAGACCATTTGCTACGCTGGGTGGTAACCATGTAACCAAATGACTCCTGCTGGTCCAGTGAATTAAGGCACTCCAACTGGATGAACTTTATGAGGGTTTCCATCTGAGAGAAACTGATTCATTTCTCACATAATGCCTTTCAGGCGCGAATGATGCTAGACATTTAATTGCCCTAAATGTTGGAAATGAGTAGCCTAGCCTCGGGCTCCTGTGCTTCTGAGGGATCAAATAAAAGGATTCGATGATGATGATGATGTAATGATGATGATGAACATTTCAAGAGTCTAAGCTCTTAAATGAGAGGAGATAGACAAATTTTGTGGCTGTCAGTGAAAGGTGCAGTTCAGTCATAATGACGCAAGGTCTTCCTTGTGGTGGGATTCTTTGAGTGCTTTCCTTGGCCGAGTAAAGTCACCGGGGGTTGCCAAAATAAAATGTTAGTGTCATTTCTGTTATGTTGGTCATAATCATCATCATCATCAACTCTTATTACGATGGCGTCTTGCACACTATAATTTTGCCATTGTCGAGCGTATTTATTTAGCTTTTGGGAGACCTTACAGTGGTTTATAAAGGGTGTTGTTATACTGGAATGAACTTGTTTTTTTTTTGGGGGGGGTTCTAAACAGGAAGGAACACAAAACGCACCTATGATACACCCTATATAATAGTACAAGATGAGCACACAAACTCAGAGTGGCGATAATATACAGGATAGGTTTGTTATCTTTACACTTTAGTTACAACTTCGGCGCGTTCAGCCTGAGACACACAGGCAGTATGTGAGGGAAAGGTCAGTCTACTCTGGGATATGGAGTCTTAATCTGAGGACCTGAAAGAACCTCTACTTCGAGTGTAGGATACTAGGGAGATCACCGCACAGTCTATACACCGGGAAAAAGGGGGGAGATTTGGGAGGTGGGTTTATGTCTGTACTGCAGGATGTTAGTAAAAGTATTTTTGGAAGGCAAAGGGCCATAGAGGAGAGACTACGATTCTAGTGCCGGAAGTGGGGAACCAAATATCTCATTCTCCCTAACGACCTGGGGGACAGACGTTAGTGTGTATTGTTCCCAAAGTGAGCATACAGGGAGGTTAGAAGGGACCAGGGAGAGCCAGGACGGCAAGGTTACACAGTTGTACCGCCGGGATCTCTTTTCCAGGTGTAGGGGGAGGGGATTGAGGAAGTGTGGAAGGGGAAGCACAGGGAGAGTGGTCACTCCGGGGATCGTGGTGTCTCGCAGCAGCCGGTCCCGGCTAGGGAAACGTCGTGGCTTCTTAGCTGAACCGCGTCGAGCCAGTTCAGTAGGTAAGGAGGGACGTTGTGGCTTCTCCTTAGCTGAACCACGTCGAGCCAGTTCGCTAGGTAAGGAGGGGCATCGTGGTTTCTCCTTAGCTGAACCGTGTTGAGCCAGTTCAGTGGGTGGGAAGGAACGCCGAAGCTTCCATAGGGCTGAACTGGATGTCACATCGAGCCAACGCCAGCGGTTTGTGTCAAGCCAAACTGGAGTCACGGAAGCATCGAGCATTCTACCGCGTCGAGCCAGTACTGGACAGAAGAGATCTGGCCGT
Organism: Coenobita brevimanus; assembly: GCF_032717465.1. NCBI lineage: Eukaryota > Metazoa > Arthropoda > Malacostraca > Decapoda > Coenobitidae > Coenobita > Coenobita brevimanus. Next base: position 50,012,368 of record NC_136991.1, on the reverse strand, counting down.
TTGTAGTACATGTGCTTGGAGCTCGGCCTGCGGCAGTGGGTGGGCTGCGGCACAGGGAGAGAGGGGAAGCTTATGGTGGCGTGTGCACGTTTTTTGTGCCCCTCTTGCAAAGAAGTTCGTATGGTAGCTATCTTGGCAGTGGGGAGAGGATGCCTTTCATCTGTTTGGCGAGTTTTCTGTGGCAGTAGCTGGAGTGGGAACTGTGGTAGGTGGCCTCGTCCCGGGCATTTTTAGTGTATTTAACTCCTTTTTGAAAAGTCGTTGCCAAACCAAGCACAATTGTCTAGTGGTTACAAAAATCGAGTATGTGACCTGAGAGAGAGAAGTTTATCCCTGTACAAGGTATCATCATTTATTATTATTGTGATACCAACTCTGACGTATGGAAGTGAAGCTTGGACGTTGCTGGAGGGACACAAGTCAAGAGTGAGAGCAGTGGAAATGAGTTATTTGAGAGGAGCCTGTGAAGTCACATGGAGAGACAGACTGACAAATGAGGATGTGAAGGAACGTTGTGGTGTGGATATGGATGATAGGAAGCATTAGGAGAAACACACTGAGGTGGTTTGGCCATGTGGAGAGAATAGAGTGAGGGACTGACGAGGAGAGTGTATGTGAGTGAGGTGGAGGGGGAGAGGGAAGGGAAGGCCAAGGATGAGATGGAGGGATGGAGTGGAGAGGTATATGAGAGAGTGGGGTGTGAACTGGGAGCAGGGCAGTGAAATGGCGGGGGACAGGGTGACGTGGAGGCAATTTGTTTGTGGCCACCCCGAAGCAGGGATTAAGGCATCTGGCAAGATAGATAGATAGATTTATTATTATTTTATTATTATTATTATTATTATTATTATTACTACTACTACTATCTCACCTTATCATTAAGCGGGAAAGTTATGATGATGATGATAATGGCTATAATGATACATATTAACAGTTCTCAATATTGATATTTGCAGGCGGGCGTCCATCACAGCTCCCCGTCTGACAAGGACTCCGTGGTGCTAATGTGGCAGCCGCCCCCAGGGTATTCTGGAACCGTTACCTTCATGTGAGTTAGAGAGAGAGAGAGAGAGAGAGAGAGAGGTTTAAATGAATGATTAGTACAGGTACTGTAATTTACTGGATAAAATAATTATTAAGGTACTTGAAAGGGTACAGTAAGGAAGAAAGGTTGCTGGTTCCTTGAATGCAGTGATAAGAAACAAGGAAGAGAGCATGGAGGTGAAATAGTTACTGCATGACAGTACTGTGATACCAACTCTAACGTATAAAGTGAAGCTTGGACCTTGGGGAGACAGAAGTCAAGAGTGAGAACAGTAGAAATGAGTTATTTGAGAGGAGCATGTGGAGTTACATGGAGAGACAGACTGACACATGAGGAAGCGAAGGTGTGTTGTGGTGTGGATGTGGGTGTGATAGGACGTGTTAGGAGAAACACACTGAGGTGGTTTGGCCATGTAGAGAGGATGGAAAGTGAGAGACTGATGAGGAGAGTGTATGTGAGTGGGGTGGAGGGGGAAAGAGGGAGGAGGAGGCCAAGGATGAGATGGTGGGATGGAGTGGAGAGGTATATGAGAGAGGGGGGTGTGAGCTGGGAGCAGGGCAGTGAAATGGTGTGGGGCAGGGCTACATGTAGGCGATTTGTTTGTGGCCACCCCTTACGTGATTAGGGTGTCTGGCAATAGACAGATACAGTAGATAATAATAACTAAAGGTATATAGTAATAAAATACAGTAATACGGATGGTTATGTTTGTTAAATTATGAGCTCTTATAAACAGAGATGCCTTGTTGGTATTTATTCCTTGTCAGATTGCGAGCAGGGTGGCTCAGTGATAGAGCGCCTGACTCAAGACAAAAGAGTTGAGAGTTCATGCCCCGCCCAGGTAGCTGTCCTGCTGGTAGAGGTAGCGCTCTCCCATCACCCAGCGGGGCTACATGATCTACCTAGGTCTAGCTCGGGGAATTCATTTCCTCATACCAAAAATTCCAAAAACTCCTAGTCAGATCGAGTCAAGAGTTGGGATACACTTAAACTATCAAGACACGAGTTAAGTTTATCCAGACTTTTGACTGAGGCTGACATGTGAAAGTGTATGGCACATGGGATGACCATTGGACCTTAGGGAATGGGCTGTTCAGTCTATGCCTAAAGTCTAACACAAGAAAGTAACAAAATAAATAAGAAAAAAGAAATAAAGAAAAAAATAAAAAATGAAAAACTTACAGCCATATAAATAAAATTTTGCCAAAATACCTCTGCTGGTTGAGACAATGAAAGGGTTTACATGAGCTATTTTTATTTTATAGCAATACCAGACACACAACAAAACAGTATGAGAAGGATAGATATTCTCTGATGTTTGGGGAAGAATGAGTAACGTGGAAAGTGACACAATGCTTGCAGAAATGAGATGGAAGGATATTCTGTGTTGTTTGAAGAGGAATGAGAAATATGGAAGGCGAGACACAATGCTGGCAGAGGATTATCAGTGGACTTTTGCTTATGGGTGTATGGTGTGCGATGGGATGTGTGGACTAATGTGTGTGCTTTCATCTCGACAGGGCCACAGTGGTGCAGACAAGGGAGGTATACTGGACTGATGTGATCTCCAACTCCATCTCCGTTCCCTAATCACATCACATCACAGATATACCACAGCTACACACACCACACTGTACTGTACAGCCATGCAGCAAACATTATAGCTCTAATACAGCCATATCACACATCACAGTCACACCACAAGACAGCCACATCATGCTACTTACTCCCGTGACAGATAAACAACTCCATACAGACACACCACAGCTACATTAACATGCCACAGCCACATACACTACAGTCACACAACAACCACTCTGTCATATCGCCTCGGTCATCTATTTGTCCAATTACCCAACTACTCAAGCCTATCAATTGCCTATTCACTTAACCTGTCACCTTGTTTCCCTCGTTTTTTCAGGTTATCAAATACAGTACGCAGACCAGCTTTGATCTGTAAATTATCAAATTATTCGAAAGCTAGGAAATTTATCAGTTGATGACAATGACATTCTGGAATTCATGAAGAATTCCATTTCTTCATTAATGATTAATTTTTTGTGCTTTATATAAAAAATTTTTATGTGCAGGTCTTTCTGTGTATGTCTTTGAAGCAGACATTCTGTCTTCATTAATCTTTCCACTCTTTCTGCCTTACATAAATTTTCTCAACGTGCTGGTCTCTGGATATGTGTTGAAAGTACACATTTATAGTAATCCCGTACATTTCTGCTTCATGTTTCATGAGCCAAAACATGTTTTATGGTACAGGAATGAGGTACAGTATTGGAATCATACTTGTAATTCATGTTTAAGTCTATCTGTTATTTAAGTGTCTGTCTTGAAAAGGATATTATTTAATAAATGATCATCTTCAGCTGTGTCTCTTTATCCCATCTTTTTTGTTTCATGTCAGACCAGAGAATTTTATTTACATCCCTTGATAAACTATCATTCTTTGTCTTGATGCAGACAGACAGAGAGAGAGAGAGAATTATTTTCTTGATGATGACCTATGATGGAATAATATATTAAATGTGAGTTGGTGTTAATGCTATACCTATGCAGACCATAAATAATGAAAGAAATATAACAGGTTGTAACCTAAGAATGTGCAAACAATAGAGGACAGGATAATTGCAGTAGGCTGGTTAGTCCAGGCTAAACAGCTCCTATAAGAGTGTGGATACTTGTGTAATACAAGGATAGCAAACAAGAAGGCTCTCCCCCCCACCCAATAAACTTTCAGACTGCCACAAGGAGGGGGAGTTGGAGTGGAAATCTGGAAGAATGGAAAGAAGTGAGGGAAGGGTGGATGTCCTGCCGCATCTTCCAGATCGCTACTCCCAGAATGGGAATGTTTGATGTACGGGAACAGTACATCACATTGTCTGCTCAATGTTTCTGGGGCCTTTGTTGTCACTGGTACCAGCAGAATTCTCTGGGGAGCTAGGGATGTGGCACAGTGTGCCGTGTTTTGCAATGTGTGCAGCCATGTGGTTCTCTGCAATGAACATCACCACATGGCATTATATTTACTCACTGCATGCTGAGAAATATATGAGAAAGGGGAGGTGAGCTGGAAGAGAAGGCAGCCAGATGGTAAAGGAAAGGGTGACATGGAGGTGATTCACTTGTGGCCAACCCAAATGGGGTTAAGGCAGCTGGTGATATGGATAGAAAGGACAACAAAACTAGGTATCACTGAAAGTGTCCCTGGAGTAACTATAAATGACTGATACACTTAGAGACTGGTAAGGCATTAAATGTGGAAGGTGGGGCTAATACCATCACACCATCCTAAATGAGATAGCATGGGTATTACTGTGACGATGGCGACATGTGAAAATGTGTGGTACATAGGGCTGCTAGGCTTCAGGGTATGGATTATCAAAACTTCACACACACACACACACACACTGGATATTAACAAAGACTACATGTCACTGGCTGAGTACTTAGCAGAAATCCATACTGTATTTGTCAAATAATGAGATAGGTGTTACTGAACTATGACATAAGTTCTTGACAATCTTCTCTTAAAAGTCACCCCTCATGGAACACAAATTCAGGTGATAGATAGAGATCGACACTGATAGAGTACTCATTCACTGATAATTCTATCATGTATAACAATTTGTAACATTATGGGCATCTGAAGCAACTTACAAACACAGGAATGCAGAAATATGATTTTATTCAGCCATTTTCTGCTGATTCATAAACAAGGTTCTGATGAAAAATTATCAAACTAATTGTTAAGTAACATTTATCCTCCCCTCTTAATTATGTTGAGCAGATATAACATTATTTCAGTACTGTACTTTCAAGAAGAGGAATGTATACAGTATATGAGGCTACTTGTGGAGTTACACCGAATATGCCATGATCGATAAACAGAGAAAACTGAGATTACTCCTTTTTTTAATCCTTGACACCTCTTGAAACCTCCATGGAGTATTGTAATAAAAATAACATGAAGCATTCCATGGAGGAACTAGAAAGGTGCCATGCATCCAAAGTTCATTATTCTTCCTCCATTTTCTTGCTTTGATTTGGTATAATCGGTGTTACTCATTGGAGCTCTTTGTATCATAGCAGGCTGGGGGAGAAATGAGATCAAAATTCAAACAAAGAGTGAAATGCTGTTCTGCTGGAATAAACAATCACAGTACCACAGGCAGAAGAGGTTATTACAAATACAATTCTTTAAAATTTCACACATGGTTAAAGTCTGTATATAATAACATAATTTCAGGTCAAAGAAATGAATTTTGAACACATATGATTTTGCTAATCTGCTGCCTCTTATTGATAAGTGTACCTAAACTGCACTTGATATCCTACAAAAAATTATTAGTGCTACTACAAAGTCTAATCTATTTTGTGCCAGTTTTCATACTACTCTAACTTAAAGATAAATGATAGTATTATGCACAGATATGCTGCAAGTGTGGCAGCTGACAATTCAATCACAATCAGCAATTACTGTACTGCATTAGTTCTTGTTATACATAATGTAAAAAATAATAACATAAATAACAATAACATCAACAATAATAATTTTAAAAATTAATAAAAATAATTTCTTTGATCGTACAATTCAGCACCTTAATCAAACTGCAAAGTGATGTACAAATCCTGGACATTTTCATATTCATACCTGTACTGGGGTTTGGCAAAATAGGCAAATAAGGTACAGCTAATGCTGATGGATTATGAGGGGCAAAGGGGCCAGTATAGTTAAGCAAATACAGTAGGAACTGATTGTATGGATTGCATTTTGATGAGAAGGTCATACAATACAGCATACTAGAGATCACTAAAGCAACACCACACCAGGTGGCATTGGTGGTCTGCCCTGCAGCCACACTATAAACTATAAAGATATACATTTGCAAACAACAGACAATAATCATATTCTCAAACATATACTTGCACCAGACCAGTAACATACACTATTCTATTGCTCCAATAGCACTTGTACAGAGTAAAGACAATCATGAGCAAAGAAATTAACAAAGGCTAAAAGCCCTGGAAATACACTTGGTATACAAGTATAAGTACTGGACCCATTATCTATCATCTAAACATCTGGGAGGACACCAATACCATTTATTTCAAACTGGTCCTGCCTCTCTTACTCTGCAATAATACAGCACTTATTACTGTTGTTAAAATCATGCTCTCCATATATAGGTTAATATACAATTGCACCTCCCAAAAATACTACAAAAGTTTTTTTCTAGTGGTTTTAAACATGCATGGAAAAAAAAATATATACTGAAACTGATGAATCAGAGGGACAAAATTAGGTCCAATCCAAAATGACTGCTTCTGAACACTTCAAAATACTGTACAAAACAACCAGTAAATGTAAAACTTTTCTATTTGAAGTTGTTTTACCAGTTTTTGTCACACTCCTGTTGGTATGGTACACAAACCATAGTGTATGTTATCTGTATCCTTTACAACTCCAGCGATATGAATTGAAGGCAGCTGAGAAGTTACAATGAATCATCTTCAGGAGACTGTAAGAGGAATCCTTCATTGCTGACAACACTGGGATCAACTAATTATTCATGATCCATGTCATCTTCCCTCCCTCAGACCACGAGCTAATGGTAAACTCTGAAGCAAAGGAATTTGGTGGATAACGCAGTAGGCATGAGACTTTCACATGTAAGAGAGGATTAAGCAGAAACTACTGTACCTATATAATGTCTTATTCAATATTTTATGATGCAACAATATACGAAAATCAATGCATTTGCACAAACATGATAGCCACTGCTTGTATATCATTAATGATGTTGCTTGTTTGGCTGGTGCTGGACAGGGATACCATTATGCAGTGGCACCAATATAACCATTTAGCTTCACTGCCCTATTTTACGAAAGCCCCTCATCTCCTTCCCTATGTGGTGTAAGGATAAGGGTGGACTGCAGAAGGGCAGCTCAAACCTGCAGTCTACTAGCTTCACATCTACATGAACCTCAGACCAAAACAACTTAACTGGCTTTGTAGATTGAGTGCATTAGCACAGGTCTGCATGATAATTCCTTTTTACAAGTTTTTGGGAGGCTGACCTATTTCCAATACCCACAGTGCAAGAGACTGTATCACAGCCAGTGGACACATAAATGATGAGTAACTGATAAAACAACTCATAACCTAAGAGTACCCTTTGGTTAGTGATGTTAAACAATTTAAGTGTCTTTGGGTGAATGCTAACATGTGCAGATAAGTATACTACTGCACCATAACTGTCTTCACTCTTCCATCGCAAACAATGCACCAGGGAATCTCCTTGAAGGACATAATGATTGGTTTTTGAGTAGACCATCAAATGATAGCTTCACTTAATGCCCTGCTTGAGTTATCAGTGACAGCATGAGCCTTTCTGATGACATTTCTAGCTCTAAGCAGGACAAGAAACAACAGACTTAGTTCATAATTTCTTTCAATGGAAGGTTTTTTGCTTATGACACAACCAGAATATGTTGGAACAAAAGTACAGTTGCAAACTATATGTGTATGGTGAAATCCAAGGCAGTCATCTTGGAAATTAACAGTTTAAAACACTTTCTGAAGGTATGATCTGGCATTTTTTAACATTCTGTTCTAAATTTAACAGTACCAAAATCACTGAAAAAGCCTTTTTATTCTGCAGTTGTATTAGAGTTAGGTTTCTCTTCTATAATATGACCTGTCCCATAATTAGTGTCTGTATTCTGACAGAGTACCATTTTCATACTGTACTTCAAAGCACATCTTTATCACAGAAAATTAATAATTAATATATTTCTATATAACTGGGCTACCTGGTATTGTACTGTGAAATTTAAACTTTGTCCTGCTATTCAGGGATCCAAAATCCATGAAGACAACAAGAATCACTGTTCTCATACTTGACAGATTAGAGGTCCAGTACCCGTATTTCACTTTCAAGTGATGATCAATTCCCTGAACTGCATAGACAACTTCTCCATTTTGATATGTATGTTAATATGTATCCACATGTATTTTACAACACTTATACATCTCCAAAACTGCCATGTGATTAAGAACATCATCATAACCAACGGGAAGTAATATTATAAACAAGACAGGATACACGGCAGTACTATAAAATGCTGTCCTCACGTATAAAGACAAATTATTTTGCTCAACATAACTCACATGCGGTAGTAACTCAATTTTTTTCTTTTCAAGGTTACTGTACTTCAATATGTGTATCTGGAAACAACAACTGATGTAGTACTTCAAAGTGTAACTTCTTCATATTGTATAAAAATAGATTATTGTACTGTAACTGTAAAAAATATTGGGTGACTGGTACACAGTGATGGATTAGGCTCAAAACTGTAATGATCCCTTTGCTTTGTTGGGTATTAAAGAATATAGCAACAAGAGACATATGGCCATAATCTGAAAACCTTTTGCCAGGGTAGGCATTACATTCTGCCTGCCATTCACTCTTGTTGTATTATCAGACCATGGCTTAGCCAGCCCTGATGAAGCAAGTACAGTACAATATTTAAAAATAAGAAATATATGCTTTTGTTAATGGCTGCTGTTGCCTTGCCTGTCGACTACCAGCGCCAACAAACGTTTTATAAATATGGCCATTTACTTAACATGCATGCCTCTCTTTACACAAATTACATGGCAAAGTACAATAAGTTCATCATTCTTTTATAACATCTGGTCCTATAAAGGTATAGTCGTACTTTCCTATATTAGTTATCTTGAGCACAGCATAAAAATACAGCTTGGAGCAACTTGAATAATCAATGTTCTGGAACACCTCAAACATTTGATTATTTCATTGCTTTACTGCACTCCAAGCACCACTGTCAACATTTGTTCTGTGAACAATTTCCATTTCCCTCTTTGCAATTTAACTGTTATCAGCAAAAATCCAGCAATTACACTTCTGTGGGCAGCACATACATGGAATTACTTTCAATATTATTGCAAAACAATTTTACTACAGAAATTTAACAAGCATATACATATATATATATATATATATATATATAGATATGGCAAGATCCACAGTTTGTTCCAGATAAACTTGAACTATATCATCTCTTTAAATTTTGGAAGACAAATATATCTGCACTCTACTGCTACAATGAACTTTAAAATTTTCATGCATTTTTAATACACTAGCATCCAAACACATATAATACATACCAGAGGATTCTTAATTTTGTGGATATTTGCTCACTGGAAATGTCCTGGCATGTACTGCACTAGAATTCCAAATATAGCCTTAAAATTAATCAACATGAGCAGAACTGCTATATACTCTGGGCTAAATTTCCTCAAAACTAACATATCACATCACATAAAACCATACCTCCAAACAGGGGTACTCACAAGCAGCCTACATGAGGTGGTGCTGTGCACCCTAGGTAAAACTGTTGTGGTGTCTACCTCGGAGCCACACCTCTTAATTCCCTGGACCTCACTGGGATGAATTTGATCAGGCCCTGGTGAGACACCATCTACTACAAGGAGGTGCCAGATCCTGACACAATCTATGTACTGTACTGTAACTGTAGAACAACCCCATATAAGCAATTGCTTACCTGTCATCAATGGGTCTGCTTGGCCAAACAGATTATGGTTAAGCCAAAACAACCTCCAAGTAGGGCTGCTGTAAACTTTTGAATAAAATATTTCAAAAATACCTAAAATTTCTATTCACATCTGTATCAGTAATGAGATTAGAGATGTGATGTGGATCGCACCACTAAATCTGAATGTGATAAACTAGGTCAGGATGATGATGATGTAGAGGTGTTTACATTTCGGTTTGGAAGTCATCTCACGTATCCTGAACTATGAAGTGTCATAGAATAAGGCACTGAAATGGATCTTAGCCAGGCTTGATAGTTAGGGCAGTATTTCATGATGATGGCATTTCACTCATGACATACATGAATTCTACACATAAACAACTTATCACAAGCTCTTGGAATGGTTGGAAAAAATGTACTGCACTGATTGATATTTCACCAGAGAACATGGAATGTACAGTATTAAGGTTAGCTGCAATCTTACACTTCACAAGTAACATCATATTTATACAGGTGTACACTGACTGCTATGGAAAAAAAAAAAAAATAATAATAATTTTCCATTCATGTATTTTCCAGTTTTCTATCTTGAGCTCTTTGTAAAACATTTGCACTGAATTATGGCAAACAGTTCAAGTAAACATATAAAGTTCACCTAAAATGAGAACCTAATGCAATATATATATCAGCTGCATTTTTGTCATGGGTATAAAAATCATACCCTTTCACAGTCTAGTAAAACAGACTGTACATGACAAAGCAGAGAGGAAAAGCTCAACACTCTGAAACCTTTTCATGGTAAAGAAGATTTAGGAGTAGCATACTTTAAAACAAAAATTTTGTACTGCATAAAATCAGAATCTTTGGGACTATAATATAATACAGTAAATGAGTGACTAGCAGTCTAATACTACCATGTCTCTCTCTCTCTCTCTAAAAAATACATACTGTATATATATATATATATATATATATATATATATATATATATATATATATATGAACCATTAAAAACAGAGACTCATTTAGTGTATGTTTAATCTTACATGCTTTATTTATTTATTTTTTAATTAGGCCAGAAAATGTGATAGTGCCTTACCCTGAGAAATTCTGGACTTCAAGAAAAAAAGCATACCAGTAAGTTATGTACTAAGGTATACATCAAAGAAAATGTGAGAAATGTTACTGTCAATTATGTTTAAAAATATGGAAGAGGAGCTGTGTATGAAACACATTTCCAAAGGCTTACCTTAATCCTGTCAGGTGATGAATACCAAGCAACTTTTTCTCCTGTGATTGCTCAGGCAACTAACAAGCTTTCAGCAATGCCAGAAGACTGGCACATTTGATATTACCTGTGATTAAACTGATGAAAGACATTTTTCAAGTAAAGTACACAGTACTTAACATGTAACCTTTAAACTCTGTGTGTCTGTTCTGTTTAAAGGTTGCAAAGTAGCTGCACTAGATAACCTTCCATGATATATGAGCACATCACCTGAGCTGTCCCAGGAAGGACACAAGACAAAGATCAAACAAGAAAAAGGGCGATGTCACCAAGACACACCTGAGCCTTACTTACCAATACACCTGCGACTGACAACAGTCCAGCAGGTCTATGCTGGCTAGATAACGGACGGACACAGTCATTATGAGGCACTTGACAAGAAATAATACTTAAGATATAGCATTTAAAAGTCACTAAAAATATGTACTAATATGTATACAGCATAATATCAGAACCAGAATTATAGCTAAATCACATAATTAAAGTGATACAATTATAAACTTAATCATCTGTATAAAAAAGAACACTTAAAGGGCAAAATTAGCTGTTTTAAATAGGAAATCTAAAAATCTGTCAGAGCTGACTAGATTGTACATAATTATACAGACATAGTGCACTGTGCCACAAGATGGCTGATAACATCAAATCAGCCTAACACTCCATCTCCATCCCTCACCCACGTGGTGCCCCTCCACCACACCAGCTTAACAACATGCTGGTTGGTATATGACAGAGCTGCACAACATTTCACTGGTATTCTATCGCATCAGCACAACCCAAACTGCCATGCATAATGGCCAGCACTTCACAAGACCGACATAAAACAGCAAGCACATGTCAGCATAATTCCTGGCTGGCACATACTGCATCAAACCAGCACAAAACCATGTCACCACAACACAAGGTGGCAACAAGATGATGCTGACATCAATAGGGGGGCACAAGACCAAGCCCGGCCACCTGCAGAGTTTTACCAGGTTGCCTCTGCCCCCACTCTCACCTGTACAGAGGATCACACAGTCATTATACAAGTTATCACTGTCCATTAATGTATCTCCATCTGCTCCCACTCTCACCTATGCAAAAGAACACATTCAATCATTTTACTGTTCCCATTGTACATTTTCAAAGCTCAAGTTAAAGTTAAGATGGAGGAACAAATGCTTAAAATATATCTATCTATCTATCTATCTATATATATATAAATCAAAGTCAAATGGCCACCCCTTATGGGATTATGGCATCTGGCAATAGATATATATATATATATATATATATATATATATATATATATATATATATATATATATATGTTCTGTACATGTATTTCCTCTAATTACAGTACTGGTACTTGCTCATGGGTCCTTTTACTTCTTGAATCTAATAACCATTTTACACATACAGTATGACTAAATGTTAGTGAATGCTCAGACAGTTTCATAAACATTTTTATATAAAAACTATTATGATCGTGAGAAGGTACAGTTTACTTTTACAGGTGTTGTACACTGTATGGCAAACAGTAATCTACTCACTTCTTGATGACGATGATGATGAGGAATCTATCCAATACACTAGTTTAACTCCTGCCAGGCTAATTCTTTGTATGGTGGTTTACCTCCCCTATGTCACAGTTTTCTAACCAATGTAAATTGTATCTCATACATGAGCTGCAGCTTGGTCTGGGCAGACCTCCATTGTGCCTCATATAAGGTCTGCAGCTGGGCAAGGGTTATCAGACTCCATTTAACCAAAATAGTCCGTTTAACTACCAAATTAATAAAAGTACAGTGCTAAAAACTGATATAGTGTTAATATATATCTATCTATTGCCAGATGCCATAATCCCTTAAGGGGTGGCCATTTAACTTTGAGTTATTTGTTTTACAGTGAGGGCCCTAACCCTCCACCAACCCACTTGTTGACATAATACAGTAGGGAGCACTTATGGTTTGGTTATATGGTTACCACCCAGCGTTGTAAATGGTTTCTTGGCTTACAGGAAACCATTTGGCCTGTCACTCAATGTAAAGCCACCTGTAAAGGAAAGAAAAGCAATAAGAAATGACAGGAAAGATGGAAGAAATAGGACGAGAGGAGGGCAGGCAAACACAAAAAAATGATAAAGGTTAAGGAAGAAGTAGGCAGCACTACATCAAGTGAGTGGATGATGGTCACCACCATCTACCACAAGTGTAATATATAGTATTCATTATCACACCAGTACCTGCAACTGGAAAAAAAAAAAAAAAAAAAAAAAAGGTCAACTTTTACAGCTATAAAAATTACCTGCAGCAGTATGATGATGGTTTCTGTGGTGGGTCCTCAGGCGCAAGAGTGCGAACTACAGGTGCTGGGGCAGGAGTGCTAGAGCGAACTTCCAGAATCCGTCCCACCAACCATCTCATCGCATCACCTGGCACAACAGTGTAATATGTTCAACTAGTAAAGTACTGAACCAAATGAAGACCTACTATACAAATCTGATATAATTTAGAGGTTTACATCATTGAATGAGGTATGTGACCATTGTGAGTCCATCATAATACCCAAAACACTTTCTCTTTATGTTCATCCCTTCAAATGATTAAATGCATCCACTAATGTAAATGCAAGACTGATATTTTATGTCTACCTGAGAGCCATGGCAGAGCTGCAAACAAGGGTGATGTCAACATGGATGTTTTCAAACTTTAAAAGTATTAACAAATACTGGACCACTGTATATATATAAAGACACTATACATATATAGACTATATATATATATATATATATATATATATATATATATATATATATATATATATATATATATATCATCTGTCTATCTATTGCCAGATGCCACAGTCCCATAAGGGGTGGCCACTTGACTTTGAGTTATTTGGTTTACAGGGAGGGGCACTAACCCTCCACCAACCCACTTGCTGACATGTAGGAAGCACGTATGGTTTGGTTATATGGTTACCACCCAGCGTCGTAAATGGTTTCATGGCTTACAGGAAACCCTTTTGGCTTGTCACTCAATGTAAGCCACCTGTAAAGAAAAGGAAAGCAATAAGAAGTGACAGGAAAGATGGGAGAAATAGGAAGACAGGAGGGCAGGCACAGAAAGAGAATGATAAAGGCTAAGGAAGAAGTAGGCAGCACTACATCAAGTGAGTGGGTGATGGTCGCCACCACCCAGAACCCTACTTACGAAGGATCGACTTATGAAAAATCTGCAGATAACAAAAAAATTGTGTCCGTGTGTGTGTGTGGGGGCGTCAGTCACAGCAAGGAAGGATGGAGTCAGGTGAATACACTGACAAGGAAGTGAGGTGATAATTGCAGTTCAGAGTAAGGTAGGAGATAAGTGGAGGAGTGGAAACAATAATGGGCTTTAATCTGGGGGAGAGAGAGAGAGAGAGAGAGAGAACTAGGTATGGTGTAGAAAGGTGATGGGGTAGAGGGAAAGAACTCTGACCTCAGTAATTATGGGATTAGGGAGAGAGAGAGAGAGAGAGAGAGAGAGAGAGAGAGAGAGAGAGAGAGAGAGATGGACTTAAAAAAAAAATAAATGACTTTCGAAAGACCCTCAAGAACCTATTACTTTCATAAGTTGGGTATATATATATATATATATATATATATATATATATATATATATGTATATATACATTTATATATATATATATATATATATATATATATATATATATATATATATATGTATATATACATTTATATATATATACATATATATATATATATATATATATATATATATACATATATATATATATATATATATATATATATATATATATATATATATATATATCCATCATCCAATCCTATGCTGCCCCATTAGAAGCATAGAAGCCCGGGGTTTCTAAACTAAGTGACAAGCCAAATGGTTTCCTGTACATCAGGGGACAATTTACTACACTGGGTGGTAACCATATAACCAAGGTATGGCGCCTGGTGGTTTAGAGATTAATTACATTGCTCCAATCAGACTGAGTTAGTGCAGGCTTATATCCAAGGGATGGTTGGGGTTTATTGCTCACATAATGCCACTCAGGGATGAGTGAGGCTGGTCACTCTCATCTTAAATGTCAGGACCAATTTGCCTAGCTCTGGGTTCTTACACTCCTCATGGGGAAACATATGATTAGATGATGGACAGATGGATTATAATGAATGTGAAACTATGGTGTGGCATGAAAATGAAAACTCAAGAGTGAGAGCAGTGGCGATGGGACTGCTGAGGAATGTCTGTGGGGTACAGAGTGGATAGGATCCGAAATAATGTGATGTGTAGGCAGTGTGAAAGATGTGGAGTAAGGAAGAGTGTGGACACCAGAACTGAAGAGAATATACTGAGATGGTATGGTCAAGTGGAGATAATGGATAACAACAGAGTGGTGAAAAAGGTATATCTGAGTGAATTTGATGGAGGGAGGAGGTGAGGTAGGCCAAGGAGAAGGTGGAGGGATGTGGTGGATACGGTATGTGTGTGAGGATGAGAGGTATGGTAGGCGGTGAGGCTCGAAAAATGACAAGAGATCGAGCTGGTTGGATGAATGTTGTGAGAAGTGCATGGTCAGGGATTTGGAACCCCCTTTTAACATGACAGTGTTCGGATTGACTCTATCGGATACAATTATATGACGCTATATACAGTAATGTGGTGACAGTTTTTTGCGTATCAGATAAAGCTAGGATTCCAGGGGCTTGAATGATGAGTGAATGGAAGCGTGGCCCATTGGATTGGGCAAACTTGGGCTGTCTGGACGCTGCTACTCCTCATCCTGCCCAACGGTGAAAAAAGGAGGTCCAGATGATGATGATGCTAATGAAATACAAAAAATTGTGTATGTCGGCATCTGTTAGGGCTACCATATCTGAACATCTGCAAAAGAGGACATTTCACAAAGGAGGAGGGAGGGGATAAACCAGTAAATATTAATCTATTTTGGAGAGAATTAATGCGTTACGCTGTTGAATACAGGGTATCTGAAACACTGCCTTAATTATTCACATTTTACTCCAGTGGAGGCATGGGAGATAGTTCTGGAAAAGCAGTGGTCCAAGATAAAATCTGTACCCATCAGTGAGGCATAGTGTAAAGAATTGGATCAACATGTAACCGTCAGTATTTTCCTCTTGAGATAAAGTGGATACCGGTACATTATTCATGATTATATTCTCTGGAATTAATTTTGCGTGGAAAACTCAGTGAAAAGGTTAAAAGGGTAAAATCTCATTTTATCTATCTATCTACAGCCAGATGCCATGATCCCATAAGGAGCAGAGATTTGTGTCTGGGTTAGTTGTTTTACAAGGAGGAGCACTAACTCTCCACCAACCCACTTGTTGACTTGTTGAGAACAGACAATTTTATATACTGTATTTAGAAATTTCACCTGGGTGGAGAGAAAAGGAATTAAAAGGAGGACACATCCGGAAAAATATAGATGTATGGTAACTCTTGCATCTGTTTGTAACCCAGCACAACTGAAAGTCTATACTTAGCCTCAACAGATGATCAGGAATGTCAGTGCATGAAGGGTCTTACATGCTGATTCCTCCTCTGCTAAGGCTATTTTGTACTATAACTTACAAGCTAACCTACTAATCATAGTTGATCATACATTATTCTTACAATAAATAACGGGCAACTATTATATCTTCAAAACTACTGGGTTTATTTCAGTTCTGTTTGTTGCATCTTCCTCAACAAATATATGAGAAAGCAAGCTATGGTGTGGGAAGATGGCAGTAAAATGAAGCTTATCAATAATCTGATGTAGTGTATACTTGTCAAAATGGGTATCATCCTCATTCTATTTCATTTCGTTAGGCTTTCACGTTAAAATTCACCATTGTTTTTGTTGGAAACTGCCCTTTTTTTAGTAATATACCTATATCTAGGGGCTGAATAATGCTTAGTAAAAAAATTTCTTACCATGCATTTGGGCCAAAATATGACTAAAACTCCTGTGTCCACACAGAGCAGACAAATTGAGGATACACTTGTCACCTGACCACAAGGTATTAATACAGTATACTCTGTAGTTGTTGTTACTGATAATGCCAATAATGCAAACAACTGAAAAGAATGCTTGTAAGTGTAAGTGTAAATGAAACGGGTATGTTATTTGGGGAACAGAAGGAAGGGGGGGAGAGGAATCAGTACTGAGGTTCAGGTATAGAATGTTTGTGGCCTGAGTACACTACCTATATTAATATCTTCCTTTGCTGACGTGAGGAACCAGGCATCAATCTGGTGCTGCTTGCAGAAGTTTGAGATGACCTCTGGCTGGATGGTGATGGCATCAATGTCACACTTATTGGCCAAGAGCAGAACTGGCAGTGGCCGCCCATCACAAAGTGTCACCTTCTCCCGGATGTCACTCACCCACTGATGGCAACACATATTTTACTGTCATTATTATCATCACAACAATGTCCTACAATTTCAGATCCAAAAAAAGGCAACTACAACAAGAGAAGCTGTCAAAAGTGCCATATATCCATTCATTATGAATGATAATTATTCATTATTACACACATCATGTTTTATCCGACCATCTCATCAACTCTCATTATCTGGTCTAACAGCTTGAGATCACTTAAGCTGTCACACTCAGCACATCTCCTTTCCACTTACAAAAATTCAGTCACATTTTTCAATCACTCAACTGGGACCAAGTCCTCTGTCAGCTGCAATGCTTATGTCAATCATTACTCCAACACCTGCATCACCTGAACCTAGCACTAACCAAAGAGAATTTTGAAGCAACTGTTCTAAACTTTCACTAGGAAGCATTCAGAGTGCATACTTCCGCCAATGCCACTGCCATTAAAAAGGATCCAGATCTGCCCCAAAATTTAATCATATTTTTCTTGGTCCATGGCCCACCTTCCCACAAAATTTCATTGAAATTCATTGAGAACTTTTGAAGATATTGTGCAGGATACTCCTTGTCTGCCCCAAAATTTAATAATTTCTTCCTTGGCCCATGGCCCACCCTTCCACAAAATTTCATCATAATCCATTCATAACTTTTTGAGTAAGTTGCTAACAGACAAACAAACAAACAAACCACCATGGGCAAAAACATGGCCTCCTTGGTGGAGGTAGTTATCCAGTACTGTGCTTCTAGATATGCCATTCAGTTACAGGGAATTGTAGTCACATGGTATAAAATAAAAACATAATTAAAAAGTGAATTAAACTAACCTTGAGAACAGCATCAAAAGTGGGAGGTCTTGAGAGGTCAAACACTACGACAGCAGCCACACTGTAAATTCAAAGTAGCAAAGATCTATTGAGACAAATTATGTGCAAAAGTGATTTTTTTGTTCTTAATTAACATTTTTCTTTTTTACCATCTAACTATGAACACTGGCTACAAAGCCGATTCCCAAGGCCTAGTAATCCATCTCAAACTCACAATCAATGAAGTGATCCCCAGCAGAACTAACAACACCACTTAGGCACTAACATCCACCACCTCTATTATATGCTATGGATACCATGTTAAAGTCTGGTGTTATGGTTTTGGTGAAGGTGCCTTTAAGAACTGCTGTTGGTGTAACAAAGAAGAGCAGCAATATACAGGTTATCAAATTAAAATCCTTAAACTGTCCCTTGCCAGTCAGAACTAAACCTGCAACCCTGTTGTCCCCTATTTCACTACTCAATCCGCATCACCACCATCTTCCCTGTACTGTATAAATATTCCACATATCTTGCATTAAAGCTTCACTCCTTTACTACCATCTTCCCTGTACTGTGTAAATATTCCACATAAGTTGCATTAAATCTTCACACCTTTACTTTTGTGATATATCCTTGGCATCATCACACACCACATCTATTATGAACAGTGACTGAGTTTCTGTCTTCAATATGGTACTTGTTCTTTCACAAAACAGACACTTATACTTTCCATCTTTTTCCATCTAGTGGGCAGAGTAAAAATGGCAACCACAAAGTCTGACTGGTTAATCTCATCTTAAATACTGCCTTTCTTCTCAACTATCCTTCTACTATTGCATCCTTCACCTTCTGAAATGCAACCTCCATTTCCAAGATATGAGTGGCACATAATTTGACATTACACCACTTAATTCAAAATTTAAATTGTAAAGGGTAAGGCAAGTCTCCAATATTTTATTATAACTTCTGCATCATGTGACAGACCTGTGTGGCCTCTTTATATAATTGCTGACTACATTCTATAATGCAGGATGAAGACTAATAAAATCTAATAACCAAGAGCATTCAACAATTGTCTGTCAGTACTGTGGGCTTGCCTTCCCTCTGGAATTTAAGTTTTAAGCCTACAGCTGTAATTGCAAGAGTGAATGCTGCGCTCATCAATGCTGAAGTGGCAGTATAATACCATTATTCTGATTTAACAATGATAACAAATAAACATAACAGCATCAGATGTTGCCTATTACTCTAGTTTAAAACTAGAATGCACAGTGACATGGTGCGAAAAAACTTCTTTGGAAGTAAGAGTGAGGTAATGTTGCAATAGATAATCCTTCTGATGAATGGAAGAAGAGAGTAAGAGAAATGGACAGGGGAGAGAGAGAGTCTGGGACTGGGAGAGTGAGAGAGGTATGTGAGGACAAAGTAACTAGGACACATTTCTTTTAGGGCAATACCCAGTTTGTGATGTTCCCAGGAGGAAGCAAGGCATTGGAGATTATAATAAAAACAAAAGTTACTATACTCTACACAATGGTTTGTGACATATATCTGGAATACTGTGCTGCACATGTACTGCAAACCTCATTTTGTTTTGATACTAATAACTGAATTCATGAGATACTATCTTACAAACAGTATATGTGACTAAACTTAGATCCTACAACCTGACAAGGAAGAAAAAATACTTACGCATATTTGTAATATACACGGGTCATGTGACCAAATCTCTCATGCCCTGCAATGTCCCTGAAAGGAAAAATATTAAGTCAATGAGTTACCTTCATTTTAATACAGTATTTAGTCAGCACCGTACTGTAAAGTACAAATTCTGTGTATGACACTTGTCAAAGATTTTCAAACTGCATGCAAGAACAGCTGCTGAGCTTACCACATCTGAATGGTGACTTTGGTTTTGGCATCCCAGTCAAGTGTTTTGACGGCAAAGTCAACCCCAATGGTTAGCTTGTAATAAGGGCTGAAGTGGCCCTCAGTGTATCGTCGAATCACTGCAGTCTTGCCTGAAATACAAATATATAGAATGTGAGATTAACTGAGTGCCAGAAATTATCCTGAACTGAAAAAAGCTGCAGCCTAATTGTGGCATCAGTTAGACTAAATTATCTATGCCAATAATAAAAAAAATTTAGAAAAATGGTTTTTCTCTCTTAGTGTTCGTTTACAGGTGAAACAAGCACCACGAGAACGTGTAATGCTTCAGAAGCTTCAGACCAGCTATGTTTTAGCCATAAACAAGAGATTATGCAAGTTATAGTTTGGTATAGAAATTTTAGTACTGACGATATACTGTACCTGTAAAAGTGCTATGCACTCTTGTAGAACAGACAAGTACTCTGAGCTGGTATGGAGACAATCACATAGTACACACTGACAGAATGAGGGAGACATTCTTCTAATGGAAGAGGAGTAAAATGCTGATCATTAAAAAAGTGAAATTAATTTCAGATGATCCACATGAAACAGCCCTAGCATCAGCACACAAAGCCTAGGAATATATAACACCCAGGCAATGAAATGGGAATGAATGTGTGTGTGTGTGTGTGTGTGTGTGTGTGTGTGTGTGTGTGTGTGTGTGTGTGTGTGTGTGTGTGTGTGCGTGCATGTGCGTGCGCATATGTGTGTACCATCTATTGCTGTGGGGGGAACTGCTCCATCATTGGGAATGGACTGCATAATATATGCTGAGATTTATAACAGCAAAAAAAGATTTGTGAAAAATGTGGTGTTAAGGTTGTTGTGGGATAAACAGAGAAATAATTTGGATTAGTTCAGCCATATGGAGCAAATAGAGAGTTAGAGTGATGATGGTTGTGTAAGAATAAGATGGTTGTAAGGAGAGGAATACTGAGAAAAAGGTGGATAGATAGTGGAATAATGTACAAGGGGGTGTGGCATACTATGGGAGGTGGGGCCACTGCTAAACAAAAAACAGAAATGTCTGGAGGTCTTATTGTAAGGACTATAATTCACAGGATGTGAGAGCATGTGGTTTATTCCAAAAGATACAGAGATACAAACCACTATTATTCAATGACCACTGCTCAGTACAGGTACTATATTACTATAAACCTGGAAAAATACTGTAGTACTGCAACAAGTGTTTTATTACAGTAAAAGCTTTTCTGTGGCATGAGAATGAAATTTATTTCCCATGCACCCCTAAGTATATGTAAGCAGCCAGCTATGTTATCCTGACTTCACGATACAGCTATCGAACCTATTCAGTAGGCTACATGATTGTGCACTATGGCTATAATGCCATATCATATACATTATCACAGCCACAGTCAATCATCCTGTGGCTGTGTGTGCAAATAATATTCCCAAGCATTCTCTAAGGGTAATATATAAAATTCATGCCATAGCATATGCTGTCAAAAGAGAGATTATTTAGTACACATTTCCCTACCTTTAATAAATATAAGCACCTACAATATGCATCAATTTTCTGAAGAAAAATATGACATAATAAATAATTCTGAAAGCTGCTTAAGTCACTTCTACTGTTAACAGTAGCCCCTTCAGGGTTGTCACATTCAGTGAATCGATGTTTCTATGTGACTGACAGCACCTCACCAATGCGTGATGGGGGAAAGTGTGGAGGTTTGGTACCTGGGTGGATGCCACATTTGTGCCTGTCCACTCAGTTAACAGGGGCACCATAGCAGGCTCCACTTCACCCTGCAATTTGGTTATACGATTACCATCCAGTGTTGTACATGGTTTCCTGGGTAACAGGAAACTTATTAGATGTGTCACTCAGTGCAGAGCCACCTGATGTGGAAGGAAAAGTAATAAAAAGTGACTGGAAGGAAAGGAAAAAGTACGATGGGAGGAGGGCAGATACAGAATTAGCAAGATAAAGGTGAACGAAGAAGTACACAGCTTTATATCAAGTGAGTGGATGAAGGGTGCCTCCACCTAGGAGTAAAAACAGTAGATTACAGTAAATTTAAAGTTTACTTAAATATACCAATTAAGCAGCTCATGATACATCACCACATACTAAACGACTGTTACACATACAATCCTACAAACCACATGCAGTGTTCTGTAAACTTACACAGCATAAAATGAAAAGGTAAAGGCTGCACCAACCTAAGCACAGTATCCATAACTATTATGGCTTAAAGGTAATTTAATCAAATGACAGATATTACTGATGTAGATCAACCAGGGCTGACAACAGTTCACTGATGAGTCTGTGAGCCACTGAACCTTAGATGATCATCTTTGTTGTTGTCATCAAATGAATTGGACACTGTATTACAAAATATGGTTTAAATACCAGTACTGTAGTTATGATGTTGTTGCAAAATCACTATCCTGAATCATACTGACATTATTATTACGCAAACCATTACAGCATACCATAGTTCTACATACTGTACATGACATCATTGTTAACAAATACACAAACCAAGGAAGTCTTGGATCATATAGTTCCATGGATATTTGCCCTCCGGTACTTTCTAACTGAAAATTGAAGGGAGCACAGGGTTCTATGGGTGCACATTCAAATAAAGTAAACCAATAAATACAGTAACCGAAAAGAGCCACAAGGTCATTATGTATAATGTTCATGTTTGGGCATGGCACTTGGTTTCAGTGTGAGGTGCATTTGGGGCTGATGACACTTCCAGAAACCACTTTGATATGCATTAGTCATTGACAACATGCTAATAATATCCTGCTTTATAATACAGAAGAATGGTTTAATGAGGACTTACATGTTTCTTTTAAATGAAAATTACTAAACACGAAACTCCCACTAGGGAACACCATGATGGGTAATATTCAAGGCCTTTACCCAAAAACAAACCAAAGCAAAGTGCTGTGCCTCTTATGAGAGGGCTATCAATTGGGGAGGACCCTATGTTTATTGCTCTAACTGAAACACATATGAGAAGTGGGGTGAAGGATGCAGAAATAGCAATATTCAACTATACCCCTTAAAGAGTGGACAGGGTGACTAGAAGTCATGGAGGTTGCATGATATATGTGAGAAATGACACAGCTGTAGACACACAAACCCTGCTCTCTGATTCAAATGGCCAAGTTCAGCTAATAGCTCTCAAAATACAACCAAAAATATTTAATTGTTGTCAATTGTTACCACCTGCCTCAGTGTGCTCTAGAAAACTTTGCAGATGCAACAGAAAACATCAACAAAATATCCAAGGATGTTTCAACATGCATGCCAGAGATTATTGTGTGTGGCAACTTCAACTTCCCACACATCCAGTGGCAAGAAGGCAGAATCTTGGAAGGGATGCTGGAAGTTCAAGCACAGGCCAAGCTCCTCCTTGAAACCACCAACAAGGTATTCCTCGCACAGGAAAAAAAACAAGGCCAACAACAAAAAACACTGTCTTAGACCTGTTTTTCACCATCAAGAAGCATTCAGAAACTACCAAGTGGAGAAAAGGGTACGTGTATTTTCAGACCACAGCCTCATCACCATAAACACAATCTACAAGAAGGATGTGACCACACAGACTAATGCAACTCTGACAGAATCCTCTCCCTTCGCAACTCTCAACTTCTTCAGCAACACCATCAATTGGGAGCAAGTACAGCACAACTTCAATGAAATAATGTGAGACATGATCCTGGGAGGAAATGACCCTAACATCATGCTACAATCCCCCATCTCAACTACGCTGGAGGTTTGCCATATGAACATACCAACAAAGAGAAGAAGAAGAGGTGCCAGACACAGCAACATTCCGAGGGACAGGAAAATCCTGATGAAAAAAAAAAGCTTCCCTAAACAAGCACCTAAGGAGAGCACAAAATGAAGACTGGAAGTGTTCCATCAGTGCAGAGGTGGCCAATTTTGAGCTTCAAATCAAGGAGTCACACGAGAACCAAAGAATACATGAAGAGAATCAGGAGGTCACAAACAACAAGCACAATCCAAAGTATTTCTTCAGCTACTGCACAAGGTTCTCGAAGGTCAAAACACAGATTGGACCCCCGTGAACTGAACAAGGAATTATAACAAAAGACCCAAAAGAGACATGCGGACTTCTGGCACTACAGTACAACATTTTCTGCACCCCATGATCGTCAACAACAATACAAAACCCTTTCACCTTCTTTACTGAAGAAATACTCCAACCTAACCACCCCACATACTGTACATCCAAATCAAGGCAGAGGACACAAAAAAGGCCATAAAGGAACTAAGAACAAATTCAGCCACCGGACCAGATGAAGTGCCAGCCATTCTGCTCTTGAAGTGCCAGGATCAAACATGGGGCTGAAGCCAGCTATTTGGCTTCGAAGCCGAAGTCTTCCAAAAGTCATGAAGCCGAAGCCAAAGCCAAAGCCAGCACCCTTGGAAAGTCGTGAAGCCAAAACCAAAGCCAGGTAAACACTCACAAAGACAAAGACAAAGCTGTATGAATATTATGAAGCCAATAATTGGTTTCGTGTCACAGTATCCTCTTACAGCAGGATTAAGAAGCATTGTTTCCACTGTCCCATGTTATAAACATATTCTGTTCCTGTAACAAATTTTCTGGTTTTGGTGCTTTAGCCAGCAGTTGGGGCTGAAGTCAGCCACTTGGCTTCGAAGCTGAAGCCAAAGCCAGCTTCGGCCCCATGTCTAGTCAAGACGCCTTAGCACAACCCATCAGCATGCTGTGGCATTGCTCACTTGACACAGGAGTAATTCCAACCACACTTAAGCCACCATAGTCCTGATACATAAGGGAGGAGACAAGAGCCTGCCCTAAAATTAAAGACCGGATGGCTCACATCACGTATCATCAAAGGGTTCGAGAAAACCATGAGAGACAGACTTTTTACCCACCTGGATGAGAACAACCTATTCAACACAAGTCAACATGGATTTAGGAATGGAAGGTGTTGCCTCTCAAAATCCATGGCACACTATGACTGGTTGCTACAGAACCTGGAAGAGGGAAGGAATATGGATGTTGTGTTCCTTGATTTTGCCAAGGCCTTTGACAAAGTTGACCACAGCATCCTGCTACACAAAATCAGGTCCCTCAGAGTAAAGGCAAAACCTGGGTACGTGGTTGCATGACTTCCTAACAGGGAGAACCCAGTCAGTAAGCGTAGATGGCTATAGGTCTGAAAAGACCAAAGTAGAGAGCGGAGTGCCAAAAGGGTCAGTTTTGGGCCCCCCCTCCACCTCCTCGTACACATGGGCAACATTGACATGAGAGTGAATGGCTTCCTTCTCTCTTCCTTTGCTGATGTTACCAGCATCAGCCGCATCATCATCAGTGTGCAAGAAGTCCACCACCTGCAGGAAGACCTAAACACAGTAAAGGATGCACATGGGCTGCAGAAAACATTATGCAGTTTAACGCGGAAAAATCTGATGCTTTGTGGTAAGGCCTGAATCATGTCATAAAGGAGACAACGAAGCTATATGCTGAGGGAGGTCAAGGCATCACCCCACACCTACATGTGAAAAGCCTTAGGGTGCACCTCAGTGATGAAGGCACCTTCCATCACCACATCATGGAAACAGTGAAGAAGGCCAAGGGTATGACTGGCTGGGTCCTGAGAATGTTCACCTCCAGGGAACCAGATGTGATGCTTACTCTCTGAAAAGCTCTGGTGCAACCTACACTAGACTACTAAGGTCAGCTATGATCACCACACAAGAAGGGTGACATCCAGTGGTTAAAAACAGTACAAAGGATGTTTACCAGACAGATCAATGCGATGCATGGTCTCACCTACTGGGACTGGCTCCAGGAATTGGGTCACTACTCTCAGTAGAGAAGGGACAGGTACCGAGCCATATACATATGGAATGTCCTGGAAAATCTGGTGCAGGATCCCACACTCTCTGCATTACAGCCCTACAGCAGTGAACGGATGGGACGTAAGTGTAGAAGAACCCTCCCAGCTGGAGCTCCAACAAGAACAGAGTTCATGCTTACATCCAGTCTGTACCACGACCAAACAAGAATATTTAACACACTTCCAAAAGAAGTGAGGGGAATAACTGGCTCCCCAGTGGAAAGATTCAAGGCCAGACTCAACAGGTTCCTCAGGACGCTGCCAGATAAACCTCTGGTACTAAACCTCTGGTACCAGGTTACACCGCAAACTGCCAGGTTGTCTCCAACTCCATACCAGACCAAGTGGACCTCATGAATAAGGACACCAGCCGGAAGCAGCAGTGGACCACCACGACTGTGAAGTGTGGACCTCTAAACTACATCAAGTAAACTAAGGAAACTCTTCCATCACTCCCAGAGTCTAGGTAACTTTGCTGTATAGTTACAAGTCTCTCCATTACAGCTTAGACTGATGGCTAGGATAATAAGAGCCTAATGACTTCAAAAATAATTGGGCTAGGCTAGTCATAACTACAAGGTCAAATATGAAATACTTGCATATCACATCCCCCCCCCCCGGGGATTTAATAATACTTATGCTATGTATAACCGGAAAAGGAAAAAAGCTCAAACAAAACAAATCTATATGAGTTTCTTGGCTACAGATCACGTTGTCGGAGCAACGTTTGTGTATCACGCTGGCAGAAAGACGACCATTACTCACCAACTCCGAATTCCCCGATAACGAGCACCTTGAACTGCAGCTCTCTTGGCACTGTGCTGTGTTCTACGGGAGCCACGGCGGTCATCTTGCCCGATTGTTGCTACGTCTGGAACCCACGACACCCGCGCATCACCTCCACCTTCCTGGAAATCCAGTCATGTGATGAATATTTACCTCCACCGGATCCGTGCATTCTTATCTTATAAACCACCCTAAAGCCTATTAGATCATTATATATTAGATATAAAGATTGCTTATAATCTTCCTTGCAACATTTATTGATTACCTCATTCTATACCAAGGATGAATATGAAAAATATTTTATTTACACAGTTGAAGTCAAGGCCAATGAAAAGGAAAGGGACAAGTGTTTGTTTACGGTGGCTCACCTGGCGCATGCGTGTTGCTGCTGCTGCCAGACAGGTGTGCTGGTGGGGAAACTTCCAAAGGGAAAAGTATCAGAAGTGGCTGCCAACAGAGGATGTCACAGACTTGTACCGTCCTCAGAGGTGCTGGAAAGGGACGCCTTCAAATGATGGCACCGACAAGACTGGGTGGCTCTTCACAGCACCCTCCTTGTTCTCAAAAAGAGCATGGTGGACTGCTGGTGAAGGGCAGCTTAAGCCTGCAGTCCAGTGGGTTCACATTTCAGATGACCTTGGAGTCGCAACATCCTGTTTGTTTTACAGTCACCGAAGAAAACCCTTGAGATATTTGGTTCATTTACTCTTAATGCTCTTCAAAACTTGGGATACCTTTGGTGATAATACTAATCATTATAATTTATCATAAATCACTGATGTAGTGTGATGAGTAAGGATGGAACTTTGGGGGATGAAGTGCGTGAAAGGGTACAGCAGGGAAGGAGGGTTGTTGGTTCACTGAAAGCAGTGATGAGAAATAGGGAGGTGAGTATAGAAGAAGTCACTGCATGATAGTATTGTGATCCCTACCCTGGCGTAGGGAAGCGAGGCATGGACCATGCAAGAGGGGAACAAGTCAAGAGTGAGAGCAGTGGAAATGAGTTACTTGAGAGGAGCATGTGGAGTGACGTGGAGGGACAGGTTGACGAATGAAGAAGTGAAGGGATGTTGTGGGGTGAATGTGAATGTGGTTGGGAAGATTAGGAGAAATACACTGACGTGGTTTGGACATGTGGAGAGAATGGAGAATGAAAGACTGACTAAGAGGGTGTATGTAGGTGAGGTGGAGGATGGGAGAGGGAGGGGTAGATCGAGGATGAGGTGGAGGAATAGAGTTGAGAGGTATATGAGGAAGGGGGGGTGAGTTGGGGGGAGGGTAGTCAAATGGTGGGTGACAGAGCGACTTGGAGGCGTTTTGTCTGTGGCCACCCTTTGCTTGATTAGGGCGTCGGGCTATAGATAGATAGGTAGATAAATCACTGAATAAGCACCTCCCTTGTAAGTAAATCGGCTAATTTCTCACCAAATGCTACCGAATTGCTCCAAATTCACATTTGAGTGTTATTTCTAATTTTAATGAACATATTCTATACTGAACAAAAGTTTAATTTTTCAGAGAAAGATGCAGTGGACCCAGTTTATACATATTGCAATATTCTTTACACTCTTTACCTCTTAAAGGTTTGTGATGAGAGAATTTGGCCCATGTTTTTGGCAGATGTTAACTGTACCAGAATACCAGTACAGTAGCCTACTTGCTACATGGTGCCTGCATGTGGTGTTACTGTACACCTTTGGTAGAGCAGCAGCAGCATACATCTGGGAGCCAAACCTCCTCCTGTTTCCTTGCATGTTTACATGGGAAGGCCCCTGGTCTGACCCTGGAGAGATGCTGACAACCACAAAAGAGCATCAGATCCCTACATGGTGTATGTGTTCTGTACAGTGACTGTAGGACAGTCCCACAGATGCAGCTGCTTACCTATGGTCAATGAGTCTGCAAAGCCAGGGAGACTGGGGATAAGCAACAGCAGCAACAACTTCTTGTTACCTTATGTAGTCTAGAAGAAAGTCTTTGTAGCCATGGTGATCCATCACTGCTCCCATCACTCATATCACTTGTTAAGAACGGTATGGCCTGATACTGAGTCTGAAAAGCTCGGCAGTTTGCTGATTACCCTGTCACTGATGGTTCATCTGGACGGATTTTTAGAAACTAGCATTGTTTTGCTTTGAACTTCTATACAAAACAGCTCCTTATCTTGCTAAAGATTCTTAGGTGCAAATTGAAGAGATGAGGACCAGTGTATTTTGGCACCTTAGGAGATGCAACCCTTCTCTCGCACTTGTTTCCTTTACAACCATTTTGCCTGGCTTTGAGTTCCCTAGGTGTAGGGTCTGGTACCAGCTGTACTAAGACCTTCTACATATAAATGTCACAATACCTTTCCTTTGCCGGGAGTACAGTCCAAATTTCCTGAGGCATTCTAAGTAGTTAAGGTTAATTGTCTCAGATGCTTCATGTGAAAAGGCCTTTAATCAGAATGAGGTAGGTGATGGTGACCATCGTCCACTCACTTGATGTAGTGCTGCCTACCTTTTCCTTCACCTTTATCATTCTTTTTCTGTGTCTGCCCTCCTTTCTTCCTATTTCTCCCATATTTCCTGTCACCCTTATTACTTTTCCTTTCTTCTTAGGTGGCTTTACATTGAGTGACATGCCTAATGGTTTCCTGTATGCCAGGAAACCATTTACAGTTCTGGGTGGCAACCATATAGCCAACCCATATGTGCTTCCTATGTGTCAACAAGTGGGTTGGTAGAGGGTTAGTGCCCCTCCCTATAAAACAACTAACGCAAAGACAAACAGCCATCCCTTACGGGATTGTGTCATCTGGCTATAGATAGATAGACAGAGATCCTGAATGGCTCCTCTTAAGTTGACCGCAAGAGTCCGGAATTGGCTGGACTACGGTTCTCCTGAAGGCCAGCATCACTTGTTGGTCTCTTGAGTTAAATGTGCACAGGACCCACCCTGCCATTCCTTTAGCATTGTTGATGGGTGATCATCATTGAGCTGACCCCATAAATATTTCAGGTGTGGTTTTGATATAGTGTGGCAGGATACAAAGAGTTGTTTATCTGACCTATAGTTCCTGAGTTTTGGCGTGATTCCTCTCATTACCATATAAAATACTTTCACTATGTCATTTGGTTGCTAAAAGCATTTTCCTCAGAGTGCATCCAAATTTACTCACTTCTGATGGAAAAGTTAGTTTTTGGCTTCTTTGCATCAGTGACTAGAAAATTTTGTATTGAAATATGATTAACTGTTGCAGTCATGAATCATCATCATCCTGACCTCTTTTCCCACCTAAGGATGGGGTAAGGTAGGTTCTACAGAGCAAAAGACGAACCTTGATAGAGGGAGAACCAGCAAAAGAATGTCCAGTTAAATGGGCCACACACTTCCTCACAGACCATTCATACATATGACCTGCTGTACTTGCATACAGTATATGACTGGGTACAGAATCGACAGCATTACTTGGTGAAAAAAGGGTAGAACTTGCTGTGAGACAAGCTAAGGACAAATCAGACTGACAAATTGTTTCACTTGACATATTAGTTCTTGCTCTAGTTAATGTGAATGTTTTATGTATGTGTGAAATAACCAAATACATCTTTACAGGTAGTGTGGCACCATGGCTCCAGAGTGGAGCATCACAGAGACTAAGGCTTACCAACAAAAACTCCTCATACCTGGAACAAATAAAAGAAAGTTTTTTGGTATGTTATGAAACTTTTCTGGAAAATATGAAAGCTTTATCATAGGGATATGACAGACAAGTTATGCATAGCCAAAAGCTTATACTAAATGCTTTCTTCAGTAAGACATGGTTGAGGCACCCAGTAGGGAGCTGGATCAGACTCTTATAGTCATCATCAGTGTTGAGTGAACACATCTCAAACCATTCACCATTCAGGGTGATGAGTGTCATGGAACACTCCAGTATTGTGTACTGTATTAGATGAAACCTTTCTGTAGTTTTATGCAGTTTGGAGAACTTTCACATCACATGCTTATTCAGAGCTCTTTGCAACATTCATCAATGAGACAAGGAAGGCCAGTAGAAGCACCATTCCATCCAACTTCAGTTGACATATGACAGGATAGTAAGATGTGCACATTGACTTAAAAACTGTTCTAACCTAGATTTATATTTTATCCTAACACCCAAATCTTGTTTTGGCATTCTTGAATTTTTTGCTTTAAACTGGTACTGGAGAGGGATGCCTTCACCTAGTGGCATCATTATAACTAGGTAGCTCTGTGATCCATGTTGTTAATGTGAGATTTGTTATAGGTGTCATGGAGTGCTAACTGTACAGTATACTGTATGGTGGTGACAGGCCAGTACAAAATTGAACACAGACAGCATATTACTTCTCTCTCTCTCTTCTTTTTTTAGGAATTTTGGAGAAGCCCAATTTGCCACCGTCTGCACCAAGTGTGTCTTATAAGATCTTCATGTTTGGGAAGTCAGGATCAGGCAAAACCTGGACAATGAATCGTCTGTCAGGGCAAGAAGTGAGTATTGCTCTGTATGCTTGTGTTTTAAGCTTGTCTTATTTTACAACTCACCCAGAGGACTGGGGCACTGAGGGTTTATTTTGCATCATTTTGTTTCATTTATCAAGGCGCCAACATGCTTACATCCGTCAGCCTTGGTCACCCAGTGGTGACTTTCCATGCTGTTTGTTTTCTAACAACCTCTCTGTCAAGTCCTATATCTTTCAGGTCACCCTGTATGACCTTGTCGTATCCCTTGGTAAGCTGTTAATTGCACATTCTTTTATATTTGCATTATGTTTTTCAATTGCATAAGTTGAATTTGCTGGACTATTTTGTGTATTAAGGTAATAATATTTTTCACAAACTCTTGATGTGTGCAGGTGTCATGGCAGCACACTGAGACTTTGGGGATACAGTGCTGCATGGTATACTGGCCCATGAAGATTGGTAATCGCCTTATTCTTTTCCGTCTGGAGATTTGGGACGCTGGAGACTCAAGCATTAAGCGTTACAATCATGTTCTTCCGGTGAGTCGAAAAGAGGAAAAAAAGACGGTTAGAAATGCGTACAGTGGTGGTTAATACAGTGGCATAAATCAGTCTAACCATTTCTCTTTGAACCTATTAATAGTGTGACAATACCATTACCTTCACTATAGTTCTTTGATCATAACTAGGCTCAATTTTCATTCTTTTGCAGCTTATTTCATATAGCTCAGTAACAGAAAAAGACAATACAGTACTGCAGCTCTACTTCCTTTCCATTTCTAGCATCATATCCCAGTGTTAATCTGTTGTTTCAGCTCAACAATGAATATGTAGAGGTGGCAGTTTTTTGCAAAGTTAAAATGAAAAAAAAAAAAAAAAAAAGTACAGTGTAGTATTACCATGTTATTCCTCCCTCCATCCATAGGAAATGTTGTGATGTCTTTTAATCCATTGGAAAGCCTGATTTCACATACCAGTTAGGGGAACTGTCTTTCAACCACCACGTTCTCCAAGATAATTCTGATTAAGATGATTCATATTAGACAGAACAAACAGATGGGCACATGACAGTGGAGTAATTTTTCACTCTAAGCCTAGGATGTGTCTTGGTGAGAGGCTGCTTTATTTGATTCAAGTTTAATCCCTTCAATACAGTGATATCTTTGTTATTTGGCCTATTTATTGAGAGATGGTTGTACTGTAGTAAATTTAGGAGTGATTCTTTAAACTGGAGAGGTTAGATGTAGCCTTCATTAAACTCTTAATTATGAGTAATCTTTCCTAAGCTGAATAAAATTTTCTGTATAAAAAGTAAAAAAAAAAATCATCTGAGTGAAGGGGTTGTCATTCTTTTGATTCATGACTGTAGTATTAAAAGCACAAAAACCCACTTGCATCTGACTTCAGAGCCACTTTACAGTGAATAATGAGCAATGTTTAAGTGAAGAATATTTGTCATATTATCATCAGCTTAATGAGAAAACAACTTTAAGGGAAATGACTTTTAAATATGACTAACTGCACTGATGTGGTGCATTAGATCAGCAGGGATGCATCAGGTGCTGGGGAGAGATGCTTTCATATGGTGACATCAATATAACAGAGCACTTCCACTGCCCACATCAATATAACAGAGCACTTCCACTGCCCAGCTGTACAAGTGTCCCTCAGCTCCCAGCTCCCTCCCTTCCCTCCCCTGAAAGTAGGGTACAGTACTGTATTGTGGACTGCAGTCTGCAATCCACTGGGCATATACTCAGATGAGCATGGGGCTGCTGCAATTCCAACAGTTGCATCACAGATGCATTTCAGGCTTGTCGAGAGAGTGTTGATGCAGTACTGGTGTGTGTGTCAGCCAGCGACCGTGAAGGCTGGACTGACCTGCCCCGTACACTTAGTGCTGCTTCTCAGCCCACAGACCGTGCTGCCATCATTGTTATAGCAACCAGGTAACCTTAACCCTGTCAGTTCAGTGATGTGTTTTTTATATGATTTTTATTTGTCATTCTGGGAGAGTTAGATATAGTGTCTGATAAGCTCTTACTACTAGAGGTCCTCTGTAAGCTAAATAAAATACAGTAATTTGATAGTACTGTATAGTACCATGTTTTAAAATACGTCAGTTACTAGACTAAAGAGGTTAACCTTCTTTATTCAATGACATATTTCATTTATTCTTGCTAGCCTCTGATGATTGTATTTATCTCAGGCAAAATTTTTCTTACATTATTGTATTCTGAATTTTGTTAATCAAGATTTGACAAATGACAAATAAACAGGAAGAAGTAGTTCATACAAGGAGGATAGAGAGGTTGTAAGAGGATGGGTGAAAGGTAGAATATAGGAGAGAAATGGAGGAGCGATTGGGTAAATATGATTTGGAGCAGATGGGGGATGTGGAAGGTATGTGAAAGATATTCACAGAAGAAATCTGTGCAGCATGTGAGTTGGTGTGTGGGGTGAAGAGAAGATGAAAGGGGGTGCAAACTGCATGGTGGAATGAAGAGATGAGACAGGCCATGGCACAAAAGAAGAAAGCAAATAGTGAGTGGATGAGAAACAGGGGCGTGGAGGAAGTTGAGAGACGGAAGAGAGAGTTATATTATGTAGAGAGGAAGGTGAAAAGATTAGTAAGAGAGAGTAAGAAGAGAGTGGATGAGGAATTTGGAAGGAATTTGAGTGAAAAGTGGAGGGAATGGAAGAAAATGTTCTGGAAGGAGGTAAAGAGAGTTAGAAAGGGTATCAAAGAAGTTAGTTGGGGAGTGAAAGATAAAAATGGTAGAATGCTAGCGGAGAAGGGAGAAAAAGTGAGCAGATGGAGAGAACACTTTAAGGAATTGTTGAACATAGAGAATGAAAGCAATGTGAGTGTAAGTGGCTGGGAAATGGCTGGGAGAAGGAAGGAGGTGAAAAGAGAGGAAGAAGTCAGTAGGGTGGAAGTAGTGGAATGAAGAAAGTCAAAATGGGGAAAGCTCCAGGAATTGAGGGAGTGTGTGGTGAAAGGCTGATGCATGGGGGAGAGATGTAGTAGAATGGATATGGGAGATGTGCAGATTGGCCTAGGAGGAAGGTAGAGTCCCAGATGATTGGAAGTCAGGTATAGTTATTCCCCTGTACAAAGGAAAAGGGGAAAAAGAAGTGTGTGGTAATCATAGGGGCATTTGGCTTCTTAGTGTAATAGGAAAAGTGTATGGTAGAATACTTATTGACAGAGTTAGGGAAATAACAGAGGAATTAGTAGGAGAACAGGTAGGTTTTAGGATGGGAAGAGGTTGTGTAGATCAGGTATTCATTCTTAAGACTTTAGTGGAAAAGTTTCTAGGGATGGGAAAGAAGTTGTATGCAGCCTTCGTGGATTTAGAGAAGGCTTGTGACAGGATGGATAGACAAGGAATGTGGAAAGTATTAAGAATGTATGGAGTAAATGGGAAGTTGTTAAGTGCCATGAAGAGTATGTATGAGGGGGCTAAGGGTGCAGTGTATGTGGATAGTGAGCTGAGTGAATCACTTCCATTTTAAATGTCAGGACCAACTTGCCTGGCCCTGGGCTCATATGCTCCTCATGGGGCAACACAGAATTAGATGGTGTATGTATGTATGTATGTATGTATGAATGTTGGATTGTACCAGGGATGTGTCATGTCCCCCTGGTTGAAAATCTGTATATGGATGGGGCTATAAAATAGGTGCATGATAGGGTAGTGGATGTTGGAGCAACCCTAATGAGAGAGGACAGTGTTTGGAAACTCCCTGTACTGTTGTTTGCAGATGATACAGTATTGTTAAGTGAAGACGAAGGGGAACTGCAAGGCTTGATGAATGAGTGTGAGAGACTGTGTAAGAAACATAATGTACAGGTGAATGTAGGGCAGAGTAAACTTATGGTCTTCGAGAGAAATGAAGCCAGTGAATGTATAGTGAGGCTGGATGAAGAGGAAATGGAAAATGTGAGTGTGTTTAAGTACTTGGGTAGTGTGACAAGTAATGATGGAAGAGTAGACGGTGCAGTGCTTGAAAGGGTACAACAGGGAAGAGAAGTTGCTGGTTCTTTGAAAGCAGTGATAAGGAACAGGGAAGTGAGCATGGAAGAAAAAAGTCACTGCATGATAGTAAAGTATTGTGATAGCAACCCTAACGTATGGAAGTGAAGTTTGGACCATGTTGGAAGGACGCAAGTCAAGAGTGAGAGCAGTGGAAATGAGTTATTTGAGAGGAGCATCAAGAGTCATGTGGAGAGACAGACTTATAAATGAGGAAGTGAAGGAGCATTGTGGTGTGGATGTGGAGGTGATAGAAAGCGTTAGGAGAAATACATTGAGTTAGTTTGGCCATGTGGAGAGGTTGGAGAATGAAAGACTAATGAGGAGAGTGTATGTGAGTGAGGTGGGGAGGGGTAGAGGGAGAGGGAAGCTGAGGATGAGATGGAGGGATAGAGTGGAGAGGTATATGAGAGAAGGGGAGTATGAGATGGGAGCAGGGCAGTGAAATAGCATTGGACAGGGCGACATGGAGGTGATTTGTTTGTGGCCACCCGTTACAGGATTGAGGCATCTGGCAATAGATAGATAGAAGATATGTGATGGTAAAATAGTACATCAGGTGCCTATGATACTGAAGAATTATGATCTTGTTATTATCATTTTGGAGGATTACAGCACTTATGTGTAGTAGGTGCCACTGTTCTGTCACAATACTGCTTATCAACTGATAGTCTTGTTGTTATTTTGAGGTTTTAAGTGTTAATGAAATCTCAACAGGAATTGGTGCTTTTGAATAAAACAAAAGAGCAACTGTTGTTGTTGTTATTATTATTATTATTATTATTATTTGTGTGGTTGGTGGGGGCACTCACCATCCACTCACTCGATGTAGTGCTGCTCTCGGGTGACTGCCTTTTCCTCTCTTCCTTCTTTCATTCCATCCTTCCACTTCTGTCTTTCTTTCCTTCATTCTTTCATCTTCCTTCTGTCTTTGGGTGACTCTACACTGAGTGACAAGCCAAATAACCAAATTATGGTGCTTGGTGGTTTAGCGGGCAGTTAAGAATCTCCACTGGTGATTGAGGTTTATTGCTCACATAATGCCACTCAGGGATGAGTGAGGCAAGTTTCATCTTAAATGTCAGGACCAACATGCCTAGCCCCGGGCTTCTAAGCTCCTCATGGGGCAACACTGGAGTAGATGATGGATGGATTACGGTATTATTATATTATTCAGATGGGACAGTTTGGCACACCGGGAAGTAACAGAGGCAGAAGTAGAGGCATTTGAGTCGAGTCATGGCATCCCAGTTATAAAGATGGGCAGTGGAGCTGATGATCAGACTGAAGAACTCTCATACATGGCACCTGTCTTGAATTTCCTCTGCAAACGACTTTGGCAGCGGGACCAAGAGCTGCTTTCCATCAAGTAGTGAAGTGAAGTTCAGTGTCACAGTTGTCATCATCGTCATCATTATCATCTCATAAAATAGCATTTCAGTTGAATCTATAGTACTGTACAGTATAGTAAAATATCATCATCACCATCATCATCATCATCATCATCATCATCGTCGTCGTCTCACAAAACACTTTTCTTAGTTTAAATCTGATGGTATAGTTAATATTTCAGTGGTATTTAGGTCATCTGTTATCTTCAGATGCATATTCTGTAACTCTGCTTATTATGTATAAAATTTTGAAACTACTTTACTGTATTTCACAAATAATTCATGTAATCATAAAACTGAAACACATCGTCAGAAAGCCAGAGTACCATAGTATCACCATTGTTTATTTATTTTTTTACCATACTGTATTTTATATTGATCCATGCAGTCCATTTCATTTTATATTCAGTGGGACCAAGAAATATATAGTAAAGAATCTTTATTGTAGCTACCTTTAATGGAACCAGGAAGGGCTCTTTGTAACACATAATATTGTACAGTGTAGTTAATAATGAGATTTAATAACAAAAAGAATTTTACTTCCTTTGATAGAGGGGCAATGAGATAAATGTAATTATGATATAAAGACATCTGCTGTATACACGTAGAAAGAAGCAATTAGCAGAAACTATTGAGAGCGGCAGAGACTTCACTGGGCATCACTACCAAACACCCAACTTAACTTTAGCAGGTATACAGGTATTGCAGGTATTTAACATTCTGTATGGGTAGAAAGGTGCAACAGATGGCGGAAGCATCTGTTGCATGTTACAGTCCAACACCCAACAAATATACAGAGACCTTTTAACAGTCACAGCATTAGACCACCTTTTCATGGCCTAAGCAAATGTTGCATGTGAACAATTCCTGTACGTCAGTGATTCTCAACCTTTTCACCTTGGAGGAACCCCTGAAATAATTTTTCATATCCGAGGGAACCCCTACCTTTAGTGTATATATATATATATATATATATATATATATATATATATATATATATATATATATATATATATATATATATATATATATACTGTATGTACATTTATGCTGTGTATATGCTAAGAAAAAATACTGATAAAATACAGTCCATACTTTCATCAATTGATAGTTGAGAGGTATATGAGAGAGAGGGGTGTGAGTTGGGAGCAGGGCAGTGAAATGGCAGGGGACAGGACGATGTGGAGGCGATTTGTTTGTGGCCACCCCGTGCAGGATTAAGGCATCTGGCAATAGATAGATAGATAGACTTTCATTATCATCATCATCTAGACCTTTCCTTCCCTAGGGCAGGGTGAGGAGTAGCAATGTCCTTTGCCCAGTTCAATGGGTCATGCTTCCATTCACTCATCATTCAAGCCCTCAGAATCCTGGTTTCATTAGATAGGCCAAAAAAATTTCTTCACATTCTGTAGCTTCATGTATACCTATTTGACAGAGCCATTTTGAATGCTGTCATGTTAAAAAGGGGTGCCAAATCCCTGGTTATGCACCTCTCTACACAAAATTCATCCGGCCAGCTCAATCTCTTGTCAGTCCTCTAGCCTCACCAACTTCCACACCTCTCTTCCTAACACTCATCCACCATATATCCTTTCACCTTTTTCTTGGCCTGTCTTGCCTCCTCCCACCTTCAGATTACCTCAGATATACTTTTTTCACCAATCTATTGTCATCCATTCTCTCCACTCGACAATACCATCTCAGTACACCCTCTTTGATTCTGGTGTCCATAGACTTCCTCACTCCCCATCCTTCAGGCATCACATTATTCTGTATCCTATCCACTCTCTGTGCTCTGCATACTTTTCTCAGCAGTCTCATCTCCACCGCTCTTACTCTTGACTTTTTATTTTCATGTCACACCATAGTTTCACATCCGTATAGTAAAGTTGTCACTAACACTCCTTCATGTAAGCCTTGTGGAGCTGCAACATTCAAGCCTCTATTTCTTATCAAGGCCTTCATAGCACCAGCCACTTTCATTCCATATGTTACTCTACTTGCCACTTCTGCACATTTTCTTCTCTTTTCTATCACTGTACCTAGGTATTTGAACTCTATCACCAATTCCAGTCTCTTTCCATTCACTGTAACATCACACTGGGAGTCACCTTCTCTCTCAAAAACCATGACTTTACTCTCTTTCAACATTTACTCTCAAGACACGATGCTCACAGACACCTACAAAACTCTGCACTAGTCTACCAAGCTCTTGTCTGGTATTTGCAAGCAGGGCTGCATCATCAGCATACAACAAATTTAAGATATTCCATCCACGAACATTCATTACCAACACCATCCCTTTCTCCATTACTCATGTTTTTACGTCTCTCATCGTTCCATCCATGTATATACTGTTCTGACAAACCATGGGGACATCACACAACCTTGTCCCATGCCCACACTGATCATGAACTATTCACTTAGAAGCCCATTTACTCTTACACATGCCTCACTACAATCATAAAAACTCTTGACAGCACATAGCGGCTTACTATCTACACCGTACAAGTGCTAAACCTTCCACAATCCTTCTCTGTCTACTTTGTCGTATGCTTTTTCCAGATCCAAAAATGCCATAAGCACCTTATAATCCTTCTCACTTTTATTAAAGCTACTTTTCAGTTTATTTAATTTCTTTTTCTTATATATTTTTTTATTTTAATATATTTTTATATATTTATTTCATGATTTCTTGTGGAACCCCTGATAATGGTCTGTGGAACCCTGGTTGGGAATCACTGCTCTATGTAGTAAGCTCAGGAATCTAACTTGGTAGTGTTGGAGACATTAGGTTTGTCAGAAGAGGTAATCATCTATGGACTTTATCTTCCGTGAATGCTCCTTTCCATTAACCATCAGCGTGTTTCAAAAGGCAACCTCAAGGTGTTTTGTATTACATGTACTAATAAAACAAGGCTATGGGCTGTAGCAGATTTCAAACACAGTCAATGCAAAGACCATTAAAAAGCTACTTTTATACCTGCTTTTGATTAAACAAAAGGTGGCCATCAAATTTTTAAGCTGGGAAATTAGGATGTTATTAATAGCTCTCTCTACTTTATATAGGCTGCAGTGGTGAAATGTAGTTATAGAATCATTTTTTTTTTTTTTTTTATTGCCTGTCTTTTTGCACAAACAGTAAGGAATCATCTGGTATTTGGTTTATGATAATAAAAATAATTCAGTTGGGGAAACATTGGAAAAAAAAAAAAAAAAAGCATGTGGCAGTGTGCCAGATTCTCCTCTATACAAACTACCCACATACAGCATGAATACTGTATTTATAAAACTTATACTGTACTATGCTTGAAGAAGTCAGTAGGTTGTCTTTACCCTACCCTATTGTTTGTGTGGAAAACAATGTGTGGTAGTAGTGATATCTACACCAAGTGCAGTAGAGTGCCACCAAACCCACAGTAGGCTATGCGTACTTGTACCTGGAGATACATTTAGCATGGAAGGTATCTGCTGAGTTTGTAGGGAAGGTGTATGGAAGAACAGTGATGGAGAAGGTAAGGCAGAGTCAGAATGTGTGATGAGTGATTAACTGGGTGGCTTCCAGAGTAGCTGGGGATGTATGGATCAAATACAGTAGTAGCAATAAAGCAGACTATGAAGAAACACATAGAAAAGCATTAACATTATATTTATGACATTTATAGACTAAGAAAAAGCATATAGGTGAAGTGTTACAATATTATTTATGGTGTGGAGGAAAACTAAATGCTATTAAGATTTTCTGTAGATGAATCTTGGAGTAAGTGGTGGTTCAGTATCATTGCTAGTCTGTGTTATCCCCATGACTTTACATTGTGTATTTGGAGCATGTGGAGTTACATGGAGAGACAGACTGACAAATGAGGAAGTGAAGGAGCATTGTGGTGTGGATGTGGATGTGATAGGAAGTGTTAAGAGAAATACACTGAGGTGGTTTGGCCGTGTGGAGAGGATGGAGAACGAGAGACCAACAAGGAGAGTGTATGTGAGTAAGTTGGAAGCAGGGGGAGGCCAAGGATGAGATGGAGGGATGGAGTGGAGAGGTATATGAGAAAGGGGGATGTGGTGTGGGAGCAGGGCATTGAAATTGTGGGGGATCAGGTGACATGGAGACAATTTGATTTTGGCCACCCCTTATAGACTTAAGGCATCTGGCAATAGATAAATAAATAGATATTTGGATGGAGTTATGAGAGTGATTAAAACAGTGGTTATAGTAAGAGGAGTGATACTGGGTTGAAATACCTCAGGACTGATGTATGCAGATATGATGTGTAGCTTGACAATAATGAACTGGATTTTTGAACAACAGTTCTGAGTTTGTTAAAATTATGTTTAAGTGGTATGAAGAAGAGAGTGAGTTGGAGAAAAGGTAGCCTGATGATGAAAAGAGTGACATGAAAGCAATTTGTTTGTGGTAACCCCTTCTAGATTAAGGTGTCTGGCAACAGATAGAGGGATAAATAGTTCGAGTGGCAAGTATGAAAGCAAGTGCAGATAAGATTAGAGTGATGGTTGTTGTAAGAGATAAGTGATTCAGTGTGTTATGTGCTGGTAAATGGAGAGAGATTTATACTGGTAGAAGATGTAAGTAACAATACTGCAGTGCTGTGACAGCAAAAAAAAAAAAAAAAGAGAAAAGAAAAGAAAGGAAAAAAAAAGCAATAACATGAAGCAAGTGAGAAAAAAACAACGTTTATGGAACAGCGGTGACTGATGATTTGAAGGTCCTGGCCTGTATTCTTTAAGTTGTTGCTGGAGAGGGACACCTTCATGTGGTGGCACCGATACAACCAAGCATAGTCACTGTTCCTCAGTGACAGCATCCCTATCACCTGAAAGGAGGATGGTGGCCAGCAAAAGAATTTCAGCCTACAGTCCACTGGATTCATGTTCAGACGAGCCTGGGGTTGCAACTACTGTATCACTATCTGTCGGTTAATAGTTCTCGTGGAGTGTGCGGCATGCGATAAAGTCAGAGAACTGTGAACTTGGAGAGAGATATGGGTGGGAGCTGCTGGAATATAAGGGGAAAGACGCCCTGAAATGGTCAAGACACGTTACAGGGGGACGTAAGAAAAATGGGAAGGATTACAAAAGATAAGAGTGGACTCCACAGTGAGCCGTGACGGTGACCTCGGCAGTGAGCACGTATTTGCGAGTTGAAAGAATGCCGTCAGGCATGGGAACAGAGGCAATGAGCGATGTGCTTCTCATAATCTAATAATTTTACCATATCTGGAACTAGAAACACCTATACCAAAACTTTGACAATATGTTTTACATTAGGCGCTATTTCTTCGGGAGGAAATTTATTTACGAAATCTGGCATTGGGATGTAGCACATTTATATCCATATTTTTAGAGCAATGTATATTACATATAATGGAATATTTAGGTGCATAATGCAAAATAAATCACATGAATGCATACGATCAACTCCGAAAGGAAGAAGAAGCAGCAGGAGAGGCTGTGTTGTGGGCTTGTGGGCAAGAGCTGAGGGCAAGAGGCCAATAGCTCAGTGGTGGAGGCTTGAGTGGCGATGTGTTTAATTGTTTGTTATAATGGATGGCACAAAGGAAGTGAGCTCTGCCTTACGTGCCAACGATCAGAGCTCTTTTGCAATAGACTTTGGCTGTGATTTGTTGGATGACGATGACGACATACTTGCACAGGCCTGTGAGGAGAGTGTTGGGTAAGTGGTAGTTAAAAGTTTCAGAGTTTTTCTTGGATGCCCTTTAATTATGAAATGATATTGTATTAATTGTAAATGGCCAGATAAAGCTTAAATATATGGTTGAACGGTTAATTATTAGTTATAACCGCCTCCGTTTTTCAGAGGGTATACTTCCACTATATTAGGTGCAGTTTTTCATTCGGTTTGCCCCCAGTCTGAGGAAGTCTTGACATTTCCCCCAGTAAATTTGAGTAGGCAAAATATATGGTAGGATAAAATCAGGGAAGTAACGGAGGAATTAGTTGGAGAAGAACTGGGAGGTTTTAGGAAGGGAAGAGGTTGTGCTGATCAGATATTCCTGCTTAGGTCCTTAGTGGAAAAGTTTCTAGAGAAGGGAAAGAAGTTGTGTGCAGCCTTCATGGGTTTGGAGAAAGCATATGACTGAGTGGACAGACAAGGAATGTG
The DNA here is from genome assembly GCF_032717465.1 of Coenobita brevimanus. NCBI lineage: Eukaryota > Metazoa > Arthropoda > Malacostraca > Decapoda > Coenobitidae > Coenobita > Coenobita brevimanus. Next base: position 49,969,595 of record NC_136991.1, on the reverse strand, counting down.
GAAAATACTAAGAATATCTGGAGTACCGGGTAAATGGGAAGTTGAATGCCGTGAAGAGTATGTATGAGGGTGCTAAGGCTGCTGTGCATGTGGATAGTGAACTGAGTGAATTTTTCTGTCTGGATGTGGGAATGAAACAAGGATGTGTCATGTCTCCATGGTTGTTCAGACTGTATATGGATGAGGTTATGATGGGGATACAAGGTAGAGCAGTGGACGTTGGATTGGCCATAATGAGAGAGGGCAGCGTTTGGATACGTCCTGTGTTGTTGTTTGCACATGATACTGTATTGTTAAGTGAAGACAAAGGGGAGCTGCAAGGCTTGGTGAGTTAGTTTGGGAGAGTATGTAAAAAATGGAATCGTAAGGTGAATGAGGGGAAGAGCAAAGGGTAAATTTTCGGTAGTTTACATCACTCGATTTCGTAACAAACAATATACAGTTTTTCCTGATTGATTTTAGTGTGATTTGAATGAATTTGAGCTTCATTTTTTGTCAGAAATCACTTGTCTTGGACGTTAGGTCTACCCAAGGGAAAAATATACCTATTTTAGGGTAGTTATGGGAGCGGCCAGGTCGCCCGTGGCAGTGTTTATTGATGATCTCACTGACTGCCTGTGTTGGTCACCATCATCGCTCTGAATGTAGGCATCAGTGTATCTCGTGTCAAAACAATGGGAAACTTAATTATTTAACCAAACCTAACATAATCCAGTGTAATATCACTTGTTTTTGACAGCCAGCTTTCAAATGTAAAAAATGCCCATTCAGAACATTAAATATGGCTGGCTCCTGGCAGACATCGGCGGAGATCCGAAGTAAGTAATTATGAGATAGTCACGTGAAATACATACTTCCAAAAACAAATTTAAAGTTGAATAGACTCAAAATATTGTTGTCTACAACGTGGTTGTGTCAGATTTTCTGAACTGAATAATATGAATTACTAAAATTTGACCAAGTAAAGTTGTGGTCTTTGAGAGAAAAGTAACTGAATGTACAGTGAGGTTGGGTGGTGAAGAAATGGAAAATGTGAGTGCATTTATGCACGTGGGTGGTGTGATGAGTAAGGATGGAAGTTTAGAGGATGAAGTGCCTTAAAGTATACAACAAGGAAGAAAGGTGTCTGGTTCACTGAAAGCAGTGATAAGTACAGTAATAGGAAGTGAGCATGGAAGTAAAAAAAAATCATTGCATGATAGTATTGTGATAACCGCTCTAACATATGGCAGTGAAGCTTGGACCTTGTTGGAAGGACACAGGTCACAAGTGAGAGCGGTGGAAGTGAGGTATTTGAGAGGAGCCTGTGAAGTTACATGGAGAGACCAGACTTACAAATGAGGTAGTGAAGGAACATTGTGGTGTGGATGTGGATGTGATGGAAAGCCTTAGGAGAGATACATTTAGGTGGTTTGGCCATGTGGAGCAGGTGGAGAATGAGATAATAACGAGGAGAGCGCATGTGAGTGAAGTGGAAGGAGGAAGAGGCTGAGGATGAGATGGAGGGATGGAGTGGAAAGGTAAATTAGAGAGAGGGATGTGAGCTGGGGGAAGGGCAGTGAAATGACAGGAGACAGGGCTACATGGAGGCAGTTTTTTTATGGCCATCCCTTATGGGATTGAGGTGTCTGGCAATAGAGGTAGATAGAATTTTGAATTTGGGAAACTTATGTTAACATGAATTTTGAATCTGATATAGCCTATTCTTCCAATGTTTTTCTGTGTGTTCTGCATGACTTGGGTCCTCTTTTTTATTAGATATACCGTAGTTGCAGCGATAGGTCCCTCCCAACCCTTCTCAGAAGGCACTCTGTACTGTTTTTTATAGAATAATATGGTTGCTATACTGAAGCAGCCTACCATTAGGTAACCAAGGTTGATGCATGCAGGCATGTTGGAGCCCTCATAAGTGTTAAGATACGATACGGTATATGATGTTTCATTTTACCATGCAGGATCATTTGCTTTTGGTATGATTTGTTTTTGTTGCTTAGCAGTACTGTACTTTTTATGTGTATGATCCTTCAGGTGCATTTTTCTGTTTCTGGCATTCCTCATTCTTAACATTATTGCCCCTCATTCATAACCTTGGTATTCATTTTTTCCTGCTCTTGGCATCCTTTGGTTATAACCTAATCTTTGGCATCCTTCAGTCCTAACCTTGGACCTAAGCTTGGCATTGTGTGGTTCTAACCTTGGTATTCTTTAAACCTAATCTTTGCATCCTTTTGTTCTAACCTTGGCATCCATTAGTCCTAACCTTTGCATTGTTTTGTTCTAACTTTGGAATCCTTCACTCCTAATCTTTGCATCCTTTTGTTCAAACCATGGAATCCTTCAGTCCTAACCATGGCATCCTTTGGTCCTAACCTCGAGATTCTTTTGTCCTAACCATGAGAATCACACAAACTGAAACCAAAAGAACCTAACCTACCTGATAAGCGACCCCAATTATTGGTCCTTCCTGTATCGTATGTGCCAGTTTTGATGTATGTTATTTTACTCATGCCTTATTATTGTGAACTTCAATTTGATGGCATATTTTGTGTTTTATTCTTGCATCCCTTAGATGATTTTATTCAGACGAGGCAAGACAGTTTGAACTGGAAAGGGTAAATGTAGCCTTTGTTGCCCCTTTTAGTTCCATTATAGCATTCTGAGTCAAAGCATCTGGAGATAGCAAAATTACAATATGGAAATACAAGGGTTACTATTAATTATGAACTTACAGGATGGAAGATGAAAGGAGTATATCAAGGAATGCATCCACAAGCAGTGAAGCGAAGTGGAAATCAGAGGGTCAGATATCCTGTCCACCTGTACCCAAGTGTATACCATTGGAGTCTTTGCCAGGGTTTGATGAGGAAGCTGGGAGTACATGGATTTACCCAGTCAACTATCCTGTGCGGGAATATCAGTATGAGATTGTACAAAAGGCATTGTTCAAGAATACACTAGTCTCTCTTCCAACAGGTAAGTTATGTTGAACTGATCTGGTTTAATATTTCACTAAATAATACTAATCTAGTATTGCTGGTATATCTCTCGGAAGTGCTGGATCTTCCAAAGGAATTCACTTGTACTCAAGACACATTTGCATTATTACAGTCATAAGAATTGTTACATTATGTATAGTACTGTACAGGACTGGACTGTAATGGTATTTCCTAATCGACCACATATGTTGTTCAGTAGGTTAGTGCTCAGAGGTAATATTTAGAGTGTTTATCATTTTTAGATGATTGTGATGTCTACTGTATTTTGCAGTTATTTTATTTCCTGCCATGTCTTATATGGTATCAGTTTTGGTGTTCATTAGATTAGTGCCCAGAGATAAAACCTAGAGTCATTCTAAGGTATTGGTGATGTTACTGTTTTGTGCACATTTTTTGTTGGATGCCATCTCTGTATGATAGTCTCCATTCATCTTCACTGGTTTTATCAACTGCAGGACTCGGCAAGACATTCATAGCAGCTGTGGTTATGTACAACTTTTACCGGTGGTACCCAAATAGCAAGGTGGTGTTTACAGCTCCAACAAAACCCTTGGTAGCACAGCAGATCAATGCGTGCTTCAGTGTCATGGGCATCCCTCAGCATGACACCTCACAGATGACAGGTCAGCAAGTTAACCCCTTCACCACTGTAGTATTTCTTACGTTAACGTTGTTATCCTTAGACAGTTTTTTTTTTTTTTTTTTTTTTTACTGATGGAAGGATAAAATATAGTCTTCATAATCTCTTCTTTATAGTTTTTTACTTTACAATGTCATATTTATAGCCGGAACTAAACCCTGGTAGCACAACAGATCAGTGCCTGCATCAGTATCATGGGCATCCCTTAGAATGACACTTCAATTTGATCCAGTACTTTCTTGTAGAAATGGTGGTGTCTTCATACAATTTCTACTCAGCCATGCTTATACCAAGCTTCATGATTCACAACACCCATCTTGCTCATCTTCCTGCCTGTTTAGTTGTATACACCAATTAAGTTTTTAAAGTATTTAATATTTTATGTGCTGGTGCTGCTCTTGGGTGTCTGCCCTTTCCTCTCCACCATCCTACTTTCCTTCCATCCTTTTCTGTCTTTCCTTCATTCTTTCCTCATCCTTCTGCCTACAGGTGACTGTACACTCCCTCTTCTGTCTCTCTGTCCTTCATTCTTTCCTCTTCCTTCTGCCTGTGGGTGGCTCTGCATTGAGTGACAAGCCAAATGGTTTCCTGTACACCAGGAAACCATTTACTACGCTGGGAGGTAACCATATAACCAAATTCTGGCGCCTGGTGGTTTAGTGGGTAATCACGGCGCTCCAATCGGATTGAGTTGGTGAAGGTTTATATCCAAGGGATGGTTGGGGTTTATTGCTTGTGTAATGCCAATCAGGGATAAGTGAGGCTGGTCACTCTCATCTTAAATGTCAAGACCAACTTGCCTAGCCCCGGGCTTGTACGCTCCTAATGGGTGATGAATGAATGAAATGAATATACTGGTACATGTAATACATTTTCATGCTTAGTTTGAGTTTTCCTGAACAAGGAGTGGGTGATGTATTTACATCACATGTGGTTTGTGTACAGTATAATCAAACTTACCATAACAGCAAGCCTTTTAGTTCTAAGTAGAGTAACTGTAATGGCAAACTTGATTTACTGATACATTTGTACTTGATTATTTTAGTTATTTTTGTAAATAGAGGCTTAGTCTTATGAATGAAACTGAAATAAGTAAGTTAGTTTTGTGGTAGGTGGGGGTGCTCACCGTCCACTTACTCGATGTAGTGCTGCTCGGGTGGCTGCCCTTTCCTCTCTTCTTTTCTTCTTTCTTTCCATACTATTATGTCATTCTTTCCATCTTTTTTACCTCTTTCTTCTGTCTATGGGTGACTTGTACTGAGTGACATGCTAGATAGTTTCCTGTACACCAGGAAGCCATTTACTGTACTGGGTGGTAACCATATACCGGTAACCAAATTGTGGCGCCTGGTGATTTAGTGGGTACTTAAGGTGCACCAAATGGATTGAGTCTGTGTTGCTTTATATGCATGGGGTGGTTTGGGTTTATTGCCCTCGTAATGCCACTCAAGGATGTTTGAGGTTTTGATCGCTGTCATCTTAAATGTCAGGACTAACTTGCCTAGCTCTGAGCTCCTATGCTCTTCATGGGACAATGCAGGATTAGATGATGATGATGTGATGATGAGTTTACTACACAAGATTGAATGTCACGGATACAGTATATGATGCCGTATCATAGCTATCAATGACTTAGAATGTGGGAAAAATAGGATGGTATAAAATGGTTACGTGTATACCAAGTTACCCTGAATTTTTATTCCTTAAGATAGAGCAGAAAAATACTGCACGTACCTAACTTATCTCTACATGTCACACAGCAGACTAAATCACTACCAGCGCGTATTTGTATCCAGTTCGGTAGGGAAGAGGAGTACTACACATACCAGGACTTAAGTATCCCTCACATGTCATACAGCAGACTGGAAACTTCTTATAGGTATTTTTTTAGAGGTGAAGGAGAGTAAGAAGAAAGTGGATGAATAGTTTGGGAGGAATCTGAGTGTGAAATGGAGGGAGAGTAAGAAATTGTTTTGGAAGGAGGTAAAGAAAGTAAGGCAGTGTGAAAGGGGAAATAGTAGGGAAGTGAAAGATAGGAAAAATAGATTGTTGGTGGAGAAGAGAGAGAGAGAAATTGAGGAGATGGAAGGAGCACTTTGAGGATTTGTTGAATGTAAAGAGTGAGAGCAGTGCGAATATAAGTGGTTGGGGAATGGCTGGGAGAAGAAGAGATGAGAGGAGGGAGGAAGAGATCAGTAGGCGGAAGTAGTGGAAGCGATGAAAAAGATTAAGTTGGGAAAGGCCCCAGGAATTGATGGAGTGTGTGGTGAAATGCTTAGGTATGGGGGTGAGATTGTTGTGGAGTGGATGTGGAAGTTGTGTAGATTGGCTTGGGAAGAGGGAAGGGTTCCAGAGGACTGGAAATCAGGTATAATTGTTCCTTTATACAAAGGAAAAAGGGAGAGAGAAGTACTGTATGTGGTAACCATAGGGGTATTTGCCTTCTTAGTGTGACTGGTAAAATATATGGTAGAATACTCATTAATAGGGTTAGGCATATGACAGAGGAGCTAGTTGGAGAAGAACAAGGGGGATTTAGGAAGGGAAAAGGGTGTGTAGATCAGATATTTGTTCAAAGATGTTAAGTGGAGAAGTAATCTAGAGAAGGGAAAGTGTATGCTGCCTTCATGGACTTGGAGAAAGCTCATAACAGAATAGATAGGCAAGGTATGTGGAAGGTATTAAGAAAATATGGTGTGGAGGGGAAATTGTTGAGTGCTGTGAAGAGTATGTACGAGGGAGCTAGGGTTACGGTGCAAGTGGATGGTGAGCTGAGTGAGTTCTTTGATCTCAGTGTGGGACTGAAACAGGGTTGTGTGATGTCTCCATGGCTGTTTAATATATACATGGATGGGGTTGTGAAGGGGGTGCAAGGTAGGGCAGTGGATGTGGGGGTGGTTTTAATGAATGAGGGTGAGATTTGGAAGATTCCAGTGTTGCTGTTTGCTGATGATACAGTATTGTTGAGGGAAGATGAATGGGAGTTGCAAGGTTTGGTGAATGAATTTGGGACAGTGTGTAGGAGGAGGAATCTGAAAGTTAATGTAAACAAAAGTAAATTTATGGTGTTTGAGAGGAATGAAATCACAGAGTGTGCAGTGAGGTTGGATGGTGAGGATATGGAGAATGTGAGTGCATTGAAGTACTTTGGTAGTGTGATGAGTAAGGATGGAACTTTGGGGGATGAAGTGCTTGAAAGGGTACAGCAGGGAAGGAAGGTTGTTGGTACACTGAAAGCAGTAATGAGAAATAGGGAGGTGAGTATGGAAGTTAAGAAGTCACTGCATAATAGTATTGTGATCCCTACCCTGACGTATGGAAGCGAGGCATGGACCTTGCAAGAGGGGAACAAGTCAAGAGTGAGAGCAGTGGAAATGAGTTACTTGAGAGGAGCATGTGGAATGACGTGGAGGGACAGGTTGACGAATGAAGAAGTGAAGGAACATAGTGGGGTGGATGTGGATGTGGTTGGGAAGATTAGGAGAAATACACTGAGGTGGTTTGGTCATGTGAAGAGAATGGAGAATGAAAGACTGACTAAGAGGGTGTATGTAGGTGAGGTGGAGGAAGGGAGAGGGAGGGGTAGACCGAGGATGAGGTGAGGGATGGAGTTGAGAGGTATATGAGGGAGGGGGGGGTGAGTAAGGGGAAGGGTAGTCAAATGGTGGGTGACAGAGCTACTTGGAGGCGTTTTGTCTGTGGCCACCCTTTGCGGGATTAGGGCATCGGGCTATAGATAGATAGATAGTGACAACCATACCAACCAGCTCTTTTGTTGCTAGCAGTCATTTACTTCCTCCAGCACAGGAGACTGAGGATATACTTAAGATTAATTTTTTCTCTTCTTCATATCCCAAAAGATATCAGTGATGATGATGAAGATAATAGTAATTAAAGGATTAAAAGGTATTATTATGCAGCAGTACTGTATGTCATTAGAATATGGGAATCCAAGGAAAAGGAGTTACAATGTAAACTAACCTGAGATAATTTAAAAAGCTGTGCTGTAGAAAAGTAAACAGTTATGTAAGGAGCATGCAGTTGCTGTAGTTTGAAGTTGTTGTTTTTGTCAATAACTTAACATTTTTATAATTATGTGAGATAATGGATTGTAGACTTAAGGTATGTGTGTGTAGATTTTTTTTTTTTTTTTAATTCCTTCCCACATGTGTTGATTATTTTTAATTATTTAATTTGCAGGCCATGTGAACCCTGATAAGCGAGCAGATGCATGGAGTGAGAAGCGTGTGTTCTTCTTAACTCCAGAGGTGTTGGTAAAGGATATGGCACGAGGAACCTGTCCAGCCCCACAGATAAAGTGTCTAGTGTTAGATGAAGCTCATCATGCCCTTGGCAACTATGCTTATTGTCAGGTAGAAGAATGTCAGGGTAAATGATGTAGTCTAGGTGTTAGCATTTATACAGTGATATGCGAAGGTCATTGGCACCATTTGTTGACACATGGGAGGACAAGTGAGTCTCAGGGAGTGAACCTTTTAGTATTGTCCAAAGAACACAAAAAATGAATTAATTTTACATCTTACATACCGTTTGTGGATATTTACATTAAGTATTAGTGGTAGGTGGTGGCTGCCATCATCCACTCACTTGATGTAGTGCTGCCTACTTCTTCCTTAGCCTTTATCATTCTTTTTCTGTGCCTTCCCTCCTCTCTTCCTATTTCTCCCATCTTTCCTGTCACTTCTTATTGCTTTTCCTTCCTTTACAGGTGGCTTTACATTGAGTGACAAGCCAAATAGTTTCCTGTAAGCCAAGAAACCATTTGCAACGCTGGGTGGTAACCATATAACCAAACCATACGTGCTTCCTACGTGTCAACAAGTGTGTTGGTGGTGGTTTAGTGCCTCTCCCCATAAAACAAATAACTCAGAGTCAAATGGCCACCCCTTATGGGATTATGGCATCTGGCAGTAGATAGATGGATAGATGATGCAGCTCCTTCTTATTCAATTTGACAAAGAAAAATGTCATGTCAAGGTGCAGAACTGTGTGATCATGAGGGTGGCCTCATTTTGGGTATCAGTACATTCACATTTTATCTTGAGCAATAATTTTGTGAACCTACCACATGATGAAAAATCAGACGCTTTGGATATACCTGTACCATTTATTACCTCCAGTAGGAGAAGAAAACAAAAGGAGAGTGTAAAGAAAATAGTTCATAGAATAAAAGGATCTCTGAAGTTGCTTTATCAAGTTCAAATTTGTAAGCATGTGAACTGAAAATATGTACTGTTTTCAGTTTGGTGGTATAGCATTTCAAATGATTAGGATGTCAGTCGCCATGTTGAATCGTTGTTATATTCCAAGAAGGTTTAAACTTAAGCATATCTGATTTTGTACCTTAGTACATTATATATTGATGCTGGTGAAGCAGATGTAAATCTGTAAATTACTACATTTTATATTTTTGCTTTTTACAGATTATCCGGTCTTTGAGAGAGTACCGGCATGACTTTCGTGTTTTGGCTCTGTCAGCTACTCCTGGCACAGACCTTGTAGCTGTTAGGCAGGTGAGTAGGATTTATATGTATCATCATTTTGTTCATTTCATTTATAAAGGCTGCAATGTACTTCCATGTGTTGGCCTTGGTCACCTAATAGCATATCTCCATGCTGCTCAGTCTCTGGCAGCCTCTCTATTTAGTTCCTTATCCCTGAGATCACGCTCTATGACCTTGTCCCAGGTCTTTTTGGTCTGCTTCTCGCAACCCTGCCCCCAGATTTCACACTTTTCATTTTGTGCACCCAATGGTCATTCTCCATCCTCCACATGCCCAAACCATCGCAATCTACCTCTCCTTATCAAAACACCAATACACTCCAGTCCCATCCTTCTTTTCAAATCTTCCATCGTAACTGATATTTGATGGTAGACTGAGATTTCTTTCATCCAGTCACTTAGTGCCTACGGATGACAGTACACAGAAATGCAAGTCAAATGGTTTCCCGTGTATCAGAAAACTGTTCATTTACTGTACACTTTGGTGATTAACCACTGCCAGAAATCCCAGTGGAGGGAGAGTATTGCTCCCCCATTTGTGGTGTAAGTGTGCTGTGGGTTTTGGGGTGCATGAAAGAATAATTGCAGGTAAGAAATATATCAGAGGTGCCTGAAGGCTGGAAGCAAGTTTACATGTTCAGTACAATAACATACCAGTACAGTACAGGCATACCCAAGTTTAATGATGCAGTTGGTTAAGTAATAACCCATCGCTAGGTGGGGTATCGTATCTCAGGGTAGATTTAGCATGTAAAGTATAGGGATGCATTTTTGAGGCTTGGGTGTCCCCACCCAAGTGAGTCAAAAAAAGAGAAAAAGTTTAATGCCTGTGGATGTAACCCTGTTGTATAACGAGATTGACCAGTATTTAGAATGATGATCAAGAATGCTCCAGAATTACCTGCTGTTTAGCAGAATTTACGATGCATCAAAACTATTATCGTAGTTGTTTAACGTCTTTAAACCACAATTTTATTTTGGACTTATAACATGTTCTTGGTTAACACTAATCTTGCCTTGCCAGTTTCTGTGTTTTTTTTTTTTTTTTTTACAAATTGCTTGAAGATGACAACAGTAAAACCATAGCCATTTACTGTTTCAAATTTCAAATTACTTAATTTTTAAAGTGCCTGAACTGAGTATTCGTAGGGAGGAAAGTATAGTTAAGATCCCATGAGGTTGACCACAGTGATGGATATTGTCTGCCTGCCAGTTTATGGTTAGTCTAGGAATACCATAGAATTTTTTGGCAACAAAAAAAAAACTACATCTATATGCTATTCACAGGTACTGACAAATCTGCTGATATCTCATATAGAGCTTCGTAATGAGGAGAGTCCTGACATCCGACCTTATGCTCACCAGCGCAGTGTGGAGAAAGTTGTGGTGCCTCTTGGAAACGAACTTGAGAGCTTAAAAAGGAGATATCTTAATGTAAGTGTTGTATGGTTTCCCTTTAGTAGATATTTTATATATATACATATATATATATATATATATATATATATATATATATATATATATATATATATATGTATATGGATATATATAAATATATATGTATATGTATATATATATATACTGTATATATATATACAAATATATATGTATATGTATATATATATATATATATATATATATATATATATATATATATATATATATATATATATATATATATATATATATATATATATACAAATATATATGTATATGTATATATATATATATATATATATATATATATATATATATATATATATATATATATATATATATATATATATATATATATATATATGTATATATATATATATATATATATATATATATATATATATATATATATATATGTATATATGTACGTATATTTCATTTGCCGTCAGTGACAAAGAAAACAGTACTTTGCAGCTAAATCTTATCATATCAGCTGGTATAAAATCTTGCTGCATGTATACTAATTGAAGATTTGAAAATAATTTAAAAAGTCCCAAGCATTGCATGCAGTTACACCTGAAAAAGCAGAGGAAAATGAAGAAGCTGCATCATTTAGTAATGTCTGATTGATGTCACACAATCAGTGATCTGCAGCATATAAACTACCGTATTGTTGCCATCTCTGAAGAAGGAGGAGGGTGGATTGCAGGAGAACAGTAGCATCAGTATTCAGTCCACTAGGTTTATGTTCAGATGAGCTTGGGATTGCAGCTACTGTTGCTAATATTCTGATGTTTTCCAGGTATTACGAGTATATGTTTCACGCCTGTTGGACATGAAAGTTTTGTTTACAAGAGATGAGACTACATTGTCAAAGTTTAAGGTATGATGTGCCTCATATTTTTATTGTACATGCAAAAACAGGATGTTCGTATTGTATTCTGAACATGTTCAGCCTTCATTAGAGTACCTCAAATCAGTAACAGAAAAGAGGTACAGTATTTATGTAAAGGAAGTAGAGAGCAGAGTGGAAAGCAGAAAGTTATTACTAGTGGGCCAGAGGCTCATAGTCCCCAGATGGACAATTTGGTGATGGAAAGCCACACTGTTGTGTGGTTTGGCTGCTGGGATGATACTGAAGAAGTAAACAAATGAACTTACTGTGAGGGTGAAGAAGTGTTGGATCTGTGTGGAGTGGCAAGGATCCATGTAGATGGCCATACAACTATCAGGATTCCACACATGACTGCCCAGTGATGGTTGGTGGTTTGTTGTTGCCATCCACAATATCACTGGCTAAGCATGGCTTGGTTACCATGCTTCAAAAACATGCTATGACACGAAATGTGTAACTGGTCTTAATGCAAGGGGGGGAGGGGGGGAGCATTGAATAGTTTATTTTCTGATGAATCTGTCAGGTTTTATGCATGAATTCTTTTCTCTTCCTTCTGCCTATGGGTGACTCTACACTGAATGACAAGCCGAATGGTTTCCTGTACACTAGGAAACCATTTACTATGCTGGGTGGTAACAACATAACCAAATTATGGCGCTTGGTGGTGTAGTGGGTAATTACGGCTCTTCAGTCGGATTGAGCTGTTAAAGGTTTATATCCAAGGGGTGGTTGGGGTTTATTGCTCATGTAATGCCACTCAGGGATGAGTGAGGCTGGTCACTCTCATCCTAAATGTCAGGACCAACTTGCCTAGCCCCGGGCTCCTACGCTTCTCATGGGGCAACGTAGGATTGGACGATGGATGGACGGATGGATGATGAGTGAATGAGTGTGTGGCCCATTTCATGTGGCATGCTACTTATTAATTTTCCCTCTGTCATGTGTATCATTTTTCTTGAATTCTTGACCCTATGTCACCCTACCATTGAGTGGGAAAATGAGGCAGGGTGATGATGATGGCAGAGAAAAAATACTCTACTGTAATAGGAGATTGAGAGTTTAGAGCAGATCCAAAAATCACTTCAGTTTTGCCTCCACCTGAAGATAAACTAGGCAGTCAGGAGAATCGTCTCTGCTCCACAGACATTATAAGAGTTAGTGCAGCACGTGACAGACATACTGTGGAAGTTGTGCTTATTGGGTGGAGTTGAAAGTTTTGAAGATTTGAATGATGAATGAATGGATGCAAGACTTCTTTCACCAGACAGACACTTTGTTTGGTACATCTCCTACTTGAATGCATTCTGTATTTAGGTCATAACCATCCCAGTAATTGGTGGGTGAAGGTAATAAAATTAGGACAGCTGGCAGAGGTGTTGTGTTAAAATAAAAGAAATATTTAAAAACCTAAAAGTTGTTAGGAGAATATAGTGTTTCAGGTAAGATGGTGATGATGATAATGAAGGCAAAGAGTGCAGAATGTATGGCGCTTACCATCCACTCGCTCAGTGTAGTGCTGTTCTCAGGTGACTGCCCATTCCACTCTTCCTTCCTTCTTTCCTTCCTTCCTCTTCTGTCATTCATTCCTTCATTCCTTCCTCTTCCTTCTGTCTACAGGTGACTCTACACTGAGTGACAAGCCAAATGGTTTCCTCTACACCAGGAAACCATTTATTACACTGGATGGTAACCATGTAACCAAACTATAGCACCTGTTGGTTTAGTGGGTAATTAAGGTGCTCCCGCCGGACTGAGCTGGTGCAGGTTTATATCCAAGGGGTGGTTGCTGTTTATTGCTCACGTAATGCCACTCAGGGATGATTAAGGCTGGTCACTCTCATCTTAAATGTCAAGACCAACTTGCCTAACCTTGGGCTACTATGCTCCTCATGGAATAGCTCTGGGTTAGATGATGATAATGATATTGATGATGATGATGATGACTTTCCTAAAAGAAGTATTTATGATATTATTATTTTATCATTGACTGTTAATATTTTTACTGCTTACGGTAGGTAATGTAAAGGGGAAGATGGAGAATGAGAGACTGATTAGAAGAGTGTAATTGAGTGACATCGAGGGGGAGAGAGGGAGGAGGAGACTGAGGATGAGATGGGGGGGGATGAAGTGGAGAGTGATATATGTGAGGGGGCAGATGGAGGGAGAGTTGGAGGGAGTGCAGCCAAATGGCAGAGGACAGGGTGACATGGGGACAGCTTGTTTGTAGCCACCCATTATGGGATAAAGGTGTCTGGCTGTAGGGAAGGGATGTGTGAGATGGAGGGAGGACAGTTAAATGGCAGAGGACAGGGTGACATGGAGGCAACTTGCATGTAGTCACTTAGTACAGGATTAAGGCATCTGACTATAGATGGATAGATAGTTAATGCATTATTGTCAAATTGTTGTAAAATCTGAAACTTGCATCCGTGTGCTTATAACCTCTTGGTGAGTAGCCAAAGGCAGATACAGCACTGTACAGTCTCCAACAAAAATCAAGCGACCAGCTTGACGAGCAGGTTGGTATATGTGGCACCGCCGCACCCCCTGTTTCACCCCCCCCCTCCCTTGTTCCCATTCATTTGTCTACTTCCACCCTTCCCACATCCAAGTGCAAGACTCGTATTGTCTCAACCACTCTTCCATCATCCATTTGTCTTGGGAAATAATGGTTTTGTTATGATAACGAATAAAAACACATTACACAGTGCTTCAATCCATAGTATAGTTATTTATACACCACAATCTGAACGCAGGGTGATATAGTAGCATATTCGTATGATAGTGAGGTCTTTAATCACGCAATTTATCATTTTGACGGTTGTATCCAGCCAGTGTGTAACATTAAATAGTCGGAAGCTATAAGAAGATGTTTGTAGTGGTTGGTGGTGTGCTCCTTCCCTTACTTGACATAGTCACTGTTACTTCACAAACTTTTATAGGTCATTACCATTAGTTACTACTAATAGCTAATGTGTGATAATAGCAAAGTGTTGCTGATAAGTAAAAGACATGATCAGTAATATCTTGGTTATTGATGTCTTAATACATGATATCGGATAACATTGGTCAACAGGGACTGCACAACTGCTTGTCTGGTGGTTAAGCTGAGGCCATGACGTGGTTGCTGGCATTACCAATGGTCAGTCAATATTTAGATGCCATTCATTGCTGCTGACAGTAGTATAAGTATCAAGGTCAATTTCATACACAGGACAGCCAACAGTGGAGTGAGCTGCGTGGTGTGCTGACCCACGCACACCATAAAACCTAGGCCGGATTACCAGGTATAGGCAAATTGGGCAGCTGCCTGCCAAGCCACAGCCTGCCACAGGCCATCCAGACTTCCAGAACGGAATAAATATATGCTTTGGGTGTCCAAATAAGTGCTATCACCCATCAGGCCATCAAAAAAGGCCATTATAGGTTATGCCAACATTTCATTGGAAATAACGGAAAAAAGAGATCTATGTGTTGCAGGCCAACAGTCGCCTTGCCTACCAGGCAACAGTATGGTTAATTCGGCACTGCATATAACCAACCCCCTCCACCCCTTGCCTCAGCCGCTTATCGCCATTCACTCCAGCAAGGGACCCGCCACCTCCTGATAACAGTATCAGGAATATAACCTTGCCTTATATAGTTATAACTGCAATAGGGTGTAATTTGTGATTCAAACATTTATAACACAACATATTTCAAAAAAGGTAACCAATAACTAAAATTGGCCGAATGGATGATCTGCATAGTAATCAAATAAACTTGTCTCGATTGCAGCTTACACCAATCAACATTATCATGCCATACAACAGATAATTCAGTTTATTTGTTTTCATTGAGAATGTTTTCAGTAAAGGTTTGATGAGTTATAGTTCACACTGGTCAGTGTTACATATAGCAACATAATAGACGTAGCGGTCAGGTTAACCTTATGATTATTTGCTCTTCAACTTGTGTCCCATGTCTGTTACTACTTTCCTCTATATCTGTGTGGCCATGGTTTTTTCCATTAACTATCGTCAGCTGAAACGTCAGCTGCCTCAGAGAGGGAAGGATGTTAAAATGGACAAACGGTTTTGGTTATGCAAATATTTAATAAGGAAGACTAACTGACTACCGGTATATTTAAGAACACATATTAAAACAATATGAAACAATGGGGTCAGACATTGGATTTATATGATAATGGAATGTTATGGGTAACTGGGGGAGTGATAAGATAACCCTGTCAGCACCGAATAGGACCACCCACCACCTTTGCTGTCGCCCTGTTCCAGTTGCCCTACAATAACATGTGGTATAGTGACAATAGTGAATGTTTTACTAGAGATCTGATGTTCTAGCCCGACTTACCCTGCAGAGTTAAAGGCTACGTTCAAACTAATGTATTATAATCCACTATTGCACTGCATATCTGACTGAATAACATTTAGAAAATAAGGTCTTACTGTGTACCGATCATTAAATGCTTGTTTGCCATATCGTTAAACTCTAAATATCTCTATTATATGGCGCAGTGGGCAGTGTTGTAATACACACTTCATGGTGATAATAACGACACACACACACACACACACACACACACACACACACACACACACACACACACACACACACACACACACACACACACACACACACACACACACACACACACACAGTATCCACCCCGGCAGAGCCGTCAACCCTGGGCCTATCTCCACATGTCCCTACCACAACGTGTGACGGCCAGCTGCCCCCCCACACACCACCAGCCACTACAAACATCAACTTATTGCTTCTGACTGTTTAATGTTACACACTGACTGGATACAACCATCAGTATGATAAATTGTATGATTACAGATCTCACTAACATACGAATATATTACTTTTATATCACCCTGCATTCAGGTCGTGGTGTTTAAATAACTGTACTATGGGGTAAAACACTGTGTAATGTCTTTTTACTCGTTATCATAACAAAACCATTATTTCCCATGATAGATGGACGATGGAAGAGTGGTTGAGACAATGCAAGTAGGCCTTACTCTCTTGCATTTGAATGTGGGGAGGGTGGAGGGTAGGCGAATGAATGGGAACGAGGGAGGGAGGGGGAGTTGAAACCGGGGGTGCGGTGGTGCCACATGTACCAACCTGCTCGTCAAGCCGGTCGCTCTATTTTTGCTGGAGATTGTACATATAACAGTTTATTTTAGCTTGTTAACTGATGATTACTTATGTTACAACATTGTGCATGCACAAAGTTTATTGTGGAATAAAATTTGTTTGAGATAACAAGAATTTCTCACAAAATAACCTAGAAGGTTACTTGAGATCAGTTTAATTCCTGATGTACACACGATAAAATAAGTATCGGTGCACATTTAGCCCGAAACGATTTGACGCCACGGACTATGGACTCTAGAAATGTTTGATGATATTTCCCCCTTGTTTACAGACATGCTTACGTAAGTATGTCATAGATAGGTTTCTTACGGCAGTTTATGATTGATATTGTTAGTGGATGCATGTTCAGATGATAATCAATTAATTTTCCAAGTACTACACAAGCTATAGTGATCATTTCAGATATCATCATACCCCTCCTGCGCGATACTTTTTTTACCGTGTGTACAAGAGTTACTGATTATGCTTAGATAATAAGACATACACTTAGGTATGTATTTTCATGTATTTTCTTGAGCTTAAGAAGCTTTTTAGCACTTCTTATGTAGCAGTTTATTTTATTTTTTTAACTTATTACACTTTCTGATTGTATGTTATTCATGTCTTTTCATTATTGACATAGAATGCATAATTTTTTTTTTTTTATATAAATAACAGAATGGAGGAAGGAAAAACAAATGAGTAAAAAAAAAAATAATCCATAAACCAGATTACTGGTGTCCTCTTTTCATAAAATAACTGTAACAGTTAGACTTGAACAGTTGTGAGTTGAAATTTGGAGGGAAACAACTCTGGGGAAGCGAGTTCCAGAGAGATGCAGTTCGGGGAATGAAAGAATTCTGATAGGCAGAAGTTCTGCAATATGGCTGAGTGACATTCCAGTCATGAGCGCTACCAGATGCCTGTGTAGCACGAGGGAAGGCATGGAGAGGTGGCACCATGGACGCAACTTCGTCTGAGCATTTGCCAAAAAAATATCTGTAAAATAATGCAAGGGAGGCAACATCAGCCTCTTTGTTTATAGCTAGGTGCCTTGATCTCAGAAGGAGAAGTCACAGACAAAGTTTCCATGCCACCCTCTCCTCTGCCATCAGGTTGCCCTTTCCCCAACTCACATGCATCTGCACTCTTATACCTCTCCCCTCCTTCTCTCCATCTCATCCTTGATCTCACCCTCCTCCCCCAGATACACAGGTAATCTGATTAGGAAGAAGTGCTAGGAAGCCTTCCGAACCAACAAGAATATGCAACTAAACACTGTTATCCTCATCCCCCAGATCCTGAAGGCGAGGGAATCGTTCCGGTCGTGTCCCCCTGAGAACCTCCCACGGAACAAATTTGGTGTGGTGGAGGGAACATTTGCTCTCTGCATGACGTTATATCACTCATATGAATTGCTCTTGCAACATGGAATCAAAGCATTTTATACATTTCTGAAAGGTAGATACAGTATTTTATATTTAATGCTGTTCAGTGTAGTACAGTGATCCCTTGGTTATTGCGCATAACTGGTACCGAACCTGGTGCGTGATAACGAAGTAGCACGATAACGAAAGCATTGAACCCACGGGATTTATCCTAATAGTAATGGGCACCTCCCTCTTCTATCTATCTATCTATCTATAGCCCGACGCCCTAATCCCGCAAAGGGTGGCCGCAGACAAAACGCCTCCAAGTCACTCTGTCACCCACCAATTGACTACCCTCCCCCCAACTCACCCCCCCCTCCCTCATATACCTCTCAACTCCATCCCTCCACCTCATCCTCGGTCTACCCCTCCCTCTCCCACCCTCCACCTCACCTACATACACCCTCTTAGTCAGTCTTTCATTCTCCATTCTCTCCACATGTCCAAACCACCTCAGTGTATTTCTCCTAATCTTTTCAACCACATCCACATCTACCCCACAACGTTCCTTCACTTCTTCATTCGTCAACCTGTCCCTCCACGTCACTCCACATGCTCCTCTCAAGTAACTCATTTCCACTGCTCTCACTCTTGACTTGTTCCCCTCTTGCAAGGTCCACGCCTCGCTTCCATACGTCAGGGTAGGGATCACAATACCATCATGCAGTGACTTCTTAACTTCCATACTCACCTCCCTATTTCTCATCACGGCTTTCAGTGTACCAACAACCTTTCTTCCCTGCTGTACCCTTTCACGTACTTCATCCCCCAAAGTTCCATCCTTACTCATCACACTACCCAAGTACTTGAATGCACTCACATTCTCCATATCCTCACCATCCAACCTCACTGCACACTCTGTGACTTCATTCCTCTCAAACACCATAACTTTACTTTTGTTTACATTAACTTTCAGCTTCCTCCTCCTACACACTGTCCCAAATTCATTCACCAAACCTTGCAACTCCCATTCATCTTCACTCAACAATACTGTATCATCAGCAAACAGCAACACCGGAAGCTTCCAAATCTCACCCTCATTTATTAGGGCCAGCCCCACATCCACTGCCCTACCTTGCATCTCCTTTACAACCCCATCCATATACAGTATATATTAAACAGCCATGGAGACATCACACACCCCTGTTTCAGTCCCACATTGAGATCAAAGAACTCACTCAGCTCACCATCCACTCGCACCGTAGCCCTAGCTCCTTCGTACATACTCTTCACAGCACTGAACAATTTCCCCTCCACTCCATATATTCTTAATACCTTCCACATACCTTGCCTAACTATTCTGTCATAAGCTTTCTCCAAGTCCATGAAGGCAGCATACACTTTCCTTCCCTTCTCTAGATACTTCTCCACTAAACATCTTAGAACAAATATCTGATCTACACACCCTTTTCCCTTCCTAAATCCCCCTTGTTCTTCTCCAACTAGCTCCTCTGTCATATGCCTAACCCTATCAATGACTATTCTACCATATATTTTACCAGTCACACTAAGAAGGCAAATACCCCTATGGTTACCACATACTTCTCTCTCCCCTTTTCCTTTGTACAGAGGAACAATTATACCTGATTTCCAGTCCTCTGGAACCCTTCCCTCTTCCCAAGCCAATCTACACAACCTCCATATCCACTCCACAACAATCTCACCCCCATACCTAAGCATTTCACCACACACTCCATCAATTCCTGGGGCCTTTCCCAGCTTAATCTTCTTCATCGCTTCCTCTACTTCCGACCTACTGATCTCTTCCTCCCTCCTCTCATCTCTTCTTCTCCCAGCCATTCCCCAACCACTTATACTCACACTGCTCTCACTCTCTACATTCAACAAATCCTCAAAGTGCTCCTTCCATCTCCTCAGTTTCTCTCTCTTCTCCACCAACAATCTATTATTCCTATCTTTCACTCCCCTACTATTTCCCCTTTCACACTGCCTTACTTTTGGTCAATCTGGCTGAAACGTGCATTTTCAGGTGTGTAAATTCAGCCTCTTGAAATGAGGAAGAAAAATTTTTACTCAGGTGAAAGTCGAAAAATCGACCCTGTTTTGCGGCTGGAGGGACAGACCTGCTGAGCGAATTGCATACTTTACGGGTTAAAGATGAGGCACAACTCAAGGAGTTAATCCCAGGTGGTGGAGACCATTATCTCTCCACCCCCTAGCCTAAGAACCTCTTACCTCAAGCCCACTGCAGGTCTCTTTGTTACAAATTTCATCCTTATTGTATCCATTTCATCACTTTCTACTAACATAACCACCCATATGTGTGTTTCTGATGCTTATCAAATTAATATGTATGTATTTATTAATTTGATAAGCATCAGAAACACACATATGGTTGGTTAGGTTAGTAGAAAGTGATGAAATGGATACAATAAGGATGAAATTTGTAACAAAGAGACCTGCAGTGGGCTTGAGGTAAGAGGTTCTTAGGCTAGGGGGTGGAGAGATAATGGTCTCCACCACCTGGGATTAACTCCTTGGGTTGTGCCTCATCTTTAACCGTAAAGTATGCAATTCGCTTAGCAGGTCTGTCCCTCCAGCCGCAAAACAGGGTCGATTTTTTGACTTTCACCTAAGTAAAAATTTTTCTTCCTCATTTCAAGAGGCTGAATTTACACACCTGAAAATGCACGTTTCAGCCAGATTGACCAAATAGTCATCGCACAATCTGCTATCAAAGATGCAAAAAAGTTACCGATCCCCCATGGGAAAAAACAGAAAATGTAAAGAAAATGAATTATTTACGGTAAATAATTATATGTATGTAACTAATGTCAGTGTGAAGTGTTCCCTGGAGTTGGTAGGACAAGCTGTCTGTGTGGTATACACCCATAGCAACAAAACAAGCCAGGTGAGAAGTGGAGGTGGAGTGTGTATGGCTGGAGGGGGGAAGAAGATGGAGGGATAGAGGAGGAGGGATAGGGGAGGAGGGAGGGGGAGGAGGGAGAGGGGAGAAGGGTTGCTATGCACACACACCGCTGTAGGGGGTATGTTGGGGTATGGTTGGTTGGGAGGGGACAATGTGGAGATGACACAGTGGGGCTGAGGGAGGTAGTGTAATGGTGGTGGTGGGGGTTTCCTTCTCCCACACCTTAGGAGGCCAATCACGCCATACCACCCCAGACACTCTAGCTCTCGTTGGTCTGATCCCATATACATCACCAAAGGGGTGGAGTTACTGTCCCCCAGTTTTTTGTGTGTGTGATTGTGTGGAATAGGCTGGCGTGTCAAATTACAGAAAAGCACGATCGAGGGGCTAAATTCCTCGAGGCCATCAGAAACCACAGATACTGCACCATCACTGTCAGCAGAAACCATCTCATGATGTTTTTTAGCCAATAAATGAATGACATCAGCAGGAGTGCAGATTTTCATCTAGCAGTAATATAGTGTAATGAAAACCATTATAACCAAGTGCATAATAACCAAGGGATCACTGTATATAGGTTTTGGGTAAGTAAGGAGCCTGCCAGAGATCAAGCAGTGTGGAGAACCACCATTAGGTGACTAAGGCTGATGCTTTCAAGCAAGTTTGAGTCTTTATAAACAATATGAAATGAATGCAGTATATATACTGAGGTACCCTGACAGCTGCTTTTGTTGTATGCTTGGAAAGTGGTTCCCCAGCACAACATAATCAACAACCTGCCCTCCATGTTAAACATTAGAAGTGGACACAAATTGGCATACATCCTCCATATTTCTTGTGCGCTAAGGAAGTTTCGTCATACCTTTTCTGCAACTGTTTATTTCTGCACATGGCTGGTTAATGTCCATTTTAGTCATTATTTATGCAGAGAATGGTGATTTTAGAATGATTTAAATAACACAGAAGACTCAAATTGAAAGGTATAATAAACAAAACAAATCACGTAGGAAGAGATGTCAGGGAGCCTCCTTGTGAAGAGAATATTGGCCCAGGAAAGACACAGGGAGGAGGGCAAGACCTAAAGACAACCATCAGTCCTTCTCCAGTCCAGATAGTACAAGGGTATAATAGGTACTTATTATCTAACAGACAAAATGGTTATGTTTATATAAAAACCATTGACCATGCTAGCATGTGTAGGTCTTTTCACTTGATGACAGCTTTCCATGTTTGAAATATTGAGACATTTCCTTAATCCCCTGTTCAGGAAGTCTACATGCAAGATACATTTAGATTTAAATTTCGTAACCATTAACAAAGATAGCATGAGTAAATCTTGGCACTGGCAGTTCCCCATGTGTCTCTGTCTTGTGTATTCATATTTTTGGGAGCAACATATTTTGCTGTCTTCTTCATTTAAGACATCAATTCCCTCCATTACCTCAGCAGTCCAGGTTCTAGTATGTATTCATCTGCATCCATTTTGCCAGTAAGGTCTACCCCAGATGGGTGGCTGCCTGGAGGAGTGGAGATTGAAAGAGGGAGTTTTGACTCTTTAGTGTTTGTTACTTTACTTGTCATGTTTCGTATTTCCAAAGTATCCATTCACTTGATGTAATGCTGTTCTTGGGTGCCTGCCCTTTTCCCTCTTTCTTCCTTCTTTCATTCCTTCCTGTTCTGTCTACCTTTCTTTCATTCTTTCTCCTTCCTTCTGTCTACGGTGACGCTACACTGAGTGACAAGTCACATGGTTTTCTGTACAACAGGAAACCATTTACTAAGCTGGGTGGTAACCATATAACCAAATTTTGGTGCCTGGTGGTTTAGTGGGTAATTAAAGTGCTCCAGGTGGATTGAGCCGGTGCAGGTTGGTATCCAAGGGATGGTTGGGGTGTATTGCTCATGTAATGGCATTCAGGGATGAGTGATGCTGGTCACTCTCATCTTAAATATCAGGATCAACTTGCCTAGTCCCGGGCTTCTACATTCCTCGTGGGGCAACACTGGATTAGATGATGATTGAATGTAATTGAGTATGTCTTATGAATTTGAACTCCAGCCCTTTCTTAACCCGCCCAGTCCCGGCCCCTTTTTGACCACTGGTACCCCCCAATCCCGGGCAATTTTTGACCTTTTTTTTTTTTTGCTAAAACTTTCGCTTTTGGTGAGAAACATCGAAAATTCATAGAGAAATCGCTCACCTGAGGTTTAAAATACTCATTACAGGTAGGAGAGCCTCCTTACTTTACCGGGTTTTCTATCAGGCTGGCGCCAAAGAAAACGAGTTCTATGGGAGGATAACTATTTCACACCACTCATAAATGGTATTTATTTATTTACTGTTAC
The DNA here is from genome assembly GCF_032717465.1 of Coenobita brevimanus. Taxonomy (NCBI): domain Eukaryota; kingdom Metazoa; phylum Arthropoda; class Malacostraca; order Decapoda; family Coenobitidae; genus Coenobita; species Coenobita brevimanus. Next base: position 49,946,289 of record NC_136991.1, on the reverse strand, counting down.
GAATTTATATGTAGTACAAAAGTATATTGGTTTTCAAGCAGTAATATAGGCATTATAAGCATTGTTTCACTCGCTAATACCTGACCTTTTTTTGCCACATTACCTGATCATCATTTCTAACTGTTTCTTCCTCTAATGCTATGTAAAGTTTGTCCTCCACATTGTCATTGATTGGGGAATCACTCTGGCCCTGAATTTCGTACCGTGGCATGACATGGCTATACTGGTCAGGTCACTGATAACCGGTGAATTGCTGAGAAAAGGGCATGCAGGGGGGGGGAGGAGGTCATGCTGGGTAAGGCATTGTCTCTGCCTGGCATCTTGTTGAGGCAGGTGTCCCGTGTATACGTACCAAAAATGACTCGCGAAAATTGAAAATTGTGGAAATTATGAACCTTGCAATTGCAGGACGTTGAAGTACGTCCTCAGGATTAGCTGTGACAAAACGTGAGGACGTGGAAGTACGTCCTCGGGACGGCACGGGTTAATGGCATATTTTGTCCATATTTTCTTAAAGTGTGAAAAAAAATATCATAACAGACTTAGTTCTTATTTTACATAACATAGTGGCATTTTATCTTTGTAAAGTATTATCATCAGCTTTTCAGTGTCATAATACTCTTTCCCCATAAGGTTTTCTCAGTAATGAAATTTTTTGTTGAATTCAGACCTCAGTAGTCACTTATATAAAAGATGGCTTTCATTGTTTGTATTGTGTATTTTTAATTTTGGCAGTCACTGTGTCATTAGGAGGATGCAGGTTTATTGTGCTCCTTCTAATGGCAGACACCATAAAATTATTTTGCTGTGTTTTTTGGTATGAAAACTTCCTGCATTTTGGCTTATCCTGCTGTACTTTTTTTTAACCAGGGACCTTGGACAGTGACAAAGGGCATCATTTTGCACGCTCTGAGCTGAAGCGCAACCAGATCTTTCAGAAAATTATGAGTGAGCTTGGAGAAAAGTTTGGCATTGTTAAAGGAAATTCTAATGACTCATCTGGATCCGTAGCTCAGGTAAATTGATTTAATTATTGATATCTTTCATCAGAACTCCTTTCTTTATCCACCCCGAACCTTGTTCTTTCTCATTTCTCCCACTTTTCTTTCAGTCTTCTGATGCCAGGCATGCTCCACACCAGTTACATCCTGTACTTAAGTTGCATACATCAGAGTCTGCTTTTGTTTCAACTAATCTCATCTCTTGATTTTTCAAGAACAGAAGTACAGTATTTGATATAGATATTTAGGGACTGCCCCAGTACTGTGTCTCATTTACCTAACACTGCAGCTGTAACTTTATGCTTATACCAGTATAGCTTGACTAAGGTTTGCAGGTGCACTGTTATCAGTGTATTTTGTCAGTGAATACGAAATTCTCACAATTAAGCACTCGTAACCATCAGTTTCTGTTCTGATGAATACAACACTGCAAATTATCTCATTCTTTTAGGTAAGTTTACCCTAAAATACTGTACCACCACTTAATAGTTTTCTTAATTATGACCATAGTCAAATCAAAAAGTTATTTCCATCACGAATTTACTGAGACACTTTATAAGAGGTTGTGGAGTGCATAAAGCATTGTTACATTTTGGGGTTGTTTGTATGTGGAAGCCATTTGCCACGAGGCACACTGTTAACACAATAAGCTATACTGTACGTAGCTACCCAGTGACTTGCCACGCTGGCTGCCTGTATCTTTATGTACTGTTTATATATTTTCACCTGCCCATCTGGTCAGGATGGTGTAGTGACAGCTGTTTAGGGGGATTTAATGCAGTAAGACATTTTTTTTATGCTAAAAATAAAAACATTACATGATAAGGTAAAACTTAAAAAAAAAAAAAAAAAAAGCTGGACCATGGTATTCCCATGCAGTTGTGTGACACATATTGTACTGGTCAGTTGCTTATGAATTAAGAAGCAAAGAGGAAAAACAGAGAAATTCTATGCAGACAGTGATTCCAAGAAGCAACTGAAAATTAGAAAACTATGAAGGATGGTAAGAATATTGATTATGATTGAGTGACGATGAAATGATTTCAACAGTGTTAGATGAAGTGGACTTGTTAGGTGACTTGATAATGAACCAGGCTGCACTGTTCCATAAAGAGCTTAAATCAGAACATAAGTGTGATTTTACTAAAGGATAGTGGGTCAGATGTATTGCTGAATTATTATATATGACCTCCATTGGTCCCTGTTGAATTATTACATGTGACCTCCATTGGTCTGTGTTGAATTATTATATGTGACCACCATTGGTCTGTGTTGAATTATTATATGTGACCACCATTGGTCTGTGTTGAATTATTATATGTGACCTCCATTGGTCCCTGTTGAATTATTATATGTGACATATATGGCCTTAGTTAGTCCAGCAAAATGGTTCATCCGGCAAAGTTCTGGAACCAAGGGTGCCAGAAAATTGTATCTTCCCTTCTTCAAGCATATTGTATGTACTGTATTCCATATTTCATTTCACAAGCCATTGCCTCTTACTCATGAGATTTCTTTGTGGTCTTGTACATTTGTGTTCAATTTGTATATTTCTTGTTGACAGCCCAAGCTCCCTGGCCTTGATGTGAAGGGCCAGTGTCCATACATCATTAGTCATCCTAAAATAGCTGAGCTTCTCAGTATTGTCACTCAGCATCACCAAAAATTTGCTGACAAGGGAGAGTCTACTAGAGTCATCATATTTTCACAGGTAATAATTGAATGATATGTGAGTATATTCAAGCAATAATGCTTAAATATCCCATGACATCATATGAACAGTGAACCTTGGATTATATAGTGGGAAGGAGTGACTGTTACAGGGTATTACTAAATTTGTTAATTACTCATTAAATCTGAATGAAGAGTAAAATGAAGGAAAAACAACCTTTGCACACCAAGCAATATTGCATCCATCCATCCATCATTCAGTTCCTTTTGCTCTGTTAGCAGCATAAGGGCCTAGGACTAGACTACTTTCTCCCAACATTTAAGATGCGTGTGACCAGACTCACTCGCCTGTGAGTGGCATTATGTGTGCTGTAAACTCCAGCCATCCCTTGGATCTTAACCTTTATAGACCCTATGCAGTTGGAGAGTGTGAACCCACTAAACCACCTTGCATCAGTAAACAGTTACATACATATGTACCTGCATCATCTACTCCTTTGTTGCCCCATGAGGGGTGTAGGGCTACATTAAATATATAAATGGTGACCCATCTTCATTTTTCACTATTCCTTCAAGAAGTTTACATATACAGTATAGAGTATCTGTCTGTAGTACTGATTCATGATATAATGCTTGAAGATAAAATATGCATTTAGAATGTCGGTATTTTGGTAGTCACATATGAGGTCTGTTTAGAAAGTATCTAGCCTTAGGCACTGAAAAAATTAAAAGCTAACCTGTTGAGTTAGGACACTAATTCTTCTCATAGTAGGCCCCTTCTGACTTGACACACATAGTCCAGCATTCTTTCCACAGCCTGAACATTTTTCAGAGTTGGTTTTCGGTATCTCCTGCAGGTGCTTTGTCACATTTGTCATGACCTCTTCTCACAGATGAACGTTGCTCAAGATATGTTGGAGTGTGCAAGTCACAATCCAGACTTTCTGAAGACTGTTTTCACTGGAGATGAGACTTGGATATACAGGAACAACCCTGAAACCAAAGAACAGTCATCCCAGGGGAAGCATGCAGGGTTGCCTCAACCAAAAAAAGCACAGCATGTTCACAGCAAGGGTAAATGCACCCATGTTGACAATCTTATTTCAACTACCGTGGTGTTGTGCATTACGAATATGCAAAAGAAGGTCAGACTGTTCCATCCATCCATCCATCATCCAGTCCTACATTGCCCCATGAGGAGCGTAGGAGCCCGGGGCTAGGCAGTTGGTCCCGACATTTAAGATGAGAGTGACCAGCCTCACTCATCCCTGAGTGGCATTACATGAGCAATCAACCCCAACCACCCCTTGGATATAAACCTTCATCGGCTCAATGCGATTGGAGCGCAATAATTACCCACTAAACCACCAGGCGCCAAAATTTGGTTATATGGTTACCACCCAGCGTAGTAAATGGTTTCCTTGTGTACAGGAAACCATTTGGCTTGTCACTCAGTGTAGAGTCACCCACAGGCAGAAGGAAGAGGAAAGAATGAAGGAAAGAAAGACAGAAGAGAGAGTGTAAAGTTACCCGTAGGTAGAAGGACAAGGAAAAAATGAAAGGAAAACAGAAGAGAATGGAAGGAAAGAAGGATGGAGGAGAGGAAAGGGCAGACACCCAACAGCAGCACTACATCGAGTGAGTGGCTGGTGAGTGCCCCCACCTACCACCTAACAAACATTACTACCTCGATGTTATCCGTTGTCTTCGTGACGCAGTTTAGCGGAAGAGACCAGACCTTTGGAAAGCGGCAAGTTGGCAGCCATACCATGACAATGCCCCTGCCCATTGTTCTCAACTGATTCAGAAATTTTTGGCCAAGCACAGCATAGTGCAGGTCCAGCAGGTTCCCTGCTCACCAGACATGGCTTCATGCGACTTTTTGTTTTTCTCCAAGCTCATAACTGCTGAAGCGTTCCTAATTTGAGATGAGAGAAGAGATCATGATGAATGTGATGAAGCACCTTCAAAGGATACCAAAAACTGACTTTGAAAAATGTTTCAGGCATTGGAAAGAACGCTGGGCTACATGTGTCAAGTTAGAAAGGGCCTACTTAGAATGGTGATTAGTGTCCTAGTTCAACAGATTAGCTATTTATTTTTTTTAGAGCCTGTGGACTGATACTTTCTGAAGAGACCTCTTATACCTACAGTAAGGATGTGAGACATTGTTGCAGCATGAGTTTGGAAAGTTGATAGTGAAACCAGTGGAAATGAGACTGTTAAGGAGTATATGTATATATGAATTGTAGAGATTGGATAGGAAATGAAATACTGTACTGTATAATCTGGCAAGTTGTGAAGGATGTGCACCTAGGAAGTTTATTGATATACAGTAATCTCCTGTTTATTCATCATAATTTGATAAAGGCTCCCCTCCCTTTTTTAAATATATCCATCCATCCATCCATCATCCAATCCTACATTGCCCCATGAGGAGCATAGGGGCCAGGGGCTAAGCAGATTGGTTGTGACATTTAAGATGAGAATGACCGGCCTCACTCATCCCTGAGTGGCATTACGTGAGCAGCAACCCCAACCACCCCTTGGATATAAACCTTCACTGTCTCAATCCAATTGGAGCACCTTAATTACCCACTGAACTACCAGGCACCATAATTTGGGTATGTGGTTACCACCCAGCGTTGTAAATGGTTTCCTGGTGTACAGGAAACCATTTGGCTTGTCACTCAGTGTAGAGTCACCCACAGGTAGAAGGAAGAGGAAAGAATGAAGGAAAAAAAGACAGAAGAAGGAGCGTAAAGTCACCCATAGGGAGAAGGAAGAAGAAAGAATGAAGGATAGAAGAAGAAAAGAAGGAAGGAAGAGAGGAAAGGGCAGACACTCAATCCGTGTCGGTTCTAGACTGCTCCACTTGGAGGGGCAGCCACACAAATTTATGGGGCACAAAGGTGTAGCTAGAGGGCATATCATATACTGAGAATTTGCATTTGGGGGGGCAATTAAAAAATTTGGTGGGATATTGCCCCCCCATGTCCCCCTCTAAAACCGGCCCTGAACCCAAAGCAGCACTACATCCAGTGAGTGGATGGTGAGCACCCCCAACTACCACAAAATATAATCATCTGGGATATAAGTAATGATATGAAAGACATCCTTGATTTGAAGGGGGTTAATCTAGTGTTGTGAGCTTTATAGTGTTGAGTGGGTTGGTTATTGAAGGATATATCTAACCCCTCAAGTTCTCTTCTGTGTCTCTCTCTGTCCTCTGCCATTTGACTGCCCTTCCTCCATCCAACTCACACCTCCTCCCTCATATATCTCTCCACTCCATCCCTCCATCCCATCCTTGGTCTCCCCCTCCTTCTCTCAACCTCCAACTCACATACAGTTTGCCAGTCATCTCATTCTCCATCCTCTCCATATGGCTAAACCATCTCAAAGTATTATTTTTTTTTTTATTCAGTCACATATCAGCATCACAGTGCACCTTTACTCCTCACTTGTCTCTCTGTCTCTCCTTAATCTGAATGGGTTAATCTAATGTTGTTTTGACAGTACCGAGACAGTGTGTTGGAGATCAAAGAAATGCTGGAACATCACCAACCCTTAGTGAAGGCCATGAGCTTTATAGGGCACACAAGAGCTGGACGAAGTGGAGCAGGCCTCTCACAAAAGGAGCAGTTGGAGGTGGGCAGTTCTTTATTTTATTTAGGTACCAGTAGTTATTTGTTTATTTATTTATTTTTTTATAGTAGACCCATACTATAATGGATCCCGTATAGCATACATTGGTTTAACCCCTACGCACTGGTTGACGTATAACCATCACAATTTTGGGCATGGAACAATGCTGGTTGACGTATATAGCCGCAAGCGTCTACCCGCCACCCTTTGAACTTTAACTTATCCTTACTCATTGACGGGACCACCTGGAGATGTGGGGACACTTCCATTTGAAAGAGGAAGAGTTGGTGAGTCTTATGTATCTTTAATTTTTTCTCTAGCTTTATAGTTTGGCAGACATTAGGGTTTGAAGTAAGGGTATTTTTTCCAAAATCACGAAATCCCCCGTAGGGAGGAGCATGCGACATCGGAAAACCCCCGGCGTGTAGTTGTTAATAGATGCCTTAAAGCCCACCAAACTTTCATCAGCTATAACGAACAGTGTCAAAAAAATGGGATACAGTTGGTTGCAATACATGCATTTTCTACCCGTTTTATGCCAGTCTTGCCTGAAATTGCCCTCTCCTCATAATTGCATAGTTTTAATTAGAGACAACAGAACACCAGTAACAGTGCACTAGTCATGCAGAAGTACTATGACAAGGATGTGATATGAGCTGCAAAATGGCAAACTTATGGGCCAAGTTAGTGTAAAATGGGAATAGGTTACATTTTTTATACTAGAATATGTTGTTATACTCATTTATTTTCAAATGTGCTTGAAATCCCACCTTGGGAGGACCCTTGGATATAATGGAATGTCAGCCTTAACACACCTGGCTTTTCCCCAGTAAGTTCCATTATAGCAGGGGTGTACTGTATAGCATTTATTTTGCCTTCATTTTAACCACCTTTATTCCCCTCCCCCCCTTTATTTTTTTTTTACTTGGTGTTTATTTATATATATATATATTTTTTGCTACTATTACACTCATCTTTATTTTCTCCCCCATTACTTATCCCTCTGTGAAAATACTCTTGTAGGAGGGGCATATCCATTTTTTGCCACATCATCTCATCTCCCAGAATACTACAGAAGGAAATATTACCCAGTAGAGTAATTATCAAGAGACGCACTGTACTGCATTGTTAGAGATTATGTTGTGATATAAAGTTTGTTACTGTGGAGTTCCTGTTCCTGTCTGCCTTCCCTAATAGTTCCCAAAATTTACATTTATGCAGGTAGTGAACAACTTCCGGAAGGGAGGATACAACACTCTGGTTTCTACATGTGTTGGAGAGGAAGGTTAGTTGGTTTGCTGTGTTGTTTTCACCAGATACAATTACATTATAGGGAAATATTTGCAAACTTGTTTGATAGAGATATAGCTACTTACAGATACTTCAAATGGACAAGGGATACTTTTATGGTTTATATCTACTTGGTTATATAATATGATGTGGAATGGAGTGAATTGTGGTGATAGTAGAATACAGTACTAGGAGGGTACCTGTTAATGCATTTCCTGCCACACTAAATTGTTTCCAAATATTTGGTCATTATAATATGTTAATATTTGTAAATCTTGATGCATTTTTTACAGTATCTTTGTGTCCTTATGAGGTGATATATGCTCACAAAAATTAGCCACTTTCTGGGTCCAGTGCATATTCATTGTGTCTTCTGTTAGATTTTTAGAACTGTCCAGACAAACATAACAGCAGAAATAGAAACTTGGTCCCTGTGCATCTTTGATGACAAATTTAGAAATTTTGGTAGTTTAGCAGTTGTACAATTTTTTTTTCTTTCTTTAAGGGTTGGAATATAGATGAAGTGGACTTATTTACTCTGCTATATTTTCTAGGTCTAGATATAGGTAAAGTGGATTTATTGCTATGACACTCTGTACTCTGCTGTTTTTCTCTAGGTCTAGATATAGGAGAAGTGGACTTGATAGTATGTTATGATGCACCAAAGTCACCTGTGCGTCTGGCTCAGCGTATGGGTCGCACAGGACGCCAGCGGGAGGGGCGAGTTGTGATCCTAGTGACAGAAGGCCTGGAGGAGCAGGTAGGGAAAGGCTGTTTGATGGGTTGTGATTTATTCGCTTATATCCAATGACATGGTGCTGGAGAGGGATGCATTCAGATGTAGTAGTAATACAGGAAGTAGTAGCTGTAGTCCCAGGTTCATCTGAAATGTGAACCTGGTGGATTGCAGGCAGAAACTGTCCTTCTCCTGCAGTCCTCCATCTTACTTTTGGGGGATAGGGAAGTAGTTTAGTGATGTTTGTATAACTAAATAGGTGAGCTGTATAGTTATATCTGTGGCACCATATAAAGGTGTCCCTCTCCAGAATTGCCTTCACATGATATTATCCCCCAAAAGTAGGATGGTGAGCTGCGGGAGGGGGGCATTTTCAGCCTGCAGTCAGTTGGGTTCATGTTTATATGAGCCAGGGGTTGCAGCTACTCATTATGTTCTTGCTGTCTCCTGATAGTTTCACTATGTATTGGAGAGACTTCAGACTGGAGGAAGTAGATGTAGGCTTCATTAGTCCCATCACCCCAAGAGGTCTCTCCTGAGTTTAAGAAAATTCACTGGAGGTAGCATCAAATATCGTTAATATTACCAGATGCCTTAATCTAGTAAGAGATGGCCACAAATGAGTCATCATCATGTCATTCTGTCCACTGCCAGCAGGTTGCCCACTGTCCAGCTCAGACACGCCTCATATACCTCTTCACCCCTTCCTTCCATCTCAGGAACTAAGCTGAAAAATATGTCACTGAACTGATGAGGTTAAAGCTTTGTGCTGAGAGAGGAATTTTATTGTTATTGATGAGCAGTTGGCCAGGGTATGTGTGTATGTTTATTTAATTTTGTTTATTTTGTTTGTTTGTTGTAATGGATGTGAGACCTTGGTATGACATGAAAATGAAAAGTGGAGTAGGAGCAGTGGAGATGGGGCTATTGGGGATTCTGTGTGGACTCCAGACAGTGAATACGATAAAAAATAGTATGATTCATGAATGGTGTGGAGTAAAGAAGTCTGTGGACAGCAGAATCGGAGCAAGTGTACTTAGAAAGGTATTGTGATGTAGGTAGGATGGGTGTAAATAGGGTTATGAAAAGGTTGCGTCTTGGTGAGTTTGAAGGTGGGAGGAAGCGTGTTAGGCCAAGAAGGTGGATTGATATGATAAATATGTCAGAAAGAAAGTTTTGGAGGTCAGTGAGGCGAGGGAACTGACTGTGATCAAGGTTTATCTCTCTGTCTCTCTGTAGCCAGGTGCCTTAGTCCTGTATGGAGTAGCCACAAATTGCCCGCATGTTGCCCCATCCTCTATCATTTAGTTATCCCCCACCAACTTGCACACCCCTCTCTCATATATCTCTCTCCACTCCATCCCTCCATCTTATCCCTGGTCTCCCATGCTCCATCTTCACATCACTGACATGCACTTTAGTCAGTCTCCATCCTCCCTACATGGCTAGACCATCTCAGGATGTTTCTCTGAACACTCAAGTAAATCCACAATACTACAACATTTCTTTGCTTCTTCATTTGTCTGTCTGTCTCTCTCCTTGTAATTCCATACACTTCTCTGAAATAACTCGGGTGGATAGAAGAGCCATACACTCACTCGATGTAATGCAGCTTTGGGTGTCTGTCCTTTCCTCTCCTCCTTCCTTCCATTTTGTCTTTCTTCCCTTCATTCCTTCCTTTTCCTTCTGCCTACAGGTGGCTTCACACTCCCTCTTCTGACTTTTTTTCCTTCATTCTTTCCTCCTTCTTCTGCCTATGGGTGACTCTACACTGAGTGACAATGCAAATTGTTTCCTGTACACCAGGAAACCATTTACTATGCTGGGTGGTAACCATATACTGGGTAACCAAATTGTGGCACCTGGTGCTTTAGTGGGTAATTAAGGCTCTCCAATCGGATTGAGCCTCTGTAGGTTTATATCCGAGGGGTGGTTGGGGTTTATTGCTCACGTGATGCCACTCTGGGATGAGTGAGGCTGGTCACTCTCATCATAAATGTCGGGATCAACTTACCTAGCCCCAGGCTCCTACGCTCCTCATGGGGCAGCATAGGATTGAATGATGGATGGATGATTGGGTAGAAGAATTTGCAAAGGAATGTATGACAGTGGTTTGGCACTTGTTTTTACCGAGTGACGTGGTAAGTCATCAGATTGCAGCTTGTAGAGAATGTGAAGTGTATAAGTGTGGATGTGTATATGCTTATGTGGTGTCAGGATATCAGGGGATTGAATGTGTGAATGAATGAGAGTGTGGCCCATTAAACTGACATGCTCTCGATAGTAGTCCCATATTTTTTATTTCTTTATTTTTATAATGTTATTTTTTTTTAAGCTGTCTAGACTACCTCACCCCATGCTTAGTTGGAAATAGAGATTAGGATGATGATGATGATGATGATGATGATGATGATGACGATGATGATGACGATGATGACAGGGACAATAATTATGCTGAAGACGACAATGATTATGATAACAATGATGGTCATGGTGATGATGATAATGATGAAGATGATGGTGACGATGAAGATGATACTTATGCTGAAGACAGTGAAAACAACGATGAACATGATGATGATGATGATGATAATTATGAAGATGATATTACTGATGCAGTGGTTTGCCCTTCATTTAATATATTGGTCTTATATTTTCAGAGGTACAATCAGAGTCAGTACCAGAAGAAAAGCATCAACACTGCATTATCAGACGTGAACAGGTTGAAAAATTGCCTCTTCACAAATTCACCTCGGATGGTTCCCAGAGGTAGGTTAGGTAATAAAACACACACACACACACACACACACACACACACACACACACACAAACTCTCTCTCTCTTTCATTTTTTTCCTTTTAAACTTTGACTCTACTGGACTGAAGTGAAATACAATTACAGTACTTTATAGGAATACTTATCCCTCACAGTTATGGAAGCCACTTTATAAACACATCCTTCTGCATCCACCAATTTATCCGTGTTATTTAGTCTAGCCTAGTTTCGCCTCTAAAAACAGTAGCGACACATTAGAACTTAACTCTAATTTCTCTTAAGAATTTTTGTTTTGTCAAGAAAAGCACTCCACAGGTAAAGTGTTAAGTAGTAATAATTAAATCACAGAAACGATGTCTTTATTTCAGGTATCGTGCCTGTGTGCCTTAAGCTGCACATGAAGGTTGGAACATGGAAAACTCAGCCAGTCAGAGAGAAGAAAAAATCTGGGGCGAGCAATACCATTACAGGCTTCCTAAACAAATCGGGTCCCTCATGTGTCAAGTCTGTGAGTGTCTAAGCGAGTGCTGATTATACTGTTGTTGTTGCCCTTGGTTCATGCAGTAATAGACCCAGGTGATTGCAGGTATCTAGCCATTGCAGTGAGGCATCACAGGTGTCCCTAGTTATCAATGGGGGTTATGTTCCTAAGGTGCCATTGATGTTTTGAGTCCGTTGATTTTGATTTTCCAATTGATTCCTCCATATGATCATTATATAATTCTTATGCAACCATTCATATATTATGTTAATGTGATTTTAATTATTAAAAATGCATTTCCTTTATATCTATAATTATTCCATAGGCCTGTCACTTCTGCACAGAATATTTGTTCAGCTACGGGCACTGACAATAGTGGCATTTACTAAAAGAAAGAGTGAGATGTGTACATGGAAATGAGTAGAGCCAAAAGTAGGCAACTTGCTGTGTACCATATTTAAGACAAAGAAGAAAAGTTGGTGCTGCATGTGTGCACATTTTTGTAAACATTATATTATTTTCCACAAAAGTAGCTACAGGCACTAAGAATATCATCATCATCATCATGTAATCCAGTGTTGCTCCATGAGGAGCGCAGGAGCCCAGGGCTAGGCAGGTGACCAGCCTTACTCATCCCTGAGTGGCATTATGTGAGCAATAAGCCCCAACCACCCCTTGGATATAAACCTGCACTGGCTCAGTCTGATTGGAGCGCCTTTACCCACTAAACCACCAGGCACCATAATTTGGTTATATGGTTATCACCCAGCATTGTAAATGGTTTCGTGGTGTACAGGAAACTAGGAATATTATTCATTACAAGTGAGAATGAGGTGCATAGGTGGAAATGAATAGAGCTGAAAGCAGCTGACTAGCTGTGTAGCTAGGTAACATAAAGGAGACAGGCTGGTTATGCCTGCCAGCATATTTACTTTAACATTTTATTTTTTTCACAAGAGTCACTGGCACTAAGAATATTTTATTATTATTAAAAGTGGGAGTAAGATTCTTTGCTGGAAAGGAGTGGAGCTGGAAGCAGGCACTCAGTGGGTTGGTGAGAAAATGCTGCCAATGATGCTTTGTAGAAAGAGCAAAATAAAGTTGTTTCTCTGCCTTGGAAATAATAAATGATTCCCAGCTGACAAAAATCTGTCTGTAGCTGAAACCATAAAAAAAAAAAAAATTATATATATATATATATAATGTCCATAATGAGGAAATACTATATTAGATTTCCTGTATAGAACACATCTTGAAGGACTGTCTTTGTTTTGTGAATTAGGTATGTATGTGTTGTGGTATGAAAGGAGACCATTTATTTTTCTTTTGTCCTTTAAGCTAAGCTGAATCCATTGCTGCTTTTAATTTCCTTTACACACTTACCTGTTTTGTATCACTGGACCAAGTGCTTTTTTTATATCATGTCACTCTTAATACATATTCCTGGGGAAAAAACCCCACATAGCCTTTGCATTTATCGAGGTATGGAACTGCCTTTGATGTCACTGCAAATTTTGAATGTTTTTTTCTCTCCAGACAAATAACCCGAGTGGAAGGTTTCTGTCACGAATGGAATGGGCGTGGTATCGAGAAAATCTTCAGATACCAGCCAGTGAAGTGAAAACCCTACCCCTCCCATCCCTCATCTGCCTTGGGAAGCCTGGTACAGTACAGTATATACCCTTGTAGCTTTGATGTCCCTCTCTCCACTCTCCCCTCCTTTGCACCTCTTTGCTGCAGTGTGGTATATTGATGCAGTAGGGATAATATGTTGAGGTTATTCTGAATGTTGAGGCCATTCTGTGTAATCTCTCCCCCCTCTCTCTCTCTCTCTCTCTCTCTCTCTCTCTCTTACTGGTGGTGTATGGTGCAGTGGTGCAGTATGGAGCTACATGGGTGGGTTAGATCCAGTGTTGATGCAACATATTGGTTATCTGATTTATTCATGTGGAGAGCTGCCATTAGGTGACCAAGGCTGACACATGCAGTCACGTTGGAGCCTTTATAAACAAAACAATATGAAATGTCCTTCATTAGTATTACCAGTACTTTTATATCTTATCTTAAAGAATGGTGATGATGTCAAATGATAACTGTCTTTACCAATAATTGCGTAAACCATAAATCATTATTACAGCACCAGATGTAAAGAAGCTGTATGAGAAAGTTTCCTGAAATGTCACAGCTATATGATAGACATAAGGATGTTAAGAGTACCATTGACATCTGATAAAAGCTTGATGTTTATTGTAGTGATAGTATATAACACCATGTGAAAAGTTGAACATTCCTTTGCTTTTTGACTGGGAGGAATAGCTAAAAGACAGAAAGATTAGTGAATTAAGGATATACCACCCCTGGCAAACAACAGCCTAAGATATATTGTGTATATTAATACTTTTTGATACATTTTAATACATTTGGTACAATGTAAAACCTTTTTATTGATTTTGATACTTTTTTGAAACAGGGAATGAGAAGCAAAAAGACAGCAGAACAATTGACTTAGGGACATACCACCCTTGGCAAACAATGGCCCAGCCCACACACTTCCTGGGCCACACCACTCGTACGGGAACCTTAATACATCTGGCAGAGCTCATGGCAGTTCAGCAAAACCTTGATCCGCAGGATGATCCCTATAGTCTTGAACTGGCAGCCTTCTTGGATATGGACTATGTTCATGGTGGAGATAGAGAGAAGGATGATGGTAAGTTCTTGGAATGAGGGCAGTGGTTTAACTCCTTGAGCATTAATTTCATCTTGCTACCTCCAGATGATTTTGTTAACCTAGAAAAAATCTTGTTCCAAATGGGTCAACAAAGACTGAACACTGTGTAACCCCTCCTGTTCCAAAAGTTTTGTTTGTTGACTGTTTGGGGGATGTTTTCTGAATGTAGTGTAAACTGATTATGATATTTTTTGGACGTGGAGAAGTTATCATTATTTGCCATATATGTTACATTATCAGGTTACGAAATGGAGAATCCATTGTTATTTACCACATTTTCTTAATTTTTCAGGTGGTCAAGTGGAAAAGCCTTTGTTTTTCACTATATTTTGTTCTTTTTCAGGTGTTCAAGTGGAGAAGAGTGCCAAAGTTGAGAAACCATCACTGTCTGCCACACTTACATCAGAAGGCAAGCGTACCAAACCTATTTCTGAACAACGTAAAGCAGTGGAGAAAAAGCCAGCAAAATCAAAGTCGTCTGGTAAAGGGAGTGGAAAGAAGAAAGAAAAACCAGTTCAGTCTTCTCTCATCACACACATGTTAAGCCAGAAGTCTAAAGTAAGAGAAGAAAAAGAAGACAGCATTGACTATCAGGATCTGCAAGACTTTAAGGATGAGATTGTACTAGAAGAGAAGGAAAAGAAATGTGCAGATGATGATGATGATGATGATGTAATTTGCTTAATGGATGTTGATGATATAAAAGATATTATAAAGACAGAACCAAAAGGTACACTAAAGGAAACACATAAGTCTCAATTAAAGCATGTTGAGGTTGCTGTAGAACCCACAACATCTGCCAAAATTCAAGTAGTTCATTGTGGAGGTGAGGGCTTTTCTCTGCCTCGGTCACAGTCACCTCTGATGATCCCGACACCCCCTGCAGACATGTCGGATTGTAGTGAGGATATTGAAGAGCCTGCAAGTCCCTCAGATGTTATTACTTTGTGTAATAGCTGGATTAATGACAGGAAGAAAAGTTCAGAGGATTTTTTCAGACATGTTCAAGACAGTCAGCCTGATGTTAAAGGTTTATTGGATCCTTATAAGTCAGTTACAGTCTCTAAGAAAACTTTACATTCCCCAAAAGACATTGATTCTGAAGATGAGCTGCCAGACTTGCATAAGGCTCAGAAGAAAGCAAGAAGTAAATTATCTACTGCAGAAGTTAGAGTTGATGAAGTTTCAGCAGGTCCTTTTAATCAAGTAGAAGTAATTAACTTGGCTGCTGAACCTGAGCCAGTGTTTCAAGTTGAAGGCAGCTCCATTGTCAATAAAACCAAAGATGAATATGATACAGTATTTAAAAAGGAAAGCAAGGATAATGTAATACTTGAAAAACAAAGGAGAGACAATGTAACCCCTGAAAAAAGAAACAAAGACAGTGTAACACCTGAGAAAAGAAACAAGGACAGTAGCACGCCTTCAAATACATTAAAACAATCAGATTCCCCAGATGAAGAGGTTTCTCCAATTCTTAGTTCAACTTACCAAAGGCCTCTTCGTACAAACTTGCCTCTGTGCTCCTCTACCCCCAAAGTCAATGCCAAGCGTCTGTTCAAAATAGATTTACCACAAATATCACCACCAATTGGGAGTTCAAGTGTGTCTGGCTTGAAAGATAATTTTAGTTTGAGAAGATTGTCCAGTGAGCCAGGCCTAAAAGGAGGTAAGGTGAATGAAAAGTTAGGAGGGAAGAAACATGAGGAATGTGTGTCACTGCCACTGAGTCAGAGGAGCAAAATAAGATCAAAGTTGAGTAAATTTGCCGTGAAGGAGAGGAGTCCAGAACAGGAAGGAGGTCAAGCTGTTTCTGAAGTGAAGAAAGTAACTGCAGCTTCTAGTGGTATGGAGCAGTGTCTTAAAAATAATGTAAATGATAGTCTTGATTTATTTGATGATACCAGCACCAAGGATGTCTCAGTTGCCAAAGATGAAAATTTTTGCCATTTCCAGCAAAAGAAAGAATCTGTTGCAGGCAGAAATGGTAACCTGGGTTTTTTAAAAAGCTCAGAATTTACCATGTCACCCAAGTTCAGTAAAGAACAAAAATATTCATCTTTGCTTGGTAAGCGTGAAGTTCAAGGGGCAAGCAGTGAAGAGAATGAAAAAATAGCAAATACTGTTCAGAGAAATCAGTCATGTGAAGTAAATAATTGTAATAAACAAAATGCCATTGACAGTACTAATGCTGATTTCAATCTTGGTTTGGATGATGATCTCTTTGCTGATATAGATGTGGATGTTCTTGAATGTGCCGCCAACGATGCTCAAGTCCAGCTGCCAGTTCCATTAAATAAAGAAATAAATGATGCAAGCAAAAATGATCGTATAAATGAAAGCAGCCCTCGTCTTTTAGGAATGACGGAACTCCTCAATCTTGTGAACACAGAGAGCTTTGAGGGTAATGCATCTGGTGAGGATTCTGTCCATGATAAATCACGTGAATCATCCAAGAAACCGGAAGAAAAAGGAGAAAGAATATCAGATGTTCATATTGCTGGGAACTCTAAAGATGGTCCAAGATCATGCCTCAATATATGTGATGAAAATGAAACACAGTTACTTGTAGAAGAAAAAGATATGGTTAGTGCAAGACTGCTGAAAAGTGGAGTATATTGTAGTCCATCCAAAATATCTTCAGATAGAAATGAAGTATCAGTTGTAGCTTCATCAGATCTAGCTCCTGTCATCTCCAAGAGAAGTGGTAATGAAGAAATTGATAAAGGTACTTCCCACAGCCAGACTGTTCTGTTTGATCTTCTTGAGGGTAATGAGTTAGAGATGATGTCTCAATCAATCTTGACAGACAGGGAGATAAATGTGCTAAGGAAGGATCAAGAAAGAAGTGTTGGTGGCATAGGAGATAAAAGTAGTTCAGAATATGGAAAAGAAAAAAATTCTGTTATGCTAGACAGAAGTGAAAATACAAAATCACAGGTATATGGACAAACTGGAAAGAATAACTTGGAAACCTCACAAGCTCTCAAAGTTTTGGCATCACAGGACAATATCTGCACTGAGAAGGCACCAAGAGATGCTAATACAAGTATTTTGTCCACTGAAGAAGATACCCATGCATGGCAACGGAGGAAGAGAAAGTTAGACCAGGTCATAGAATCGGAAAATGACTCCACAACAGACTGCAGTGAAGTGGAAAATAATGCATCCTTAAAATCAACAAGCTCTTGTAGTGATAAAATCATCAGGGTCAGAGACAAATTTGGACTGAAGAACCATGGAATATCCACTACTTTTGAAGATGATGATGATTTCATAGAGCGTATAATAGCCAGTCCAAAGAATCAAAATCAGAAGGTAGAAAAGACAGTCAAGTTTACCAAGAGGAGTAAGAAAGTAAGTGTGTTTTGTTACTTTATTCCATGTACAACAAAGGGAAGTGCTAGCCACAGAGAATATTGTGAAAAGGATGTAGAGCTGTAGTACTGTCTTATTCTGCCACTGAGCTATGGGAAATAAGCTACAGAAGGACATAAATCTCTGCTTACTGGTTACTTAATGAATAAATTATACCTTCGTAATATATTAATAGGCTAAAGTATTGCACTGTTTTTTAGTCCATAGGCTTGAATGAGAGTGTAACCCTTTCATTTGGACATACTTTTTTTTTTTTTTTTTTTAAGGGTGGGAAAAGAGGTATTATGATGATGATGACAACAGTGTATTTCCTTTCTGCAGAGTGGACCTTCTGAATTCATAGAAGCGGAGGCTAAACTGTCGGGAGATGATACAGGGGCGTCTAGTGATGAAACAGACATCGACGGAGAGTATGAGCACAGCTTTGTTGATGACTGCACTCAGCCCTCACAAGACCCTGAAATTGAGTTAGTGTTTTGAATGTTTGCAGACACTTTGGTGCTTGGGAGGGATGCCTTTTTGTGGTGGCCTTGATATAACCAAACTGTTGCACTACCCAGGTATGCAAATGTTCCCCAACTCCTTCCGTATCTCCAAAATGGAATGTTGGGGACTGCAGGAGGGGCAGTGTCAGCGTCTAGTCCACCAGTCTCACATTTGAGATGAACCTGGAACTACAACAGTTACTACTACCATGAGCACATTTTTGTGGCCGTGTGCTATTTGTCACAAGGACATGGGAAGTAATTCCAACTTGTGTATCCATCTATCCATCGTCCAATCTTATGTTGCCCGATGAGAAGCGTAGGGGCCCGGGGCTGGTCAAGTTGGTCCTGACATTTAATATGAGTGTGACCAGCCTCACTTAGCATTACATGAGCAGTAAACCCCAACCACCCCTTGGATGTAAACCTTCACCAGCTCAATCTGATTGGAGTGCCATAATTACCGACTAAACCACCGGGCGCCAAAATTTGTTTATATGGTTACCACCCAGCATAGTAAATGGTTTCCTGGTGTACAGGACACCATTTGGCTTGTCACTCAGTGTAGAGTCAGCTACAGGCAGAAGTAAGAGGAAAGAATGAAGGAAAGAAAGACAGAAGAGGGAGTGTAAAGTCACCCGTAGGCAAAAGGACGAGGAAAGAATGAAGGAAAGAAAGACAGAAGAAAATGGAAGGAAAGAAGGATGGAGGAGAGGAAAGGACAGACACCCGAGAGCAGCACTACATCGAGTGAGTGGATGGCGAGTGCCCTCACCTACCACGAGTGCAGTGTTTGTAATAAGTGGGTGCATGGGAGATGTAGTGGTGTTAGAGGTAGACTGTGAAATAATCCTGATTTCATGTGTGTGGTGTGTTGGAGAGAGCATTTGGAATTGTCAGAAGTGGCAGTGGAAAGAAGTGTGAAAGTGTGAAGGATGTAAGTGGTAGATGGGGATGAAGTAAGGACCAGATGGAAAGAATATTTTGAAAGCCTGATGAATGTGAATAGAGAGAGCAGAGTCACTACAAACATGATTGGTTTTGGGGGTGTGCAGAGAAGGAGTGCGATGCCAGCAAACGTGACACACAGGTGAAGAACACCGTGAAGCGGCTGAAAATGGGAAAGCAGCTGGGGTTGATGAGGTGTATGCTGAGATGAGTAAGTTTAGTGGAAACAGCGGAATGAAGTGCTTGTTGGAAATACATAAGAAGGCATGGATGAGTGAAACTGTGCCAGCGGAGTGCAAAAGGCTGTGATTGTACCCTTGTTCAAAAATAAAGGTGAACGAAGTGGGTGCAAGAATTACCATGGCATAAGTTTATTGAGTGTGGTAAGGAAGGTATATGGAAGAATTACTATAGAGAAAGTAAGATATCAGAAGTCCTAGTGAGTGAGGAACAGGGTAGTTCTAGGAGTGGCACGGGATGTGTGGATCAGATATTTACAGTGAGACAGATAGTGGAGATGGCTTGTGAGAAGGACTATAAGGTGTTTATGGCATTTATGGATCTGGAAAAAGCATACGACAAAGTAGACAGAGAAGGATTGTGGAAGGTTTTGCGCAATTACGGTGTAGATGGTAAGCTGCTAAGTGCCATCAAGAGCTTTTATGATGGTAGTGAAGCATTTGTAAGGGTAAACAGGCATCTAAATGAATGGTTCACAAGTAGTGTGGGCATGCGACAAGTTTGTGTGATGTCTCCATGGTTGTTCAGTATATATATGGATGGGATGTTGAGAGAATTAAAAACATGAGTAATGGATACCTGGAATGAAGATTGGGAATCAGTTTGTGTAGGTAGGTATTGTTGACAGTGAAAAACATATGAGTTACAGCTCTGAAGATTTCATGAATCATATAACATTGTACTGTAGTTGTAACATTACCAACCATATTAAATGTACACTGAAGTAAATCCCATCCATTAAATTTGAACGCATTATGTACAATAGGCATATGCAGTATGCAGTACTTGGTTCATAACAGCAAGGAATAGTCAGCAATATATCCCAGGTACAGTATTTTTGGGTGAAGTGGCATATGTACAATAACTTCCATATATAACGTGTATAGTGTATGGAATACATTTTAAGTCTGTTATCATATGTTCACCATAAATGCTGTTAGAATTATTTACCCATCCAGATATAATATTGAGTGCAATGTTTATTTCAGCATGCGAGCAGTGTACCTGAAGTCAGTGGCCGGTCCACAAGAGAACGAATATCAGCAAAGTTACGTACCTCCCCCACACCTTCCTGACAGTGACAGTACCCACAATGATACCTTTGATAATGTAAGTCTCTCATGGCTTACCGTACCTTTTACTCTAACTTGGCCTAAAATTGCCATCTTTCCATTCTGAATGCTGAGTTGTAACAATAGGTTAACAATAGAATATGATACTAGTCATGAAGAAGTGTTATGGAAAGACTGTAAAGGTATATGAAATAAGCTGTGTAAAGACGAATCTGTGGACCAAGTTAGTTTCAAAGGACAGTAGTCTATCCCATAGGCTTTTAGGAAGTCTATGAAATAAGGAAGATACCAAAAAGTTGTTTGCAGTCGCCTCATCAAATTATCACATTTTTGCCCTATATTGTCATTTTAGATTAAGTTACAAGAAAAACAAGTCTTTTTTGGTGATGGTGTGGTATGTAGGCTAAAAAATTAGTGTAAGTTGCAACACAGGTTTGTAAAAACAAATAGCACTCCTGTACCCTTTCTAGATAGATATATCAAGGGTTGAAAATTATTATGGGCCAGTGCATGTCAGTGTTTGAGAGCATTAAGGGTAATTTGTTACAGAAATACTGACAGTTAGTTGAGGAGGGATTACTTATAGTAAAGGCTGAGAGATATAAGCTGGGAAATCAATATAAAATTCTGCCCCTTCATGTCTGGCCATACATGCAATAGACCAGTGAAACACAGTATACAACTAGCTCTTTCTTTCTAGAGTGAAGATAGTTTTGTGGTGGACAACAACTTTGTGGAGTATGACACAGAATACATGGGAGAGTCCATGTTGGCCGAGGACCCCATCATTCATCAGGTAATGTGGGGTGCTGCATATTTTGTTGGGGTTTTGTGATCTTTTCTTATTTTCAGAGACTTGATTAATGAGTAATGTGATGTGCAGCACCATTTCACGGAACATTGCCTTGATGATGAATCCTATTTTGTATTATATTTATTTTTTACCCATGTTGTGAGTTGCTAAGTATATGAGAGCAGTGCATGCTTGCTTTCTTGTTATTGTTTTGTTGTTGTTCTTGCTTTTATTATATAAGTTCTTGGAGAAAGTTTAAAAATGAATTATCACCACACCCGAACTGGTTGTCCTGCAAGCCAGTTTTTACGTTACTTCACTCGATGTAGTGCTGCTTTCGGGTGTCTGCCCATTCCTCTCCTCCATCCCTCTTTCCTTCCATCCTCTTCTGTCTTTCTTTCCTTCATTCTTTCCTTGTCCTTCTGCCTACAGGTGACTTTACACTTCCTGTTCTGTCTTTCTTTCCTTCATTCTTTCCTCTTCCTTCTGCCTGTGGCTGACTCTACTGGGAGTGAGAAGCCAAATGGTTTCCTGTACACCAGGAAACCATTTACTACGCTGGGTGGTAATCATGTAACCAGATTTTGGCGCATGGTGGTTTAGTGGGTAATTATGGCACTCCAATTGGATTGAGTCAGTGAAGGTTTACATTCAAGGGATGGTTGGGGTTTATTGCTCACATAATGCCACTCAGAGATGAGTAAGGCTGGTCACTCTCATCTTAAATGTCAGGACGGACCAACTCGCCTAGCCCCGGGCTCCTACGCTCCTCATGGGGCAACGTAGGATTGGGTGGTGTGGTGTGATGATGATGATGATGATGATGTTTATTATGTGGTAGGTGGGGGTGCCCATCATCCAGTCACTCAATATATGATCTCTACACTGAGTGACAAGCCAAATGGTTTCCTGTACCCTGGAAACCATTTACTACACTGGGTGGTAACCATATAACCTGGGATTCTGGCTGGGTTAAGTGTCCCCCAGATTCCCCTATCCAAAATCACTTAATCATGGCAGTCATTTCAGAGAGCCTCGGAGGGCCCAATACCTGCCCAGGGCCCCAACCAAATGGGCAGACTCACATGGCCATGTGGAATGTGAGAGGTGTGAATGAGGAGAGCAAGAGGGTGGAAGTGGTGAATGTGTTTAAGAGTGCAAGACATGCCGTGATGGCATTGTGTGAAACGAAGATGAAAGGGTGTGAAGTGGAGGAGTGGGAGGGTGTGAAGTGTGTAAGATCGGGAATGAATGGGCGAGGAAGATGCAAGGAAGAAGTTGCTTTGTTGATGAATGAAGTGTGACAGAGTGGAATGAGAGACTACAAATGTGTCAGCTCGAGGTGTATGTATGTCAAGTTCAAGTTTGAGAAGGTGAAAGTGGTAGTGATTGTAGCGTATGCACCAGAGAGAGAAAGACAGGTTTTGGGATGGGGTGGGTGAAGTAGTGGGAGAAATGTGCAGGAGCTATAAAGTGATTGTGATGGGGGATATGAACGGAAGAGTAGGCACTGGTCCTGAGGATGATATAATGGGTTGCTATGGAGTACCGGGAGAAAATGGTCATGGGAAGAGACTGAAGGATATGTGTCAGGAGAGGAGGTTGTGCATTTGTAACTCGTATGTCAAACACAGAGATGCACATAAATATACATGGTATAGAGGGAACGGGGATTGTGTTGAAAGAAACCTGATTGATTACATGCTCATAGAGAGGTCGATGATGGGAATGGTTGCTGATATGAGGGCTGTGAGAGGATGATGATGAGGTCTGTCAGATCATATTATTGTGGTATGCAAGATCAAGCTGAGAGGAGTGAGGTGGATCAGGAGAGAGAGGAGCAGTCTGGGAGAAAGACTGAAAGTTGAGAAGCTGAAAATCAAAGAAATGGCAGATGAATACAGGACCAAAGTAGAGGATGAGTTAGAATTACTGAATTGGAATGAAATGGATCTGGACAGACTGTGGAATGCATATAGGTATTGCTTAGTTAGGCATGCTAAAGCGGTGTGTGGTGTGGCAAGAGTAACAACAAAGAAGAAAGGTACAGCATGGTGGGATGAGGAGGTAAAGAGAGCAGTGGAGGAAAAGAGGAAGAAGTGGCTAAAGTGGCTACAGGATAGGGGTTCAGTTGAAATAAGAACTGAATATGTTGAGAGCAAGAAGCATGTAAAGAGACTAATGAAGAGGAAAAAGAAGAAGGTAAATGAGGATCTAGGAAGAAAAATGAATGCGAACTACTCAGAAAATAGAAAGTTATTCTGGAAAGCGGTGCGGAAATGTAGAAGTGAAAGCGGAAAGAAATGGGATGGTGTGTAGGATGCAGGTGGTAGATTATTAACCCCTAAAACGCGGCTGTGTACGCGCGATCCCCCCCCTGTGGCGGGGTTGTAGCGGGGTCTGAGTACTTGTGGAAAAATATTTTGCCAAAAATCATGGATTAACCCTAGAGCATTAAAATTTTTATGGCATATATTACTTACATTCAGCTATCTCCTGAGCCACATGTTGAGCCTTCGTTGACTACCAAAGGACTTGTGAAGACTTGCAAAGTTGGGTAACAAAGTCTTCACTCTCACACCTCCAGAAACCCGGTTTTCTTTCTACCACAGCCTCAATCTGTCACAGTACACTTTATACAACAACATAAAGGTAGTTAGGAATCCGTATTTGTACAATAAGCACTGAAAATAAGGCTAAAATCAACGGAGCGTACGGCCGACATGCACTGTGGCGGCGGTTTTCCCATCACTCAACAAACATTTCCATTTTCACAGCTAAAAACATGTATACTACATTATTTTCAATCATATTACTTCCCAAAAGATCACCACGGCGCGCTTTTTATTCTGCCTTACGTCCGCCACTTTATTCTCGTTCCTGTCGGCCGCTTGCACTGACTGGGAAGAGCTAGAACTCGCCATAATCTCACTTTGAAAGCCTGCAGTAAACTGACATTAAACAGAGGCAAAAGCTAGTGTTACAACTGGGGAAACAAGCATTTCCTAGTAGCATAAACTGCTTGTGAGAGGAGATCGCAGATTTACAGTTCTGAGCGCTCAGAGCGCTGCCATGTATCACAGCCAGGCTGGCCGGGCCGTGGTAGGGGGGGTACGGGGGGAAAACGCGATATTTGGCAACAACTGAGGTCAGTAGTACAAAGGTAAAGTATGCTAGTTGTAGCTAGAGGATGGTGGTACTGATAGACAATACCAGCTGGAGCCTGCTTGCCCGCGGTTATTCAAAATTTACTAAAATCGCAAACGCGACGACCCGCCGTCCTGCCCTTATGGCCGAGCGTCGCAAACACGATGATCCGCGTTTTAGGGGTTAACCCATGGAGATGAAGTAAGGACCAGATGGAAAGAATATTTTGAAAGCCTGATGAATGGGGATAGAGAGAGCAGAGCAGCTGTAAACATGATTGGTTTTGGGGGTGTGCAGAGAAGGAATGCAGTGCCAGGAGACGTGACACTCGCATAGGTGAAGAGTGCTGTGAAGTGGCTGAATAATGGGAAAGCAGCTGGGGTTGATGAGGTGTATGCAGAGATGCTTAAATGTAGTGGAGAGAATGGAATGAAGTGCTTGTTGGAGATATGTAAGAATGCATGGATGAGTGAAACTGTGCCTGCAGAGTGGAAAAAGGCTGTGATTGTACCCCTGTTCAAAAATAAAGGTGAACAAAGTGAGTGCAAGAATTATAATGGCATAAGCTTACTGAGCGTGATAGGGAAGGTATATGAAAGAATTATTATAGAGAAAGTAAGAGAGATATCAGAAGTCCTAGTGAGTGATGAACAGGGTGGCTTTAGGAGTGGCAGAGGATGTGTGGACCAAATATTTGCAGTGAGACAGATAGTAGAGAAGGCTTGTGAGAAGGACCATAAGGTGTTTGTGGCATTCATGGATCTGGAAAAAGCATATGACATAGTGGGCAGAGAAGGATTATGGAAAGTTTAGCGTATGTACGGTGTAGAGGATAAGCTGCTAGGTGCCGTCAAGAGTTTTTATGATGGTAGTGAAGCGTGTGTCAAGGTTAATGGGCATCTAAGTGAATGGTTCACAATCAGTATGGGCATGCGACAAGGTTGTGTGATGTCCCCATGGTTGTTCAGTGTATATATGGATGGGATGACGAGAGAAGTGAAAACATGAGTAATGGAGAGAGGGATGGCATCGGTAATGAATGGTGAATATCTCAAATTTGTTGTATGCTGATGATGCAGTACTGCTTGCAAGTACCGGACAAGAACTTGATAGGCTAGTGCAGAGTTATGCTGATGTCTGTAAGTGTCGTTCCTTGAGAGTAAATGTAGAAAAGAGTAAAGTGATGGTTATTGAGAGAGAAGGTGACTCCCAGTGTAATGCAACAGTGAATGGAGAGAGACTGGAATTGGTGAGAGAGTTCAAATACCTGGGTACAGTGATAGAAAAGTGAGGAAAATGTGCAAAAAGAAGTTGAAAGTAGAGTGACACAAGGAAGAAAAGTAGCTGGTGCAATGAAGGCCTTGATGAGAAACAGAGGCTTGAGTGTTGTAGATGCACGAGGCTTACATGAAGGAGTGTTAGTGCCAACTTTAACATATGGATGTGAGACTATGGTGTGACATGAAAATGAAAAGTCAAGAGTAAGAGCAATGGAGATGGGACTGCTGAGGAATGTATGTGGAGTACAGAGGGTGGATAGGATACGAAATAATGTGATTCGTGAAAGGTGTGGAGTGAGGAAGTCGGTGGACACCAGAATTGAAGAGAGTGTACTGAGATGGTATGGTCATGCGGAGAGAATGGATAACAATAGAGTGGTGAAGAAGGTATATCTGAGCGAATTCGAAGGAGGGAGGAGGCGAGGTAGGCCAAGGAGAAGGTGGAGAGATATTGTGGATGAATGTGTGAGGAAGAGAGGTTTGGAAGTCGGTGAGGCTAGGGAACTGACAGGAGATCGAGCTGGCTGGATGAATTTTGTGAGAAGTGCATGATCAGGGATTTTTGGCACCCCTTTTTAACGTGGCAGCGTCTGGATTGACTCTGTTGGATACAATCGTGTGAAGCTACAGAACGTGGTGAATGTTTTTGGCGTATCCGATAGAGCCAGGATTCCGGGGGCTTGAATGATGAGTGAATGGAAGCGTGGCCCATTGGATTGGGCATTTTGGGCTGTCTGGACATTGCTACTGCTCACCCTGCCCTTGGGTGGGAAAGGAGGTCCGGATGATGATGATGATGATGATGATTTATTTATTTATATTTTTTATGATTATTTTTATTGTTGTTGTTGCTGTTTCTGATATTTTCAGGTGTTTATTCTTGTATTATTATTGTCATGATCATCATCATCATCATCTTCATCATTTATTATTATTATTATTTATTATTATTATTATTATTTATTATTATTATTATTATTTATTATTATTATTATTATTATTATTATTATTATTTATGATATTTTCAGGCACTTCTCAACAAGGCCAACACCAAGCAGACAAAAGCCAGCACAGGTGAAAGGAAAGGAGCCAGAAAGAGAATCGTCCTTCCCACTTCCTCAAGCGATGAAGAGGATGCAGATGGAAGCAAAAAGAAAATTAAAAGCGGTAATGAGGTCCAGACTCCAGTACAGAAACACGACAATACCCCACCAACTAAGAGTAAATTCAGCCATGTCACTTCTACCACTGGCAAGTCACCACAGAAAACATTAGGGGGAACACAGTCAGGGTTTTCTAAAGCATCTCCAAGTTACACACAGTATTCAGCCTTGCATGATAATAGTAAGGGTGATAACAGAGCTGTACAGTTAATAGATGACAGTGCTGAAGTAATAGCAGTGGGAAAAGAGAGAACCAGCAATTACACTCAGTTTTCAGAGAGCAGAAAAGGTGCTCATGAATTGACAAACAAGGGAACGGAGAGCATTGAAAAACAAAGTGTAATTAATAATAGTTTTAGTGTTGTTTCTGCCACTGAACTGAAGAACAAGAGAACAGAGAACAGTGAAAGATGTAGTGTATTGAATAGTAGTTTGGGTGGTGCATCTCCTACCTCACATTCCATAGCATCATGTTCTAATGTTACTTCTGCTGCTGAACTGATGAATAAGAGAACAGAGAAAAGTGAAAGACCAAGTGTACTAAGCAGTAGTTTTAGTGTGTCTTCTGCTGCTACTCTTTCCACTGCGTCATGTTCTCATATTACTTCTGCTGCCACACCTCCAACAGCATCATGTTCCAGCTTTGCAACCTTACCAGCTGCCATACCTAAACAAGTGGCATGTGTAGCAGGCCAAGTGAGGGATTTTCCAACTGTTAAATCATTTCCTATGTCTGTTATCTCTTCACCAACCAAATTAAACACATCAAGTCAGTCTCTCAAGTCTTCAGCAACAGTTAAACCTGTCAGCCTAGGGGGGAATCAGTCACAAAACAGTGTTATCAGCAGCCAAGGAAGTTCACCTGTATCCCAGCAGCCCAGAAAGGTACTGTATATACATTATTTCTGACCTCAGGGATAAGGGACTGAATGGGGAGGCTGACAGAGATTGAGCAATGTGGAGAGCCGCCATTAGGTCACCAAGGCCGGCGCATGCAAGCATGTTGGAGCCTTTATAGACAATGAGAAGGATGCACTATGATGTGTGTATATGTGCATATGGTCTTGCCTGTGAAGTGGTCAGGGTTCTGGAGGTTGAATGGCGGGTGAATGAGTGTGTATGGCCCATTTCACTGGGTATGCTAATGATTAGGTATTCATCTTTCTTGTTTTCTCCTTACTAGCTTTCTGAACCCTGCTTCACCCCATCTCCAGTTGAGAAAAAAAGGTCATGGTGGTGATGATAACGGTTTTATAATATCAACCAGTTACATACCGTACTGTAAGTCAGAGTGGAAGTATGGCATGTGATTAGCCCAGTAAAATAAAGAAATTTCATATTTAGCTATCACCTCACCATGCAGAAAGGAATCCTGACATGTTCACTAGGGAAAACTAAAACATATCAGGAGCAAGGTGTACAGTATTCTCGAACGATATACAAATCATGCACCACACTGTATTTAGATAAGGAACCAATGTAGTTATTTGTATACGCCGTATTATTTTCTCCCCAATTAATAGTGTATGTGTACTTGTAGGAGGCAGTTGTGCTTGTGGACTCTGGTGAGCTAAGCCGATGCGCTGATATAGTGTCACAGCTTCGACTACGATATGGTGCCCTGACTTCAGTTGTACCCATAGCACCTGCCAACTTTGTGCTCTCTCCTCGCATGGGAGTGGTTCGAATCACGCTCTCAGGTAATTTGTGATGCTTAAACTTGTATTTTCCTTTTTTTTATTTTTTTCTACCAATCATTTCTTTTTTTTTCCTTCCTGCCAATCAGATGATTTTATTCATCTTATGAGAAACTACCCAGAGTGATGGGGTAAGATATAGCCATCATAAAGTCATTCATTACAGTAGTTCATTCACCTTGGTTTTTGTCCTTTTGAAGCTTATTTCATATAGCTCAGTAGCAGAATAAGACAATATTGTGTATCTTCATCCATTCCATAGCACATTGTCAGGACTTAGCATCATCTTCTAGTGTTAGCCTCTTACCACAACTCATTACAGTATCCATGAAGGAGAGATGACAATTTTAGGTCAGGTTAAAGTAAAAAGAGTATAGACATCCTTCCCAAGTTGAATGTAATTATCTAGAGATTTGAAATATGGATTAAATACATCGTTGGATTTGAAAGGTACCGTAACTGTCTTATGCGTGCATCAGTAATGATGAAATTCTGAAGTATTTTTCCATGTGTTCCCTATTCATTTAGAAATTTTTGCTAATATTTGAATTATTATAATTTTGCATATGTTTGTATTTCCACCTTTTAAAATGGCTTTTTAATGGTGATGTAGCCAACTTAAAAAAAAAAAAAAAAAATCTCCACACTAAGAAAATGATGTTAATGGCACTATGAATCAAAGATGTATCATGCAGATGGTATTATGGTCAGGTAACTTGTTTAGAGGTTGCTGTGGGTATGTACTTGGTATATTTGAAGAGAGTATGCTTAGGTGCTGTGGAAAGAATGGGTGTAATATAGGGTGGTGAAAAGGGTATACTGTATAATATGCAAGTGAGTTTTAAGATGGGAGGAGGTGTGGTAGGTCAAGAAGAAGGTAGATAGATTTGGCAAATGAGTATGTGTAAGAAAGAGAGATATGGAGATTGATAGGGCAAGGGAACTGACAAGAGACTGAGGTGGTAGGATGAATTTTGTACAGATAAGTGCATGGCAAGGGACTGACAGCTCTTCTTTTTTTTTAACATGCCAATTGTTGGACTGACTTTGTCAGATAAGTAATTATGAAGCTATGTGTGGAATATGTGCCTGTGAGGTGGAGCCAGGATTCTAGGGGCTTGAAAGGTGAGTGAATGTGTGTGTGTGTGTGTGTGTGTGTGTGTGTGTGTGTGTGTGTGTGTGTGTGTGTCCCATTTCATTGGGGGTGCTGTTGATTAGTTTTCCCACCGTCTTTGTTTTCTTGTTGTTGCTTTCTAGATTGTGGTAGGTGGGGGTGCTCACCGTCCATTCACTCGATGTATGGCTGCTGTCGGGTGTCTGCCCATTCCTCTCGTCCATCTCTCTTTCCTTCATTCTTTCCTTGTCCTTCTGCCTACGGGTGACTTTACACTCCCTCTTCTGTCTTTCTTTCCTTCATTCTTTCCTCTTCCTTTTGCCTGTGGGTGACTCTACACTGAGTGACAAGCCAAATGGTTTCCTGTACACCAGGAAACCATTTACTATGCTGGGTGGTAACCATATAACCAAGTTTTGGCACCTGGTGGTTTAGTGGGTAATTATTGTGCTCCAATTGGATTGAGCCGGTGAAGGTTTATAATCCAAGGGGTGGTTGGGGTTGATTGCTCATGTAATGCCACTCAGAGATGAGTGAGGCTGGTCACTCTCATCTTAAATATTGGGACCAACTACCTAGCCCCGGGCTCCTATGTTCCTCATGGGGCAATGTAGGATTGGATGATGGATGGATGCTTTCTAGATTTTACCTCACTGCACCTGTGGATGGGAAAAAGTGGCAAGGTAATGATAATGATGATAATGATTTTGCTCATTTTCACATTTGTGATTCTTTTTGTGGCTTAGGATTCAGCAGCCGTCAGCACCGAAGTACGTTGGTGAACTTAGTGCAAGAACTTTTGGATTTGTATGAACGTCCTGTTTTGATAGTGGAATCTGACAAAAAGAGTGGTGATGCTTTACGCTCACCTTCTGCCCATCCCTTCCGCTACCTGCACAGCATCACCTGTGCTTGTGCTCAGGTCACACAGCTCAAGTTACTTTACTCTAGTGGCCATGGTAAGAAAACTCATCTGTGTTTTAGTTGTAGTCTTAACCAACTTATTAGTGGGAATATTGCAATACTTGTTCAGGTGATAGGCATATTAGAAATCTGGCAAAGTTTTGAGTTCATTGAGGATTAATTGAAGGTTGCATTGCAGTGTAAACAATAACACTCTCACACTATAAAGAACATTATTCAAGTCCCTTGATTGCGGGGAAGTAATAAATTTTGTAGGTTGGTCTTATACGTGATAAATATGAGATACAGTATAAGGTATGCTATCAGAATATAGGATCTATAGGAACTAATATGAGTTCACTTCTCTACAGTATCTTGCTTATTTTGACCATTCAGAAACAGGCGTATGACCTGTTCCTTGACAAAGTGGAGAGATTATTTTACTGGTATAGCATTAGGATGTGGTTACTGAAGTCCTGTGCACTTTTTTAATAAGCAGCCTTACACTTCCAGCAGCAGAAAAGGGATATTGTATGGAGGAATTCCTCTCTTTCTATCATGTCGTCCTCTGTCTGGATCTCTTCATATTACAGTATTTGGGTATGGATACTTGGGCCAGGATAATTAGGATATATACTGATCCTTCCTTGAATTGCTTACAGAGGAAACTGCACTCCTTCTGTCACAATTGACTCAGCAGGAACGTACAAAGGGACACATCATTCCGGTTCTTCCAGAGCAGATTACTAAACTACAGCAGGTGTGATTAGCTTTAAATTTATCTGTATTGAATGGGGCATCCCCTTGCTTCAGTTGTTTTCAGCACAGCAAGCTGATACTAAATACAGTACTTGCATTCTGATGTAAGATATAAGTGTTATTATGGAATACATCAGAATCTTATTATATGCCGACTAATTGGGAAAAGATTCAGTCTAAAACATGGTATGATATAGTAAGCTTTAATTGTACTGAAGTGTTCTGATATTAAAATATTGTGGAGAACAAGTAATTTAAGAATAACATCGGTAACTTTTTCTTCTCCCCCACTTACACAGGTGTTAAGCTTCTACCGATCTTTGCCTCGCATCAGCTTTGCATCTGCTATCTGCCTAGCTCATGGATTCAGAACTATTGCGGATTTTGTGAATAGGTAAGCTTAACAAAAGTCTACTGTATTGGTCTTTTACCAGATATTCATGTATGAAGAACATCATTGTCAATATTTTAGGACTGTATATCCATTATTTTAGTGATTATTATTATCAGTTATCAAGTTTGATTGTTGCTGCATAGTAAATTATATAGGTAAATAATAGTCTGTTAATCTATTTTTGTGCCAAAATGTCCCTTTGATAATATGTTTTACAGTAGACCCTCAATTTGCACAGCTAATGTATCCAGGAATTTTACCATGCAGATCGAAACATACAAATCGTACCATTGAGACCCCTGTTTTACGGGTAATTGGTGTGGTGATGTCTCAGAATTTTTCCAAAGTCCCCCTTTTGGCCCTCCTGAAAATTTATACCCTCTTCTGTAGTACAAATACAACCTCAAGGAATATCACTGAGCATAAAAAAGGGTTAATTAGAGTGTTCAAAATGACAAATAAGTGGTGGTCACTCTTCATGATATAGGACGGAGTAATGTTTGGGTGTCGGGGAATAGCGTGTCTGAGGCTGAGGGACTAGACAAGGGGGAATTAGCAGTCCCTTTAACCCATCTGGGGCTGAGACTAGGCCTGGAACTCCTCAGAGTCACGCCCCTAATTGTTGTCAGTGGCAGTTGTGGTGAGATGGGTGCGATGGAGGTGCTAGGCTGGGGAGACCGAGGTGGCAGGGCAGGCATTGAGGCTGGGGCTGGGGAAAGGTAGGTGATGATGAGGGTTTGTGACAATTTGTTACTTTCTTCACAAGCTGCTCCATATGCTCCCATAAGATACAGTCAGTTTAACTCTGGAAGGACTGCAGCTTACAGTATCTGTTGTGCAAAACCATCATTAGGGCATCCTTGAGCTGATCAGCAATTTCCTGCACATTGCGCCGCTGCTGACAAGTGGGCCCTATGTATGCTGTGACTTGGTTGCTGCTCGTGCCTACTGTGTGGTCTCAGGTGCCAGGTGCTCCTCCACTTTAACCTCTTCAGTTGAGGCCGCCGATCGTTATTTGGGAGCAGCATTGATAATGTGAAGGATGGCAGCAAACCCTCTCCCAGCATTTGCTGAGCCACCTCTGTTGCCTAGCACAGTGCATCTATGATTGGTGTAGCCAACACAGTGAGATATGCATGAGATAGCAGCTTCTACCTCCAGTGCTGGACAGCCTTCATATTAATGTCATCTCGGGTGGTTATGATTTTTAAAATTTTGTGCTTACTACTAAATCATCATCATCATCATCATCATCATCCAAATTTGTTTTATTGTTGTAGCTTGAGGGTTTGCTGCTGAAGGTGTTGATAAGTCAACCTCAAGGTCTGCCCAGTCCTCAGATACCATTGCTGCCACCTCAGTCCCCCCATCAGCCACCTATCTCGTAACTTGATAGATGCACGTCATGATGACCTGCTGGTCAAGATGTTGAACAATACTAGTGATGTTGGGTAGCAGGAAAACAACCTCAACGGCAGCTGGATGATGGCTGACGAGATATTGTGGGTGGCCTGGACAACTGTCCATCACCAGCTTCACTTAACAAGAGAAATTTTATTGTCTGCAGTGTCTCTCAGCTGTGGGGACAGAAATCTCATTCAGCCACTCCATCACACATGATGGTGTCGCCCAGCTCTTGGAAAGATGCATCCAGTGAACAACCAGCTGTTCCACATCTTCATGCTGCAATTTCCTTAGTCGTGTGCACTTACAAATAACCAAAGGCTTTACCTTACATTTGCCGGTGGTGTTACAGGCAAAAAATAAGGTAAGGCATTCTTTGGAGGCCTTGTATCTGTTTGCCGAGCTTTCCTCCTTTATCAAGAGGGTAGAAGAGGGAAAACGTTTCCAAAAAAGACCAGTTTCATCCATATTGAACATCTGATGTAATTTGTAACCACCATCCTCTACCACCTTCTTAAAGGAGATTGGGAAAGCCTTGGCCATGGCCGTGATCTTATCCCCCGACCTCACCATACACCCACGCGTGCTGCAGGGCTTTGTGCTCACAGTATCTTGCAAACCAGCCTTGCTAATGGAGATGGGTGGAGGATTTTCAACTTACATCACATGAGCAATGCATCTGTAAATATTAGCAGTGGTGGCTCAGTCGGTAGAAAGTTGGCCTGCAGTCCTAACTGACCCCATTTCAAGGGGCAGGGAACAGTTTATGGATTTGAATTTCATAAAAGGTAAACTTTACTGAACTACCAGGAGACCTGCCAACATGTCATAAAAACATCCCTGCTAATACAAATTCGCTAGTGCTGTATGAGACAGCCCTAGCATGTATTCAGTATGGATGGTGGGTGTTAGCGTTGAAGTGGTGGTATGTGGAGATGTAGGAGGACTACTGGGCCATGGGGTTATACCCTGAGGATAGGCCCTGAAGCCTTTGGCCAGAGTTGGACATAAAAAAGAATAAAAAAGTAAATAAAAATAAAAATACTACTACTACTACTGTCCACTGCCATATTCACTTCCGTCTGAGTGCAGGCGAACGTGTAAAGCACTTTCTCTGTTTTCACTAACACACTGTTTCACACTTAGAAACACATTCTTGCTTCATTGTCACCTCTTAGTTGGACTTCACACTCAGTCTTTTCATGGCACTTTCACACTTCACACTGTCGACATGCTTATAGTGAAGTGGTTTGCAAGGTTGATCATGCAATCCTTAGCATCAAGCCAGTGGAGACTCCTCGAGATGAACAGGTACACGACAAGGCCTCTCATTACTGCACAAGTGGACATGGCAGACAAATGGAAAGGCATAACACATCAAAGAACACCGAGATTGTTAAATGGCACTAAGATCACATGGGATTTTAATGTGATCGGGGAAGCCAAGGGTCAGAATCAGCTCAGCTGGCAGAGACAATGGAGAGAAGCAGAGGGAG
The DNA here is from genome assembly GCF_032717465.1 of Coenobita brevimanus. Taxonomy (NCBI): domain Eukaryota; kingdom Metazoa; phylum Arthropoda; class Malacostraca; order Decapoda; family Coenobitidae; genus Coenobita; species Coenobita brevimanus. Next base: position 49,911,682 of record NC_136991.1, on the reverse strand, counting down.
GAGAATGCAGAGTTCACATGTGTGGCGACCACATTTGATGGCCATGTTAGCATATATCACCATGTGGGACCTTCAAATGTTGTCAAAGATGGGGGCCAGCTTCTGGGATTTTCCCAGACAATCTGCCCCCCCTCCCCCCTCCTCCCTCCCCATTTACTAGGCCTGGTCAGGGTTTCTCTATGCAAAATATATTCAGTGCAAATTGGTCCCATGTAAATTGAAGGTCTACTGTATTTTGCTGGAAAATGTGAAATATATATTAATTTTGTTATCTCCTCAGCTCACCAGAGATGATTAGAGATAAGGGAAAAATTTCACTGCAGCGTGCAATAGCAGTGAAGCAGCACCTAACTCGACCCTTCAGACAAGACATGTTGCCCTCATAGTAAGCTTGGAATGCCACACATCATCATACCATAATGTTTAATATATATATATATATATATATATATATATGAGAAGTGTTAATAATTGGGGGTGGGGTTATGAGGGGTAGACCGAGAAAGACATGGGGCGAGGTCATTAAGTGTGACCTTAGGGTTAAGAGACTGAACAGGGAGGCTGCAATGGATCGTGCAGCGTGGAGAGCCGCCATTAGGTGACCAAGGCCGACACATGCAAGCATGTTGGAGCCTTTAAAAACGATATATATATATATATATATATATATATATATATATATATATAGTGTACAGTTGTTGCTGTAGAGGGTTGTCTTCATGTAGTGGCTCTAATATAACTGGGCTGCCTTTTTACAAACCACTCGATGCAGTGCAGTGTAGCTGTGAAACTAAAGTCAATTTGTTTCCATCTGATAAAGCTGGGTCATATTCACAACTTTAGTACTATGTTGCAACTGCATGAAATTCAGTGAGCCTAATTTATGAGCCTGACTATACTACATCACTGAACAATGGGAGTTTGTTTGGTGTGCTCTCTTGGCTGTAACATACCTCCAAACAGGGATAAAAGAGAGAGAGCAGACACTGAATTACAACAGTACCAGTGTGATGGTATGGTGAGAATTACATTTGCAAAGGCTCTGATGAGGACCCTACATGTGGTGACACAGTGCACCCTGCGTCAAGCAAAGGAGCTGTGGCATCCACCCAGGAGCCAAACCTCTTCATTTTGTATTTCCCTGCACCTTGCCATAGGGGAGGACCCTGGTCCATCCTTGAGGAGGCACATTCTTCCACAAAGGAATGTAGATTCCCTGCATGGTGTATGTACTGTAATGTATCTGTAGGGCAGCCCCACAAAAGCAGTTGCTTATCTATGGTCAGTGGGTCTGCTTGACCAGGCAGACTGGTGCTAAGCAGAAGCAACAAAAACAACAACAACATATGCATGGTTATGAACTCTGAGACTAAATGAATATTTCAGCACATTTGGTCCTGGTTGTCGAGTAGTAGTTGTAGTAGTAGTTTTTTTTTTTTTTTTTAATGCAAGAAAGAAGGAACCAAAGGCCATGAGTAGTAGTTATTGTTGTTGTTGTTGTTCTTGTTGTTGTTGATCAACTCCAGTCTGCCAGGCCAAGCAAACCCATCAACTACAGGCAAGCTACCACCCCTGAAGGGCTGTCCCATTCAGTAAATGATGTTCCCTTATGGTTGACAATGCCTTGGCACAGAAAGGTGTGGGGAAGAGTGTGGAGGTTTGGTTTGTGGATGGATGGCACAGTTGTCTCTCCACTCGGTTAAAAGAGTCACTATTGGATGCTCCACTTCACACCATGATGATGTTAAATGGTTACCACTCAACGTTGTAAATGATTTTCTGGGTTACAGGAAACCATTGACTTTGTAGCTCAGTGTAGAGCCACCGGATGTGGGAAGAAGAGTAGTATATAGTGACAAGAAAGAAAGTGAGACATAGGAAGAGAGGAGGGTAGACACAAAAATAAAATAAGAAAGGTGAAGGAAGATGTAGGTAGCACTACATCAAGTGAATGGATGATGGTCACCACCACCTACCACTTGTTGAGTAGTAAAAGTTAGTTAGCCTCTTGAATAGTAGCTTAGTAATTATGGTTTATTAATATTAACTAGGCATAAAATTGTCGCCTCTCCATTTTGAATGCAGGGCTGCAACAAGAGATGAACACTAGATTACGGTTCTAGTAAAAAAGAAATGTTATATCAGAGGGTGTAGGACCATAGTACTGCCCTCTTCTGCCATTGAGATCCTTGAAATTGGTTGCAAAAGGGAAAAAAAAAATCTTTGCCAGAGTTTGGTGAATGAGCCACAGGTATAGTGTGTATGTAGGTTCTGTTGGGTTTTGGAGTTTGGTGAATTAATAATACCAGAGTACAGTGTCTGTGGGAACTTGAAAATATTTGATAAATAATAGGAAGTAGCAAGAACATGGCTGTATTAATTCAGTAGTGCATATAGAAATAGCTAAAAATTACTTTTCAGTTTAGCACTTTTTACATCTAATACTTAAACTTTGCAAACTTTACCAGTTTTAAGCCCTTTTCATGTGACCCCTTTTTTTTTTAAATAGTGTGTTTATCAAACATTATTATATTGCCAGTGATTTGACTACGAGAAATCATTAAAACTGTTTTAGCATAAACCATAAAATCAGAAATCAATTTTATATCATAAAGTTGCATAGTGGACTAAATATCTGTACTTAAAAAAAAAAAAGAAAAGAAAAGAAAACTGGTGGGTTAAAGGTTACAAACTATAAAGATGCATATGTGTCCATTGAGAAAACATGATTATGATTTAATAAGTGACCAGACCTATAAAAAGGTATTTGTTTAGTGAATGAGAAATACACTGATATGTGGGAACTATACTTGAGGGAACATTTCTCCCACACTAAATTCAGATGTTTCTTGCCTGCTGTGCTTCCTTCTCAGTGGTTAGTGAACATTGGTGATACTGTTATCTATTCATCTGTCTGTCTATGTCTGTCTGGCAGTCTGCCTTTATCTGTTTATCTGTCAGTCCTTCCATATCTGTCTATCTTTTTTCTGTCATATGTATCCCTACTTCCCAATAATCACCAACAGTATTTTGAAGAGTAAGATTGAAATATCACTGTGCTCAGCAGTTCTTTTACAAAAACCTCATGTAAGCACATACTTCTTTCCTGAAGTCAGTTTGTTTTCACCCAACAAAACTGTGTCACTCCCACAACTTAAATATGGAGTCTTGGTGGCATGAAATGCATTGAGCCTTAAATGAAGTAGGAATGTATTTGTTCTCTGCTGACAAAGGTCCACAGCCCCTTTTCAGCTTAACTGATGGCCAAGTATTGTCAGATTACTTGTCGTATTGTTACTGTATTGCTTATAAAGGCTCCAGCATGCTTGCTTGCATTGGCCTTGGTCACCTAATGGCCATGCTGCTCAATCTTTGGCAACCTTCCTATTCAGTCCCTTATATCTGAGGTCATACTATACAACCTCATTCCCTGTTTTTTTATTTATTTTTTACTGCCTCCTGTAACCCTACCCCTGACATTCTCACCCCGCTGCACCCAGTTGTCATCCTCCATCCTCTTAACATACCCAAACCATCTCAGTCTGCCTCTCCTTATTACAGCACCAATACATTCCAGTTCCATCATTCATCTCAATTCTTCAGTCATAAACCTAATCTCCCCCCAGGCTTCGCTTTCAAAGACATACTACATGTCCATCTAATCATTGTCATTTCTGCATGTTTGAGCAGGGGCGCACCCAGGAGGGGGCCACTGGGCCCGGGCCCCCCTTTTAGCTCTCTAGGTCCTTTAAAAATTTATGTATATTTATTTCGATAACAGCAGAACATGAAAAATTGGCAAGTACAAACAAAGAGTAACACATGAGGCAGAAGCTCCCTGACTCGAAACCTGCATGTGACCTCCCTTTAATTATTGGATTACCTGACCTCACCTCACCATGCCCCCCCCCCATAGAAAATTCCTGGGTGCACCCCTGTGTTTGAGTCTGTGAATATCCTCTTCCTTTACTCTCCAGGTCTCGATACTAGACAGCTTTACATTTCTGACACATGCCTCATACAAAGATCCCTTAGCACTGAGGGAGAGCCCTCTGAGTATCAGGAGAGACAACAGCTCCCTGAACTTCCTACATGCATCCACCTCCAGTGCAAAATATTTGTCACCTCCAACACATAACATGTTCCCCAAATAAAAAAACTTCCAAACATTCAAGAGACTCATCAGTAAGATCAGTCATTTCACGCATGATAATCTGTACATGCTGTCCCCAACACACCACACACATGAAACCAATGTTTCCCACAGTCTGCCTGTCATACCACTGCTTATCTTATGCACCTTTTCATCACAAACACTGCACAAGATGGAGTTACTTGAAGGGCATATTTGGCTAGTAATCATAGACTCATTGCTACCTCATAACTAAGGCTTGATGAATTTCACGTAACCATGACTTGGCATTCAAGTTGTGGGAAAAACCTAGTTCCGACAGATAAATACAAACCAGCTAGAGCCAACTCAACCCTCCAGTCTGATTACACTTAATCATCAACCTAGATGCAAGGAGTTACTGATCTTTCTCACATTAAACACAATCTGGTGGTATAATTATCCAGCATCACCTATATGTAGGTGAGGTTACAACAGCAGTAATAAGATCTCCCATCCATATGTATTGGATGGGAGATCTTATTTTCTGTGAACACCTGTTGACTAGTATCCGTGTGTTTTCAGTCAGATCCTCAGTGCAGTAACTGTGTTAAATCTGGTTCATGCACACCCATTTGATAGAAATTCTCCCATAATTTCAAGGCATTAAATGTAGGATTTTGAGGGATCTCTGACTTGATATTTCATTTAAGTTACTGACACCCCTGTGCCTTAATTACTAATACCTGTACAGTACTTGTTTTCTGGTTGTTGGAGCAAATGTTATGGTTGTCGACTTGTGCCATGGTGTTGCGTACATTGTGCCTTTTCCATACACGACAGGGAGGCAGGGTGGTTTCTTATGGTATGAATGCTGTGGTCTGTGATAGCTTAACTCAAGCCCACATTTTTGCTGGGCCCTGTGAGACCCAAAAGGGGTGAAATCTAAAATTGTTGGTAACTATTATCATACTTGTTATGTATAGCATAGTACTATGTCAGGACTTGCATGAAAACCCACTTTTCCTCTCTCTCATTATATCTAATTATATAGATGGATAGATAGACAGATAGATAGATAGGTAGATGGGTAGGTAAGACAGATAGATAGATAGGTAGATGGGTAGGTAGGTAGATAGATAGATAGATACAGATAGATAGGTAGGTAGGTAGGTAGGTAGATGGATAAATTGGTAGGTAGGTAGATAGATAGATGTAACAGTGCTGCTTTAATTCGTGTGACTGTGATATCTTGAGATGGGTAATCATTTAAAAATATGATGAACATGTACAGGTAGTCACCTACTTACATACAGTACTTTCAGCTGATGTAATTCTGTACTTAATGTATATAAGGTCTACCCCCCACTACAATAGGTAGACTTCTTGTAGAGGATAGAGTAACAGGTTTTGATTTTTTTTTTTTTTTTATTGCTTGTACCTACTTAACTTACCAGAGCAAACCAATACCAGATTATAAAGTAAGTCCTTGTTTAGTTTCAGGGTTGTTTTATGTTTACGTATGTTCTATACTGTATCTGTTTTTAATGTACAGTATGTGTATAGGGTGGTACAGTATGGTTCTAATTGTTTGGGCCTTCCCCCCCACCCTCCTTTTTTCCAGCAGCAAAGGTTCTGTCTCATTGCTTAAAAATTTGCATTACAGAATACCTATCCAAACTTCTCTTATGTAGTCTGAGAATACCTATAATATTTAGTGTCTAGTATTGATAGAGTACAGTCAGTAAATGCATGTAATGTATAGTAATTACTGTAAACTTCTGTACAGTACAGTACAATACTCAAAATCTGAACTTGTACAGTACTGGCATATATTATTCCTGTCAGCAAATATATTTTATATTTGTGATATTAGCATTTTCCATATAAGTTCTGTAAATAAATAATTCTAAGAAATCAGTTATATTTGCAATGTAGGTTAAGAAAAAATGCATTGTTTTATATAATGTAAATACAGTATATCATTCATAACATGGAGAGATGTTATTGTCCTGGAATTTTTTAAGCATTGATGCTGAGTTTATCTGAATATTTCTCATACAGTATAGTGATGACAGGAAATTGTTATGTTCATATTTACAGCAAAAGGACAGGTTTTTAAATTAAACCCTCCATTTTGTGACTGGAAGGGCTTAATGGTTAGGGAGTAAAGTATTTAAAACTAGGTCTTGTTTAGGTTTTGAAAGACGCCTTGCAGCCTGCTTTCAGTTGGCTTTCCTAGAGTGCTGTTAATGCTGTGTCATTGTCCAGGGTTCCAAGGTACTCATTTTGTTGGTAGAGGGGGAACCAGAAAGGTGCTCTCCATTGTACCCAAATCTGGGGTTAGTTTCCTTTTAGGACACAGCTTTGGAGGTCCCAGCCAGAGGAGCCAGTAGATTCCTGGTGGTGTCCAGACAGAATCACACTGTATGTGGTCCAACAATGGCTGACTGAGGATGAGGTGAATTTCATCCTCTGGACACGTCTTCACAGGATGTCAGCTCAAAAAGATTGGATGTAGGGCCCAGGTCCCATAAGTGGCATTCAAGGAAAGGAGGAAAATGTTAGATTTGGTGTGAGGACAGCATCTCGCAGTACAGCAGCCTGTCTATTACGGCAAAGCATCACAAAAGACATGACCAAACAAAATGGACCCAGCAACCTGCGGTCTGTCTTAGACAGACATTGAGTAGGAAAGCAAGCAGGTATCGTTGTATGATGGGAGATGGATAGCTGATGCCCAAAGACTGATTGACTATTCCCCTTCCAATCCAGAGCACAACAAGGAAACAATAAGCAATGATTAAACAAAAGTAACAAGCACAACAATGAAAGTGTAACAAGGGTAAAATACCATGCAAATTATTGTCAGCTCTGGGTAAGTCATAGCACAGTAACGATCAATCTGAAGTACCATAATGCAACAGAAGTCTTTACCAGAGGGTCTTGAGGGGTTGCAAGAGCAAAATACTGAAAAGAACAAGTGATCAAAGCCTTGTGAAAACAAAAGAGTATGGTAAGCTGAATGATGGTAGCAGTAATAGCAGCAGCAGTGGTAGTAGTTGCAGTAACAATAGTAGTTGTATGGCAGCAGCATCAGTAGTAATAATAGTAGTACTGTAAATATCCCCAGCTTCATATGAATGTGAACCCAGTGGTCTGCAGGCTGGTTTCTCATCTGCTGCAGTCAGCCATCCTACTGAGAGGTAGAGAGAGAGTTGCGGGACATTTGTGTAATCAGATAAGGTTGCCTAGCTATATTGGTGCCATCAAGTGAAGGCATCCCTCACCAGCATCATGATAAGCTTAATGGATATACCCTTTTCACATTTGTGGCCTAAAACTCATCTATGCTGAATGTTTTTTAGCTTTAACAATAAACTGATGCTATATTATAATGCTAATCATGGAGAAGGGCAATGGAAAGGATGTAGGGCCATAGTATTGTCTTTTTTTTTATCACTGAACTATGTGAATACGCTGCAAAAGTATGAAAGTCAAGCCAAAGTAATGGCGAATCAGAAGACCATGTATGTTGGAACTCCCCAGAATTAATGGGTGTATGAATGGGGTACTGTACAAAAGAAATGGGATTCACCAGTTGAGTCTGAATGAATGTATTGGATCTACCCATCACTCTCATGCACTTTATGTATCACTTTTTGCAGTACCCCATGTATTGCTTTTTGCAGTGCCCCATCCCTGCAGAGGTTCCCCCTCAAGCCTATGCATGCATACTGTGGCTATCATGACAGATAAGAACAATACCATTTAAAAAAAATACATTTATTTTTTTTTTTGTAAATATGTACATTGCATAGTGAATATGATAGGCCAACAAAGTTCATGATAACCCAATCCTAATATACAGTAAAAGAAGCTTCATGATCACAGAACCCTACATCTTTGCATAGATTTTATACTCATAATCAGTGATGCATGTCAGTCTATTAACTGATTCATATCAGTCTAGCAGCAGCACCACTCATCCTAATTGACAGCATAGGTATAAAAAAAATACATATACTGTATATATCACCCAGCCCCCTATTCTGTCATAGAAACTGACAGCACGGGCATTAAAAGAAAAAAAAAAAAAATCCAGACCCCTTTTTAGTCGTCCAAATTGACATCACAGCTTCAAAAGGTGTCATATAATCATCATGCAGTTCCCTTTTCCCAGTCATTATTACTGATGGCATTGGCAGCAAAAGGTATCATCATCCAGACCTCTTTTCCCACCTAAGGATGGGATGAGTATGAAGAGACATACAATGTGTTAAAATCTTCGGTAATTTACGAGTATAAGATATGTAATTTCCCCCCAGTTTATTTTTTTTTTCCCCGAGGGGGATGTCCATTTTTGTTTAAAATGCCAAACGCCTTATCGTGAGTTATTGTCATTAATTTTAATTCACATCGTTATCAAATTTGAATTAGGCATAAGAAATTACTCCAGGATATCTCATAGTATTACCGGTGGAAATCACTAAGGTGTAAACGTTATTAATCTTAAATGTTCCCGTTCAATCTGAGAAAGTTGGGGAGTAAGATTGGCTAGGAATGTGTTCTCAACCTTTTTGTGAGTTGTATAAATATTTAACTGAATAATTTATTAATCTGTAATTAAGACCTTTTCAAGCATAAGAAAATAATATACTGTACTCTTGATTTTTTTAAACTTCTAGGGAAAAAAAAAAATGACCGTCGTCACGCTGACATTGGGCTGGCTGACGGACTATAATCCTGTATAAAAGTAACTGCTATTTTTGACTGCTTGGCTCCCAAGACTGCAGTCTCTCGCCTTACTACTCGTTTGAGCTGTGGGTATAACCTCTCTTACATATGGGACCCTGCTCAACCACAGACGAAATAATTTTATGGGCATATCACGCATTTGGTTACTGTGACGAGTGAGCAAGTAGGATGAAGGGCTGTGTGCAAGGTTTACAAATATTGTATGATTCCTGAAGCTGTGATGAGTTTCTTTTATTATATTTTGTATTATTTGCCAATGAAATTACTAATAACAGCAGTGATTTGAGAAGAATTAACCACTAAGGTCCGATGCTATATTTAACCTGTTTTCGTCGATGCCTTGACTGCTAGACGTCTCATGAGTCGAATGAAATCGGCTGATATTAGCAAGAATAGAATTAAAAGAATGAGTCATCGGATTGTACTGGTGTGAAAGGGTTCAAACATGGAGTGGCAAGAGTACGTGTGTGAAGGTTTAAATGTGTAGTCTGCTGTTGTGGTCTCAAAGGATTCAAACGTGTAGCCAAGTGTACTTCATCAGCGAGAGGGTTTTAACGTGTACTACAATGGTGTGAGAGGTTTCAAACGTGTACTGGTGTTGTGTGATGGATTAAACTTCAACAAGAGGGATCCACTGATCCTCGTCTGGTCCGATCTCATGGATTTCCAGATCAGTGTTCGTAACCAGCACCTGGACCCTTAGGAGGTCAATTTCAGCCGGGTGGACGCTCCAGGCTGCCAGATTACCCAGGCTGGTGAGGTGAGGACAGTGTGCAAGTAAGGCCTCCACCCCGCGCAGTGTTAAAGTCTGCGCAGCCCCCAGCCATAGGTCTTTCACGTTGGTCAGGCCCTTTTCAAGTAGGCACATGATGAGGTCAGCATCCGTGAGATCGCACTCCCCCACGGCAACGTGTTCCGTCACCACACACCGAGTCAAAATCTGCTTCATACACTCGCTGGTCGTGCGACCCTTATAGATCAATAGTTCTTTTAATTCCCGAAAGATGGTGGAGTCAAGTGGTTGAGCATACGTCAAGGAAGAACCATGCAGTTCTAAACGTTGTAGATGAGGACACAGGCGGCCCAGGTCATATGCTTCCAACTCCCCAAACACTGATATCAGGAACAAGCTTCTCAGTCGATCTCCCATTTTCAACAGCAGGATCTTCAGGTCACTCCATCTCACTTTCCGAAGCTTTACCTCTCGTAGGTATTTAAACGTGTCCAAATTATGCACAACAGTGTCCTTCGGGCTGTCTAAATAAACGGCCTGGAGCATTGGACATCCCTTTGAGATGGAGAGATATTTAGAGGCTGAGGTGATTGTGTCGTGTAAGTAGCGGAGGTTTAACTGTCTTCCTGGATTCTCCTTCAACGCTAATTCAACTGCGGCGCCTGCATTTTCATAAGACCCCAAACTAACCAGGTGCGGCAAATTCGACAACAGGTAGCTGGCTAGTGAGGGAGGCAACCCTTGTGATCCAGGCCCACCAATGTCAACAATCTGCAAGGAATGTGTGAGTGTGTCCATGGCAACACGAGATGGGTTCCAGCACAATTTTTTAAGGCCTTCCTCCGTGATATCTTTTGCCCCGGCCACGTCCAGCTTCTGTAGGTGGTTGCAGTATTTACCAAGCGTGGCCAGCATGTCATCATCGCAGGTGTAGCGCAGTGTAAGCCGCCGAATGTCCGCCAGCCTGCGCAGTACTTTCAGGAGAGCATTCTTGTGTTCCTGCTTCACCCACAAGCCACGAAGGTCGAGATTGTGGAGACCGTACCCACTCCTTGCTGTGGCTTCAAGTACTAGTGTGTAATAGGATTCGGGAAAGTTGCCGATGGTCAAAGTGCGCACTCCCTCCACCAAAAGCAATTGCAGCGCCAGATATCGCACTGTAGCCTCAATCGCCTCATCTCTGGCCAGAATGGTGTTGAGTAAATCCTCCAGCACTGAAGGTGAGAGAGACTGAGTGAGAATATCTTTGACCAGCCCCAGCCTCACCGATAACGAGGGGGGTCCATACACTTCCCAGTTCTCATCCTCACCGAAAAATATTTCATCCAGTATAACAGCGCACACATTGAATAGCACCTTGTCTTTGGCAAATGCCTGCAGTTTGAATACTGCTTTCTGAGGCGGCATTGTACTTCCCACCAGGTTGCACACGACTTAATTGGTGGATCACTTGCAAATCAAAGTTGTTATCACATTTGTCCATTGCTTGTGCTAATATGGATACTTTTCATGCCACGTAGGAAAGATAGTTTAGTAGCTGACGTAATTGACGCTAAGTTTGAAGATGCAGGGAAGGCAGTGCACGCAAGTGGGCTGCAAGAGGGAAGTGGCAGACCCCACCTCTAGCAACTGCGCGAGATAAATATTGGCAGCTAGCTTCTTCGCCCGGTCTGGCACCCTGCCATAACGACTGACGTGCATATATATATAGGTATTTGTATAAGGAAACTTAATATCATAAATTCATAACTCAGAGGCCAGTGGGTGATAACGGAGCTCATTATAACGTGCCCATAGATTAATAAAAAAATATACGAATCACAGTAGCTGATAAATATTCGCAGGCTCATCTACAACTGAATAGTGTTAATGTTTAATGTACTGGTTGAACTTAGAAATATTATTGTAACTTGGGAGCAAATTTCATTTTAGGCAATACACGCGAAAGTTGCACTTTACAAGACCCACCACTTACCTCCTTTTGTTGTTGGCTACATGCATTCAGTACATGTACAACAATAAATATTTCAGACGTTCACATTATTTTTCATTCAAGAGCAAGGGTTTTTAGAAATGGGCTTTTGCCTAACTGACAAATATTTTCAATCTATACATGTGCTCTCTCTCGCTTTCTCTCCAGTTTTTGTTGTTTACTTCTTTTGTGTTGCCTGTTTGGTAAGAATTCATTCTCGCACATTATAGTAATCTTAATTTTGTATTTTAAGCTATTACATTGCCATATATTTAAAAATATTATTGTTATTGGGTAAAAATACCAAACCTAAGTACAGATAAACTATAACTAAATCATTACCTAAAATAGCTCTCAAAGAGCCGAGACCGGAATAAGCAGAGCCAGCAGACAGCTCTTTGGCGTGTCTGACAGCCGGGAGTGTTGCTGGTGCTGCTTAATATGAAGCCAGCTCTCCAATATTCTTAACAGGAGAAGCATTTCAGATGTTCTTTTGTAGTAAGAGAAACTCTGCGCTTCCCTCGTAGTTAATTCAAGAGGAGTAACCATGAAGTCCGTGTTTATGGTTGCGGAGAAGCCTTCGCTGGCCCAGTCTCTGGCAGAGATTCTGAGTAATAAGAGGTGTAGCTCAAGAAAAGGTAAATATATATATTTTTTGAGGATATCTAATGTCCAGTGTCTTTTCATTTGTGTAGAGATACATGGCGTAAGTGGTCCAGAGGATAATGAACATCAGTGGCATAGCAAGAGGGATCTTTCAGGGGAGGGGCTGAACAAAATACATCCTCAGTATTCATGCTTGTAAGAGGTGTCGGCAATCTTTTTATCCTTACTCTCCACCACTTCTCTCCTGTTCTACCTCTCTTTGATATTCTGCATGTCTTCCAGCCTTTATTTTCTCTCTGCCCCTATCAGGTTAGACATTTGGTTTCTTGGCATGACTAGTTTAAGGACCTCCCATTGATGCTGACCCATCTTCCCTTACTGGGTCAGGCCTTTCAACCATCTGACCAATCAAGCCACTTCATTGTCAAGCTGCATCATCACCGAGCCAGCTCATTGCCAAGACCACTTTAGTGCTAAGATCACTTAGATGCCAAGAACACTTCAGCACCGAGACTGCTTCTACACCAAGATCACTTCCACTTCAACACCACTTCCATGCCAAAACACTTCAACACCATCACCACTTCATTGCCAAGACCATATCAATCCCAAGAACCAGGTCAACACCAAGACCAAAAGACCACTTATACACCAAGACCACTTCTATGCCAAGACCACTTCTACACCAAGACCACCTCTGTGTCAAGACCTCTTTTGTACTTGTATCTCCTTTTTTTTTTTTTTTTTTTTTTTTTTTTTGCTAGGTTAAAGCTCAGTGAATAAGGTAGAACACCTGATATTCCATGAAATCTGAATTAGCCTGTGCACAGTATGAAGCACCATAATATAACCAGCTGTTGACAAAGTTTCTTAAAGACAAAAATGTTTAAAAAGCTCACTGTTTTCTTGTTTTTGTTTTTTCATGGAGGGAGGAATTTGCATGCCCCTGGCCTTTGGTTCCTTCTTCTATCTATCTGTCTATTGCCAGATGCCTTCTTCCTTGCATTAAAATATATATATATATATTTTTAAAAAGCTCACTATATATACAGGTATAGCAGTCCTCAAAAAATAACAAACAGTCTTGTCAACAACTTATTCCAACGGTAAATTTGGAAATACCGTACCACAGTACTGTCCTCATGTTGTATTAATGATTGATTTATTGATTGATTTTTGTGAACTTTGGGGCTGAAACAATATTTACCCTGTACCCCCTAAAGAGGTACAGTATGTGCATTCGTAGGGTACCCCATAGATAGGCTGAGCATCTTTCATTTTTTTAAAGTGCACATCTGTTGGGCATGAATATTTATTGCAAACTGATACTGTGATGTGAATGCACAACAGATGTTAAAGGGATGGAGGATAACAGTTGGGTGAGGAAGGTGAGAAGTATGACCACTGGGGATAGGGTTGTGAGAGGCAGACCGAAAAAGGCCTGGGACGAGGTCATAGAGTGTGACCTCAGGGATTAGGGACTGAATAGGGAGGTTGCCAGAGTTGGAGCAGCATGGAGATCTACCATTAGGTGACCAAGGCCGATACATGTAAGCATGTTGGAGCCTTTGTACATTATTCGAACGAACAGATTATGTGGTAATGATAAATCTGTTGTTAAGTTTACCTCAACCATTTTCTATCTATCTATCTATCTATAGCCATTTTACTGTACAGTATTTATTTTTTCCACTTTTAAACTTTTCTATGGAAACATTAGGAGGGGTATCCAAATTGCTACAGTACTAAGGAGAGAGGTTTCCAAGAAGTATATATAATTCATTGAAATTTTAATAGAATTGTGGTTTTATTTGAATGACTAATATTGTGTCAGTACCTACAGTATAAATTTGGAGTTGCTGTGGCTTGATCAGTAGCATACTCATCTCACAATGCGGGTATCCTGAGTCTAGGGTTGGAACCAAGGCTGATACGGACATTCCTATAGGGTGCTGGTAGTATGCCCCATCATATTCTTACATATGTTCACACCCTGTCAAGTCTGGTGATTGCAGAACTGACACTTACAAACTTAGCCTTTACAGCACTCCAACAGTACTTTCACATATACAGTAAACCCCTCACAAGTTGAACTATATGGGGCTCCAGGGTAGTTCAACTTAACAAATTTTCTGACTAACCGGAAATTCATTCATCCATCATCCAGTTCTACATTGCCCCATGAGGAGCTTAGAAGCCCGGGGCTAGGCAGTTGGTCCTGACATTTAAGATGAGAGTGACCAGCCTCACTCATCCCTGAGTGGCATTACATGAGCAGTCAACCCCAACCACCCCTTGGATATAAACCTTCACTGGCTCAATCTGATGGGAGCGCAGTAATTACCCACTAAACCACCAGGTGCCACTAACCAGAAATAATTGCAAAAAACATCTGTATTATCTCCCCCCCAATAGTCACAAATTATATGTGATTACTTGTTTATTAACACTAAACTTAAGAAGCATTTATAAAGCAAATAAAAATAAACAATAAAAACAATTCGGTGCATGTCATAGGCTAGGCTAGGGTAGGAGGTTGCATAGGTGGAGGGGTGCAACAGCCACTTAACTATGTAAGTTTCTGCACTTATTTACATTACTGTACAATCAGTTAAACAATTATGTATCACTTGGAATATAAACTAAAATGTAGCACTTGGAATATAAGAAACTAAAATCTAACCCTTTGAACAGACATTAAGTCACACCTCTGTCTGCATTCGACTTCCTGGAGTTGACTTACTGAGGATTTACTGTATATCACTCTTCCTACAGACATCCCCTTTCCCATCCGTATGTTACAGCATGAGGAAGAGTTACTCTAGCTATCCCTCTACCTCAGAGCAGAAGGTCTGATCCTGCAGTAGATCTAGTATGGATTGACATAGGATGCAGACAATGCGAATTTTGTAGAGTAATAATACTGGTAGGCTGCTGAAGCTTTATGTATCATATATTAAAGAAATGTATTGACTTCACATTGTTGCATCGTCCTTTCCATACTGTTTGCTGTACTGTATTATCTTTTACAGGATTCAATGGAGCCTGCAGTGTTCATGAATGGACTGGAAGTTTCAATAACCAGAATGTACGATTTAAGATGACATCTGTGTGTGGACATGTGATGTCATTAGACTTCCCAGGCAAATACAATAATTGGGATAGGGTTGATCCGGTAAGTAATCTTTAGTTATGATGTTCTTAATGGATGAATTACATTGGGTCACAACATCAGAATCTTTTTAGTATTTCTACATCCTTTGTTCATCTGTTAGATGGGAATTAGAACTGGGATGATGATGATGATGATGATGATGACAACTGAAATTTACGCAAACTCTGTAATAGATGTGTCTGGTGATTGTTACGAGTAAGGTATTTGGAAACCTTGTGACAGAAAAGATAATACTGTTCAGACATTAAAATATTTGGTGAATGAACAGAGTAATTTGAAGGGGTAGGGATGAGAAGCTTAGAAAAGGAATAAGGCCTGGTAAGAAAACAAAAGAGATGTGCAGTAATAAAGTAGACAGGAAACACTTTGATCACAATACAGTAAAGAGAGACAGTTATGCACTGCATAGATCGGTGATCAATATAAAGCAGAAATTATCACGAGATGAGAAAATTCTTTTCCCTCAGAATCTGTGTGAAATAAATTTTTAGTACAATATGACTGAACTGCTTCAGTGTTAGTTAATTGTATACCGAACTACTTCAATGTTAGTTACTGTAGGATATAATTGTATACTACAGTAATTTCTTCTTGTTATAGTAGTACTGAGTATGTATGACAGATTGCTGTGTTTACAGGCCGAGTTATTTCGCTGTCCTACGGAGAAAAAGGAAGCGACACCCAAACTCCGAATGCCTGAGTTTTTAAGCAAAGAGGCGCGGGGCTGTGATTACCTTGTATTGTGGCTGGATTGTGATAAAGAGGGGGAGAATATATGCTTTGAAGTTATCTCCTGTGTCATGAACTCCATGGCCAAGCCTACTTTAAGGGAACAGGTAGGAATTCTAATACTGTTTGTATGTACTGTGCAGTAATATGCCTGACAGTGTTACTGGATTGTTTTACAGCCATGGCAGAAGTTCTTCTACAGTCCTCTTCAGTATTGTCTCCTGCCCTCCATATTTTTCCTTTGTTACCAAATGACAGAGGTTATAGCCTTTTTCATACGTTGTTGTGTGCCTTATATAACATCTTCCATTGCCACAGCTGACCAAGAAATATTGGTGAAATTATCCATCTATCTATCTGTCTATAGCCCGACGCCCTAATCCCGCAAAGGATGGCCGCAGACAAAACGCCTCCAAGTCGCTCTGTCACCCACCATTTGATTACCCTCCCCCCAACTCACTCCCTCCTCCCTCATATACCCCTCAACTCCATCCCTCCACCTCATCCTCGGTCTACCCCTCCCTCTCCCTCCCTCCACCTCACCTACATACACCCTCTTAGTCAGTCGTTCATTCTCCATTCTCTCCACATGCCCAAACCACTTCAGTGTATTTCTCGTAATCTTCTCAACCACATCCACATCCACCCCACAACGTTCCTTCACTTCTTCATTCGTCAGCCTGTCCCTCCATGTCACTCCACATGCTCCTCTCAAGTAACTAATTTCCACTGCTCTCACTCTTGACTTGTTCCCCTCTTGCCAGGTCCACGCCTCGCTTCCATACGTCAGGGTAGGGATCACAATACTATCATGCAGTGACTTCATAACTTCCATACTCACTTCCCTATTTCTCATCACTGCTTTCAGTGAACCAACAACCTTCCTTCCCTGCTGTACCCTTTCATGCACTTCATCCCCCAAAGTTCCATCCTTACTCATCACACTACCCAGGTACTTGAATGCACTCACATTCTCCATATCCTCACCATCCAACCTCACTGTACATTCTGTGACTTCATTCCTCTCAAACACCATAACTTTACTTTTGTTTACATTAACTTTCAGCTTCCTCCTCCTACACACTGTCCCAAATTCATTCACCAAACCTTGCAACTCCCATTCATCTTCACTTAACAATACTCTATCATCAGCAGACAGCAACACCGGAATCTTCCAAATCTCACCCTCATTCATTAGAGCCACCCCCGCATCCACTGCCCTACCTTGCACCTCCTTTACAACCCCATCCGTGTATATATTAAACAGCCATGGAGACATCATACAACCCTGTTTCAGTCCTACATTGAGATCAAAGAACTCACTCAGCTCACCATCCACTCGCACCGTATCCCTAGGTCCTTCATACATACTCTTCACAGCACTCAACAATTCCCCTCCACTCCATATATTCTTGATACCTTCCACATACCTTGCCTATCTATTCTGTCATGAGCTTTCTCCAAGTCCATGAAGGCAGCATACACTTTCTTTCCCTTCTCTAGATACATCGCCACTAAACATCTTAGAACAAATATCTGATCTACACACCCTTTTCCCTTCCTAAATCCCCCTTGTTCTTCTCCAACTAGCTCCTCTGTCATATGCCTAACCCTATCAATGAGTATTCTACCATATATTTTACCAGTCACACTAAGAAGGCAAATACCCCTATGGTTATCACATACTTCTCTCTCCCCTTTTCCTTTGTATAAAGGAACAATTATACCTGATTTCCAGTCCTCTGGAACCCTTCCCTCTTCCCAGGCCAATCTACACAACTTCCATATCAACTCCACAACAATGTCACCCCCATACCTCAGCTTATGATTATACAGTACCTTTTTCACCTTTTTCAGTGAAAACCTACCATATCTCATTTACAGCACCGTGTGTTCTTTTATGTAAAACCTTACATTACTCTCTTTGTTCCTCTGTTGTGTCAAACAAAAGTCCAGTAGTGTGCAGGTGTGTATTTTTTATTATGTCACACATTGTTGTGGAATGGTACTGTATTTTTGTTGCCTTTTGCTTAGACAGACATTAGATATGTTACTGGCATTGTGTGAAACCAAGGAATTGTGTAGAATTCCTAGGTATTCTGTAGAATTTCTAACGTTTTTTGACAAAGCATAAAATAAGCTTATTTCATTCTGGCCTTACATACTTTACTTAGGGATTTTAATGGAGTGTCTAGGTATTCTATAGATTGGCTAATATTTTTTTTGGCAAGGTATAATATAATAGACAACAGGGAGTTAGGCTGGGATAATCTAGGTTAAGTTTAAAAAAGTTAGGCTAGGTTAGGTTAGGCTAAGCTAGCTTAATTTAGAATAATGCTAAGCTATGTTAAGCATAAAATTAACCTAACCTTCCTAACCCAGCTTAATCTAACCTAACCCTAACCTAGATTATCCCAGCCTAACCTAGCCACAGCCTAAATTAACCTAATATAAATTAAATGATTGATTTCACAGTTTACCTGTTTGCTGCAGTTTGGTCGTTTCACACATTGCCCAAAACAAACTCAGTAATCTACAGAATACCTAGGAAATGTGTACAGATTTTATTTTATTTGTTACTTTGTCTTGAAGTTTTAGGCATTCTGTAGAATACCAAGGAATTCTATACAATGATGGGTTTCCCACTTTGCCAACAACAGATATAAAGGATGTAAAGGGATCTTGTTTTATGCTGATGCTTTGAATGTTTGTTTTCAGATAATTTTTCGCGCCAAGTTTTCTGCCATCACAGACCGAGATATAAAGGCAGCTATGAACAGTTTGATTGAACCCAATGAAAATGAATCAAGATCAGTAGATGCCCGCCAGGAACTTGATCTTCGTATTGGTTGTGCATTCACAAGGTTTCAGACCAAGTTTTTCCAAGTAAGTCTTGTGGGTCAGTGTTGATATTGGATTTTGTATAAAGCACAGTGTTTGCCATGACTTGTATTAAGAATATATTCAGTCCACTGGGTTCATGCACAGATGAGCCTGGGATTGCAAGAATAGCAACAACAACAGTACATACTCTATATCTTTAAAGAATGTGGCATCCATGGTAGTTCATTGGTACCCCTTATAGCTATGGTTGTAGGTATGTATACACAGTGGCATAGCCCGAGGGGTGGCCAGGGTGTCCCTGACCACCCCTGGAAAATTTCCAGCCACCTGAATGGCTACCCCGAATTTTTGGGGAAATACTCCCGGACCCCCAGCAGAGCTTCCCGTGGGTCACCCGACAATTAAGCTTGGTCAGTCCATGGCCACCCCAGTCTTAAAATCCTAGCTTTGCACCTGGCTTGCACTGATGTGCCAGTTTGAGTCTAAGATTTTTTTATATTAATGTTATTTTGAATTTAGGGTGGTCATCTACAACTTCAGTGATCGGACTCTGGCAGCCTAGCCTCTGGTCCTCCCACACCATGGCCGTTTATGACTTGCAGAGGGATAATCTGAGACTGGCTGATACTGAATGTAACAGTGACAAGTATAGATGCTGTGAAGAGACTGACAAGGCATGTGCTGATTAGATATATCCGGAGGTAATATTATGTAGTGGTGGGAGTGGCCGGCAGAAGTGGCAGTTTTCCTGCAGCCTTACACTTGAGGGAGATCTGGACAGGAGAGTCACATGGGATCCTACAGCATAACTTGTGGTTTTCATATCTTGACATTAAAATACCTGTAGCTTTTCTATGGATAGTCCAGGTTCAAAACTATCTGTACATAACTGTGATGTAAGTGAGGGAATAAAAATCAAAACTGTTTTAAATATCTGTCGGTAATATTATGATATTAACCAGATTTTGGGGCCTTCTTTGTTCAGTTTGCGCATCCCTAAAGCCACCAATGTTGTAGTCTGCTGGACTCGGATGAGCTCCAGTCTTTAACAACAACAGTAATGTCTTACTCCATGTTAGCAGTGTAGATAATATCCTTTACATATGGTATGAAAGTGCTATTTAGGAAGGAAGACTCAGAGGTAATGAAGAGTTTCATTTGTTTATAAAGTGACTTTTTTTTTCCAGTATAGTACCTGTACACTTTGTTGCAAATATAGTTTCCAATATGTAAATTGACATCAGTTGATCATTAATTTTCATAATTAACTTATATTTTTGTGTTTTTGCACATTTCAGGGTAAATATGGCAACCTTGATTCATCGCTCATCTCCTTTGGACCGTGTCAGACCCCAACACTAGGATTTTGTGTAGAACGGCATGATTTCATCCAGTCATTTAAACCAGAGACGTACTGGGTGTTGCAGGTATGGTAGGTGAAGAAATTTTTGATGTTAGGTGGGTTTAGTAGCAGTGTTACATATTATGTTAGTCTGTTTTATAGTAATCTTATTCCAGTCAGTACTCTTGACATGTTAAGGAATTTTTTGGTGACTAGCCTATGTATAAATCACAAAAATCCATCAGGATGCATTGAGAGCTTTGATTCTGATATCCAGTAGAAAATGCAGCTTTAAACACTACATATATGAACCTACATGTATTTAGAATCATTCCTTCTCCTGTGCCATTCATCATTCACCAACAAACAAACTCCCCTTTAACTCCACCCCCTTTTTCTTATGTGACCCTACCTGCACGTTAGCTACAGGTTTCATTTCGTCCATTTTACTCCTGCTCTGTTTTTGTTGTACAGAATACCATCGCATCATACCTTTCTTAAAAACTTTCACTTCTTAGTTATTTTTCATCCACTCCACTCATATTCCACATATCCATATGAGCTTGGTAAGTTTTACTGGACCTTCAGGAGGCACAGGACCCAGATCTATTGTCATATACAGTAAACCAGTTGTAATGGTGTTTTAGTGATACAGTTCTGTACTTGGCAAGCAGGGAATGGGAGTCTGTATTCTTTCTTCCCTCACTCCAAGGATAAGTCGTATGATTACCCATCCAAATCTGATAAATAGTTTCCTGATACTATGTAAAGGAGGCTGTTTGACTTGTCACCCAGAAGAGTTAACTATTCGTTTGCACTACATACATTTGCTCTAAATAGTTTTCATGAACATTTTATGAAAGAATATCCTAGCATAATGTTTTCTTTGCTATAGCAGATACTTTTTGCTGAAATGATGTTTTTAGTTCAGAAGCAGAATAATGAACTAAAGTTACCAATGGATAATGGTGAGGAGCATGCAATATTTTCAGTTTACATTGATTTACAGGTGAAAGTAGCGGTTACAGAAGAGCGTCAGCTGATCCTGGAATGGGAGCGGGTACGCAGTTTTGACAAAGACGTTGCAAATATATTCCTCAATGTGGTTAAGGAACAGAAGCGTGCAAAGTAAGTACAAGATAATCTGTGTGTTCTTCCATGTGTCTTTGGTGGGTTGAATAATTGCAGATGACACTGAAGGAGCAGTCAAGCCAGTCGTAAAGGCTTCAAACGTGGCTTTTAAAAAATAGATAATAGTACTTTAAATATTGTAAATAAATAAAATTAACAAGGAAGAAAGGAAAAGGATTCAGAATTGTACAAGTCTTTGGTCATTATTTAAGAACATCAAAATGCTGAAGAAAAAGTCTGCCTTTGTGTCCTCAGGCAGGCAGTCCCTCAGACAGTCTTGCTACAGACACTTCTTGCTAGAGCCCAGTGACTCGAGTGTTTAGTTCTGTCATAAAAGAGCCTGTAATCAAATTGAGAGCACTGTAAGCTGCTTGAAGAAGAACATACATGGTACTGTACTATAGATGCTTATGCCATGGAGGTGATAGCACTTGTGATTTGAACAATACTAGTAAGAGAATATTGTAAACTACATGATAAGTGACTTTTATAAGTTTATACCAAGGGGTTGATGTCAGTGTTGTTAGAGTAAAACCAATAAGGGAGAATATGACAGGCTGGAAAAAGAACATACTGTATATGTTAATGCCATGGTGTCATCACTGAGATTAGAATAGAACCAATGAGGGAAAGTGTTGTAAGCTGAATAAAAGGTACTTAAATACTGTGTGTATAAGAGATCCAGCTAGGGAGACTGTTGTAAGCTACAGGAAGATTGCCTAATATGCTGTGTGTTTCTGTCAGGGTGGTAAGGGTGGACATCAAGGAGAAGAGCAAGCCTCGTCCTTTGGCCCTCAACACGGTGGAGCTGATGCGTGTGGCCAGTGCCGCCCTCGGTATGGGACCACACCATGCCATGACGCTGGCTGAGAGGCTGTACACACAGGGATACATATCGTACCCTCGTACTGAGACCACGCATTACCCTGAAAACTTTGACCTGAAGTGAGTCTAATACCGTATTTGTTCATTGCATCTTTGATGAGTGAGTGTGCTCATAGATTGGCTATTCATTATATTTTGTGCCTATATCATGTGCTTTATATTTTTAGTATAATAACCATTTTGATTTTGTAAGATTGATGTTTTTATGTTAACCTCTTCAGTTAGACATCTTTGGTATTTTTTTTTCCCACTGCCATATGTTTTTATTCAACTTACAGAAGACCACTGTTAGTGAAAGAGCTAGTTAAGGTTATATCTGACCCCTACAGCACTTAAAGAGTTTCCCAAACTCAGTAAAATCATCTGGAACAAACAAGAATGAAATTTTAAATGAAGTTGTTGGATTGAGAGGTTAACAACAGTTACTTTGAATAATGATACAAAAATAGAAAAGGCATTTCATTTTGAATATACTGTATCAGTTGCTATATTTGAATGACTTTATTGCAAAAAAATGACTAGTGTATCCCTAATAAGAAATAAGAAAGGATACTTGGAATTGTACAAGTTGTCAGCTGAGTGCCCAGTGAAGTGAGACCTTTGTTTAATACCTTTGTGATGAAGTATATATAGCTGGTGTGCTTTCATCTGACAGAACTGGGCTTCCTTGACAATTTGAATTCTCATGGTTGCACGAAATTTGATGAGCCTGAAATAAGTCGGCTATCTTTGGTTACTAGTGAGATCCACCCTCCAGTCTGACTACACTTGGCCTGCAGCTGATCTGAGAAGTGCCATGGATCTTTGTTAGATGAAAACAAACTGATTAGTATATTTTTCTTCAGTATCTCCAGTGAATGTTGAGGTTAATATATCCTGAAATTCTTAAATAATTGTGCAGGGGAGCACTGAGGATCCAAGAAAATCACGGTGACTGGGGTGGCATGGTGCGAGAGATTCTGTCCGAGGGCATCCAGCGCCCCAAGAAAGGCCATGATGCTGGTGACCATCCCCCCATCACCCCCATGAGGTGTGCGGACCGCAGCCAGCTCGACCATGACTCATGGCGCCTGTATGAGTACATTACAAAGCATTTCATTGGCACGGTTAGTGACACTGGGTTTGCTTAGAAAAATTACACTTTACTATTATTATTAATATTTTTCAGATACCTCTACAGTATATGAAGCTACAGAACGTGGTGAATGTTTTTGGCATGTCAGGTAGAACCAGGATTCCTGGGACTTGAACGATGAAGGAATGGAAGCGTGGCCCATTGAGTTGGGGAAATTTGGGTTGTCTGGACATTGCTGCTCTTCACCCTCCCCTTGGGTGGGAATGGAGGTCTAGATGGCGATGATATTTTACTCACATTTTTAAATATATGTTTACCCCAAAATACCCATATAATGCATCCTTTATTCACAGTGTTTTCTCTAAATCCATTTGATCATCACCCTATTGCACAAATAACAGGTGGGTGGGACCCACAAACAGAGAGTGGAAAACAAAGAAAGGAAGCTGCAGCACTCTCAAGTGGAATGGGCACAGAGGATGGAATACACAAAACTAAGGGAACACTAGTGTCATGCAGAATGGGCACAGAGGATGGAATACACAAAAGTAAGGGAATACTAGTGCCACATGGAATGGGCTACATAGTTACTCATTGCTCAAGCTGAGGGTCTCAGCATCACCTTGCATGTATTCTGCCATCCTAAGTATGTTCTTCATTTGATGAAGTCACTCTTACAGCACCTGTGGTGTAGAGCCATTCCTTGCACTGTCAAGAAAAAAGATGTATGGTTCTTTGTCATATGCCTCTCCATGCATACAGCCACACCTCATTTTTCATGGTCTTGATTTTGCTGGTTTGAGTTACGCAGGAATGAATAGAATATTGGATCTTTGCAGACTTTTGAAGTTCTGTGGATGTTTGTGGCGAAGTATTTGAGTAAATATAGTTGTTATTGTTGATCAGTCACAGTCTCTGTCTGAGCAGACCTATCAGCTGCAAGCAAGCAACTGAGGGCCTTCCTGTACAGTGAACCTGATGTTCCCTTGCAGCCAACAGTGCCTCATCATGATGAGGCACAGATAAAAGTGTGGAGGTTTGGCTCCCGAATGAACACTATATTTGCATCTCCATTCAGTTAACAGGGGCACCATAGCGGGCTCCACTTCACTCTGTAATTTGATTATGTGGTTACCACTTAGTCTTGTAAATGATTTCTTTGGTTACAGGAAATCATTAGGCTTCTGACTCAGTGTAGAGCCACCTGAAGTGGAAAGAAGAGCAGTACTGTCAAAAGTGTCAGGAAGGAAAAAGGGAAGCAGAAAGAGAGGAGGGTGGACACAGAGATAGAATGAGAAAGGGGAAGGAAGAAGTAGGCAGCACTATATTGTGAGTGGATGATGATTGCTACTGCCTGCCACTAGTAAATATAGTCAAAGTACATACTGTAAAGTGATGGTTGTTGGGACAAAAGGTGACTTACAGTAAGATGTGCAAATGAATGGAGGGACTTATATTGGTAGATGATTTGAAATGCTATAGTAAAGTGTTGGTAGAGTGGTAACTACAGTATAGTGGTGAGTAGAATGGTTCAAGGAAGAAAAGTGGTTGGTGCTAATAAGACCTTGTTATAAAACAGAGGCCATGAGAAAGCAGTATAAAGATTTGTTAATTTCCACTTTAAAATATGACTTCCCTTCTGAGGAGTCCCTAGATCTCTATTTTCCCCCTAAGGCTCATCCTTCATTTTAGTTGGCATGGCATGGCTGGAGGGGATTCCTTAAGACAGAGGGTAACTTTTAAAATCTTTCACTTAACTTCTGTTGCAATGCTGAAGAGGGTTTCACTTTCTTTACTAAACAGAGAAGTTTTAGGGTCACCTTATACCTCAGTCTATGGCTGGATAGAGATGTGCCCTTCAGTTCCTCAGTGATTTGTGGTGGTTGTAAGTTGGCTTGATCCTTCACTAGCCTGCCTTCATGCAAGGAAAAGCATGGTAAGTTTTTGGTTATGCATGTCCCTTCCACCCCCCCCCCTGCCCCTTTTTTTTTTTTTAGTATATACAAATCAGTATATTTCTTCCAAATGATGCCTAGTGTGTCTACTGGGTTAAGGTACACCAACTGGATTGGACCTTCAAAGACTTACACTCAAGTGGTGGTTAGAATTTACTGCTTACATAATGCCATTCAGAGCCAAGTGAGGTTAACCACCCTAGCCTTAAAAATCAGGACTGAGTAACCTAGCTCCTTGCCTTCTATGCCCCTGATGGGGCAGAAGGGGACCATTTATGGATGGATGATTTCTTTCTTTCCATGCATTCATATATTGTTTTGCTACTGTTGTATGCACTTTGTATGTACAGTACAGTATTAAATGTTGCATTTCAGTTGATGCCAGATTGTACATATCTCAGCACAACCATCAATGTGACTATTGGGTCTGAGAACTTCAGTATCACAGGCAAACAGCTGATTGATCCTGGCTTCACTAAGGTAAGTACTTCCTCATATGATTGTCTTTGCTTTAGGTTAGGATGTTTGCTTGCTGGCAATGATATGCTTCTTTGTTTATGATTATCTCTGTTGTTTGCATTGGAAGCTGACAGCATAAGCAGGAGAGATGCTTTAGGAGTATCTGCCAATCTGTCTTTCTGTCTCTGTCTTGCTATCTTTCTATAGTCAGACTCCGTAATCCTGTAAATTGTGGTCACAAACAGAAGCCTTGATGTCACCCTGTTAACTGTCATTAGGTTGCTCACCCTCCAACTCACACACTTCTCTGTCATGCATGTCTCCACTCATCTCTCCATTTTATCCCCAGTCTCCCCCTCCACCTCACTCACATACACACTTCTAGTAATCTGTGAGTTAAGGAGAAATCTGTGAGGATAAGGAGTGGGACAAAGGTTGGTAGGAATGAGGTTAATTAACCCCCTTCACTATTATGGTGCTCTCATAAACTTAATAAAATAGTTTAAAAGTAGTGAAAGTAACTAAGGAGAGAGAGAGAGAGAGAGAGAGAGAGAGAGAGAAATAGTGTAATATCTGTATAGTGAAAAATGCTCCATTAGAAAAACCTGTTAGTATTGTATGTGTTGTGGGGATGGTTCAGTCTGCTGGTATGGGTGTGAGTGTGGCAGTAGGAGCAAGAAATGAATAAATGATTTAGACATTGATAATACTGAATGAACCATCCTTGCAACACATGAGAAGTTGCAACCACCCTACATGTTAAGTAAAAGTGTATTAACTGTGGAATTACTGTACTTCATGTGACCTTAAGTTTTATTCTGTGGTTTGTTTATACTGGGCATGCTCTTATTTAGTCTCTCTCTCTCTCTCTCTGCTGTGTATATATATATATATATATATATATATATATATATATATATATATATATATATATAATGATGATGATGATATAATATATATATATATATATATATATATATATATTATGCACCCTACCTCACTATCTTTGGATGGGAAAGAGAGGTCAGGGTGAAGATGATGATGATTTATTATCAGCAAGTGTGTCATACTGTTATCCACATACTTTCTCTGATCTGCAGGTGATGGATTGGTTGGCACTGCAGGATGAAGAGAAGCTACCTGACCTAAAAGCTGGGGATGACTTGGCAATTATTGAGGTACAGAATATTTTGTGACAACTCTTTATTAATGGAATTGTTCTTGGTGAAGTTTAGGTGACAATTCTAAGCAGTTGGGTTTTGAAGTTGTGGCCCATTTTGTAGAAGACTTTTGTAACTATTTTGAAAATCTAAGTGAATCTTTAATATGTGGCACAAATCACATTATATTAAAAAGAAATAAATATGTCAGTAAATTATGAGAATTTTAAATGCTAGCATATCCTAGGCCCGTACTTATAAAGACTGAGACTGCATTATAATCGTAAGATTTCATCCTAAACCCTCCGAGTAGGGAAAAATGTTGTAAATTTGATTCCAGAGCTTAACTTTTTTTTTTTTTCTTCCACACCTGTTATTACATGGTACATATGCAATAACTGAACCATTGCAATACAACAGTATAATATTGTGTTGCAGTGCAAAATATGATTCAAAGTGACCTTCAGATAAAATATAATACAGTACCACAGGCTGCATACCTCTCAAGTGTCAGTCTTTGTTAGATTGAATGCCTGTGTTCTGTATAAGCCATGGTGTCTGTAGTGTTCCATAGCTCTGCCATATTACCTCTTCACCCAGCTCAGAAGTTTGGGAATGCCCCATACCCAGTTCCTGGATGTATGCTGGTTTCATATGTTAGGAGTAAGAATAATGAAAAGCTATAAAAGTTCAATAACATGATTATCAGCTTTAATATATATGTTTCATGTACCAGAAACATGATGTAATGAAACATGATGAATGATTTTGTTATTTCAAGTTTTTTTCCTCAGGCCAAGTTAAGTGAGCGTCAGACCTCCCCACCAGACTATTTAACAGAGGCCGAGTTGATCAGCCTGATGGAGAAGCATGGCATAGGGACAGACGCCTCAATCCCGGTGCACATCAACAACATATCCCAGCGTAACTACGTCCAGGTGTCATCTGGACGCAAACTGGTCCCAACAAACCTTGGCATAGTTCTTGTCCATGGATACCAGAAGGTTAGGTCAGGTTAGGTGAGGTTAAGATAGGTTAGGTCAGGTTAGGTTAGGTTAATGTTGTATTCCATTTATAACTTCTGTGAACCAAATGATATTAAAGATGACCTTTATATCAGTTCATTGTCCAGGTGTCTCATTTTATTTCATTTATAAAGGCTCCAACATGCTTGCATGCCTCGGCTATGGTCACTTAATGGCGGCTGTCTGTGATGTTTGATCCTTGGGAGCCTCCCTATTCTGTCCCTTATCCCTGAGGTCACACTCTATGACCTTGTCCTAGGTCCTTTTTGGTCTGCCTCTCGCAACCCCACCCCCAGCGTTCACACTTCTCACTTTCTGCACCCAGTTGTCATTCCCCATCCTCACCACATGTCCACATCATTTCAGTTTACTCCCCATCACAACACCAGTACACTCCAGTCCCATCCTTCCTCTCAGCTCTTCCTTCATAAATCTAGCCTCCTTAAGCTTCACATTCAAGGATGCGCTGCACATCCACCAAATCATTGTCATTTCTACATGTTTGAGCCTACGAATATCCTCTTCCATTACTGCCCATGGTGGCGACCATCATTCACCCACTTGATGTAGTGCAGCCTACTTCGTCTTTCACCTTTATCATTCATTTTCTTTGCCTGCCCTCCTTTATTCTTATTGCTCCCATCTTTTGTATCACTTTTTATTCCTCTTCTTTCCTTTTCAGGTGGCTTTACATTGATCGATAAGCCAAATGGTTTCCAGTAAGCCAGGAAACCATTTACAGTGCTGGGTGGTAACCATATAACCAACCCAAACATGTTCCCTACATGACAGCAAGTGGGTTGGTGGAGGGTTAGTGCCCCTCCCTGTAAAACAGCAAACTCAGACAATTGGCCACCCCTTACAGGATTAATGCATTTAGCAACAGTTAGATAGACAGTGTCACTAATATACAGCATTACACTCCTAACACATGTCACATACAAAGATCCCCTACACGGAGTACCAGATGTCTGTGTTTGCCATTTACTAGTGTTCATCTTTCTTAGCAAATGTATTAGTGTAATAGCTCATACAATTTTTTAGATGCCATGGTTGTATGTCCATCAGTTTATAGTATACTTAATGGAAATTTAGCAAAATGTAGCAGTTTGCACAAATTATTGCAGTTGATGGTAGCAGTTCAAGTTTTCACAAGTTTTTATACAGATAATCTGTGTTATTTTCTCAGTATACCAGTAGATGATGATTTTGATGATGATATACCAGTAGAACAGTAGTTAAAGGAGTTTATGCATAAATGCAGTGAAAAAATGTTGAGAGGCCAGTAACTTTGAAAATTATTGGCGACCAGGCTTTAACTTGAAATGAATTTCTTGAAATATACACCGGTATTTAAAGAATAAGTCTTGTATATTGTGAAAGACTGACATTTGTTTGAAATTCATAATCTCAAGACATTATTGTGTTACTTTGATATATTTATGTTCAGATTGACCCAGATCTGGTTCTTCCAACAATGAGGAGTGCAGTGGAAGAACAGCTGAACCTTATAGCTCAGGGCAAGGCTCATTTTGACTCAGTCCTGCAGCACACACTTGAGATCTTCCAGCTCAAGTTCCAGTATTTTGTGAAGAATATTGAGGGCATGGATGAACTGTTTGAAGTGACATTCTCCCCACTGTCAGCCAGCGGTCGCCCACTTTCTAGGTACGATGTATTTTGCTTATCAGTGTACAGGGTGGTCCATATTTTTTCACTCTCCAATCATGTGTGTTGTGGGAACGGCTCAGTATGTCGTCATGAGGGGTGAAAATATTTATGCTGCATCAGAAGAATGACTACATCCATGGAATCTTTGAATGTATGAAGGCAGACACTGTGATGCATATAAAGGTTTATGGGAGATAGAAAATGGTGCAGGGTAGATACAGTACTTGTAATGCTGACAGAGGCATCCCCCCAATATATGACAATCAGGATGCATTATATATGGACCGTCCTGTGTATGGCTCATAGCATAGAACAAACTAATGCTGTTTTATATTCCTGTGTTGCTGATGTCTGGTTGTTACATGCATTAACCATAAAGAAAACCTCAAAAGTTCACACTCAGTATATGATGCACAGTGATTTAAGAAATTCATCATATTTATAAAAGGGATCTACAGTATTAATATTTATCAAAATATTAATTCTCATGGAAGGCTCATGATTTGTTCTAACCCACATAGAGAATATAATTCTATGATTATATTCAGTAAGATGGAATTGGTCTTATTGTACTTAAAAAAAAAAAAAAAAAAAAAAAAAAAATCCTGCAAGTACTTTAGATTCTCAGTGTGTATTGTGTGATTAACTGTTGTTAAGACACTTATGGTATTACAATACTGCTTTTGCTCGCAGGGAAACAAACAGCTGAAAATTTCCCAGTTCAAAACTCACAATAGGTTTATTATTGAGTGGTAATAAAGGTGCTGTTTCCATATGAAGGTTGAACTTTTATGGTTTAAGGTAGAGTATAAAATCTGAAATTTAGTTATTTAACCCCTCCATTATGAGAGTTGTCAGAAGCTGAATAAAATTGTTTGGCAGTGGCCAATTTAAATTATATGTCGTATATACTATCATGCTGAAGGGGTTCTTAGTAATTGTTTCTAACTCCATCACTACAGACCTGTTCCACATACATACATACATATAGATGATGCCATACTTCCCCTTAAAAATTCCCCATACTGAGATTGGCCTTGGTACATGTGATGTTATCATGGACTTGAAGCAACAAAAGTGCCAGAACCAGCTGATTACTTCCCAACAGTTGCTGGAAGCTGAAGAGAAAAAAAAGAATTCTAAGATGTGTAGTAAGATTAGTAACAACATGAGAGTCTTAGCTTGAACTTAACTCTTATTTACCTGTGACTTCATTTCTTGCCTAAGAGTGATGATTGTGTGGTTTGCTAAAAAGCCTGTGGCCACATTTCACTCACATGGGAGTAAGCTACATAAAATCATTATGTATGGAAGAATAAAGTAATAATTATAATATAAGTTTTTACAAGTCTAGAGCCTCATCACGCACAGTTTGTGAACTTGAGGATACCCTTAGCAAGAGGCTTTCATCCATCTTGCATTGTCAGCTAGGCTCAACACGGCTCAGCACTAGTGTTGCAAGTTACCCTGACATAAGAGAATGGGCAGTTTGTACTGGAAGCTTACATTCTTCTCAGATATTGTGTCTGTACATTGATCTCCATGTAGATCAGTATCACCCCATGTGAACGTAGGAAACTGGGTTATGATAATGACAATGCTAGCAGTGATGACAAAGTGATAGGGTGAAATTGATGTAGAATTTGAAATGGAGCATAGGTGTGATATAGAAAACAGCCACTAATAATGAGGGTAGCCAGGTTAGTGATGAAGACTCTCACCTCAGATGCGGTAAATGCCGGCGCTACATCAAGCTGGTTGAGACAAAGCCAGTGCGTCTCCATTGTGTGACATGCGATGAGACTTTTGCCGTGCCCCAGAATGGAGTTGTGCGAGAATTTCAGGAGAACAGATGCCCCTTAGATGACTTCCAGCTGTTAGTGTGGTCAGGAGGAGCCAAGGGGAAAAGCTTTACCTTCTGCCCATACTGCTACAATAACCCACCCTTCCCGTGAGTTGTCTCTCTACTACATCTAATTTTCCTCCTAATTCATTAGTGTTTTTGTGGGATGGCTAATTTTTAGTTACACAGCTTCAAAGTTCATTGTAGAGTATTGCTGGTTAATTTTATTTCACCCATAGTGATACAACTTTCATTACCAAAGGCTTATCCAAGAAATGTGACCTTATAGTATCGAAGAATTCCCTTGACCTTTGTGTGTGTATGTGTGTCTTTATAGTATTGAAGAGTTCTCTTGACCATTGTATGTGTACAAGCATGTGTGTGTGTGTGTGTGTGTGTACACATGTGTGCATATATGCATGTGTGTGTGTGTGTGTGTGTTGGAATCAGTGTACTACTGTATACTAGTCATTAATAGGAAAGTTAGTGCAGTTGTTTAATGCCTTTTTTTTTTTTTTTTTTTTCCAACATAGTAAGCTTACTATACATTTTTTTGCTGATATGGTGAACTAACATGCTCATGATGCTGGAATGGTAAGTCTTCCAATGTTTTGAATTCATATACAGTGTTCAGAATTTTTGTGTTTTCACTTTTTGGATGAAAGTGTCATCTCTCACTTTTTTATATAATTTATTTTTTTTATTTTTTTATTTTTTTAGATGTATGTGTGTATAGTACGTAATGAAGCTGAAAAAAGTAAGTAGTGGAATAGACAAAAAGCTGTAT
Organism: Coenobita brevimanus; assembly: GCF_032717465.1. NCBI lineage: Eukaryota > Metazoa > Arthropoda > Malacostraca > Decapoda > Coenobitidae > Coenobita > Coenobita brevimanus. The sequence goes on along the minus strand of NC_136991.1, from coordinate 49,879,421 downwards.
GGCGGTACAATAGCTCTTTGTGACTGCAAAATGTATATTGCATTATTATATTTCAAAAATCCTCATATGGAAATTGAATTGATGGAAGATTTGTTGTACCTTGTGGTTAGCTCTCATAATATTATGCCCTCATATCACTGAATGTACTCAGTCCCATTTACAAGGATAAGTGGGAATTGAGGTTAGTATAATGATGATGACAGCAAGTAATATAACCGTGTGATAAACACTGTCATAGTTTTCATTTATTTTCAGAGTTTTTCCAATTTTTCCCTCAGATAGGTGGGATTGAACATGGCCTGTGATTCATTATTGTTTTGTATAGCTAGTGGACCCACCTTGGGATTTACAAAAAAAAAAATAAATAAAAATGAAAATAAAATACTGTACCCAACTACAGTGTAGTAGTATATTTTGATGACTTGTGAGCAGTTGTTACTGTATTTTTAAATTCATATGGTTGAATTATGTATGGAAAACTCTGTCAGTATAATTACAATTACTTTAGGTCTGTAAATTTGGCTGCAGGGAAATTTTTTGCATCTGTGTCATTGCTTTTTATTTTTTTTTTAGACTACAGTATAGTACTCACCTTGGTAAAGAATTTCATTCTTTTCTGGTAGCCCAGTGGCTGTATATGGCAATACTACAGCTTCACATTCATCCATAGCACTTCTGGTATTATCATATTCTAGTATGATCGTTAATTATAGCTTGGTAGCCAAGATGGAGAGATGGTAATTTTACTCATGTTAAAGTGAACATAGTGTAATTTGTTCCAACCCATTTGCAGTGACATGTCAAAGGGTGGTGGGTGCAACCTGTGTTCACACCCCACCTGCCAGTATGGGCGAGACAACGTTGGAGTGTCTCAGTGCATGGAATGTCCTACAGGCATCCTTGTCATGGATCCAGCTTCTGGGCCTAAGTGGAAGCTGGCATGCAATAGGTATAGTGTTTCCTTTTGCATGTCTTACATTTTTCACACAGCATGTCTTAACGTTTTTCACTTGTTACAGCTTTTCTTTCCAATTTTGTACATTTTTCACATAGGAGTGTTTTATCTTTCTTAACATTTTTCACTCAGTACGGTTTTTCGTTGATGTCTTACTTTTATCACTCTTTGCTCTGTCTTCGGAGGCATCCATAGGTGGTGAAGACAGGACTTCTGCTGCTTGAATGATGTGTGAATGATTGTTTGGTCTATTTCCACTTTTGTGTTTGTCTTTATTGTATCTGGATCCATCCTACTCCCTTAAGTGGGAAACATTGTCAGGATTGTGACAAAAATAGGGTGTGGCAGTGTGAATATGGAGTGTGCATAGTACAGTTGATTTCTAGAGGAGAGAGCTTACAGAATGTCTGATAAGTGTATAGAGTGGGAAAGTGCCTAAGTTGTGCTATATGGTACAAGTGTGAGTGGCATGAAGAGTGTATGTGAGTGAGGTGGAAAGGGGGAGGGGGAGGAGGAGACCAAGGATGAGATAGAGGTATGGGGATTACAGTATTTGAGAGTAGGGGATGTGAATTGGAGAGATGCCAGCCTAATGGTGGGGGACAAGGTGACTTGGTGGTGATTCATTTGTGGCCACCCCTTGCAGGATTAAGGTGTCTGGATATAAATACCAGTATATAAGTAGTGTATATGTTGGGTGGAGGAAGGGTAATTGAAACCAGTGAAGGAAAAAGATGAACTTTGGCTGAGAGGCTGGAGTCAGAATAACCTTTTTACCAGTATTTTTATATCACAGTGCAACATTCTCCTGTTCATGATCTTGATGATAATGTTTTTGTCATTTTGCCTAGGTGTGATGTCATTATCAACCTCTTTGACAAAGCCAGTAAGGTGCAAGTGTTAGAGGATACTTGTGAAGACTGTGGCTCTCAGACAGTTACAGTGGAATATAAAGAGGTAAGGAGGTACAGTCAGCAGCAGAAATTCACTTTGAGTTTCTGTGTTTGATATAAGCCTGTGGTGGCAGCATTGTATGAAAGAGAATTTGATAGATGCACTTTAAATAACCTTATGTGATTATTATGTACTGACTGACCTGGAATACATACCATGCATGTAAAAGACTGGTAGGCCTGTATCATACCTGGAAACATGAAGTCAGTTTCTGCTGTCAGCTGTTCATTTTTTCTTGTGTTGTACTTCCATTACAAAAGAATGGGTGCAACCTGGTTTGTTCTGTCTGATGTAATTGGGCTTCTTTCACAACACTAATACTAAGTTGTGGTAGCATGAAGTTCAGTGAGCCTAAGTTATGAGGTAGGAAGTCTCTTTGGTTACTTGTCAGATCCACCATCTGATCTGACCACACTTGGTATCAAACTGAGCAGAGAGAGAGAGAGTCTTCAGTGAAGGGTGTTTTTCATTTTGTTTTTGCTATTTCTGGACAGTTTTATTTAGCTTTGGAGAGCGACGTTGAGCTGGACAGGTTACTTACAAGCCTTTACTTACTGCTTCATCACTAGCAGTTTCCAGAAAGCTGCCTCGCCTCATCATTAGGTGGGAAAAAGACATTGAAGAAAGGCAACTTTAGCTTGCAGTCCATCGGGTTACAGATGAACCTGGGGCTACAATTACTACTACTACTGCTTTCATTATGGATAGTGTATAAACATATTAACATTGGGAAAAAGTGAGAAAGACTGCTGACTATGTGCTTCTTGTATGTCATGAAGGAAAACTAAAAGGGACAAGAGTAACTGGTTGACAACTCTCTCCCTTTGTTTTGCTTTAGGTATATGGCATCACCATAGTCAACATTTCTCAAGCAAGCAGCCTCATACTTTCTACTTCACAGTAGTGTTGATTGTACCTGGGGTTCCCTTTCTTCCACGATTCATGACCCCATAGCGATCGGGAGCCTTTCTTTAAATGCACCCGCCTTTTGATCATAGGAAACTGGGTGAAGCTGAAGATGTAAATGTGGTGATCTTGGTCCAGGAAGAGAGTAGGAGTTAAGTGTAGGGTAGTTGGTGTAGTGCATGTATTTTGACTAATGTGTTTTTGACAGGGCAAGAGCAAGTTTAAGGATGGGCAACTGACTGCCAGTGGTTGCATCTTCTGTAGTGCAACATTGATCCCATTGGTGGAGAAGCACAGAGCCTCTCAGGATGGTGGACGTGGGCGGGGGCGTGGCAGAGGTGGAGGTCGAGGCAGAGGTGGGGGTAGAGGCAGCAGCAGAGGAGGAGGAGGAGGAGGAGGAGGAGGAGGAGGCAGGGGAGGCAGGTCCAGAGGAGGTGCAAGGGGACGAAGATAGCCGTAATTGGTACCATTAGCTTTGAATAACACGACAATTAAAGGTAATTTGTATGCTGGAAAACAGGCCTATTGAACTTGGTATGAGATCAGTCATGGCCTAAATATTTCCAGTGAATTTATCCATTACAGAGTATGACTTGTAAATGGCAGTAGATTTGAGTGTTAAGGTTGAATTGAGGAAGTAGCCAGTCTTTTTCCTCTTAATTTAACAGAATGCCTATAACACCTCATTGGTAAGGTTTAGTTCTGATACCACTAACTGGATATTAGGCTGTAAATAAGCTGTATAGTACAGTAGTAAACTTAATGTTTGACTGCTCTGTTCATGCAGAAGTGTTTTGTGCGTAGATTACTTTGTACTGGCTAGAATCTGTGAGCACAGTTCGAAAGGAAAAAAGTGGTAATATCCAGTGACATAGTGCCCATGTGAGAAGTATGGTAGTTTAAAATGTTTAACCCGCTGCGTCATTTCATTCTTGCTTTCTCCAGACAGCCTTATTTAGCATACAACAGACTTTTTGAACTGGAGGTGTTAGATAGAGCCTTAACCCCTTAAAGACAGGTATCGGAATGGTGTGACATACACTCAGGATGGGCATAATTAGTGGGTGCAATATGGTGGGGGGGGGTTGGATATGGTGGGGGGTTTATGGGGGTGGAGGGGTAGGGGATGGTGGGGGCAGTTGGGATGGGGGTGGTGTGTGGGTGTGGTGGTGGGGGACACCCGTCTTTTTGGCCCTAGTACCCTTGGACAGCATATGCAGACATCCATCTTTTAGGGGTTAATAAACGTCAGTATGGGAAGGCTTTCTAAAGTTGAATAAAATTGTCTGGTAGCAGCACAATTGAACTGAGAAAGATGTCACCTGGAGTCAAGGAATGAGACTGGTCTCTAGTACCCAATCCAGACATATTCCAGCCATGTCTTAGGAACTTGATATCATACTTGCATAGACCTGAAGCCATTAGGTTACTGGGTACTTATCTTGTAAAGTTGAATTGCCCGAACCAAATATGAATTTTGTCAAAATGAACCATTCTGCTGGTAGACAATTTTTATTCATGTATTACCAGGTGCCTGATCCTAAGAGTTCATCCAGTAACAATGACCAAAGTTAAAGTGTTCTGCCAGTCAGTCTTTTTGTGATCTTTTCAGTCATCTCCTCTTTCTTAAACACATTCATTGTTAGCTTTGAAATCCTCACTTATTCCAGACATCCAGACCAACTCTGTATGCTCAGCTTCATCCTCATCATTTCTGTTACATTGCTTCTTTCTCAGATTGCCTTCTTTCTCTTCCTTCTCCCAGCAAATGTTTTGTTCCATCCTTTTCCAATCTTCATATGACTTTTCCCTTCCTGTATTACCTCCATCTTTGCTTATACAGTAAAACTCTTCATTTTCATGAAATTGTGGTCATTTTTTAACCTAACTTACTACATCTATCTCCATCCCCCTTTTTTAAAAGTAATCACTTCCTAATCTCTAGATACTGTAATTACATGCGCATTCCTCATGTCACCTTTCTCTGCTGACCTCACTCATTATTTTAGTTCAGGCTATGTCCACATTTTACATCAGACCAGAGCTGGCATTCCTGTATTATGAGGCAGGGGTCTGTACCTCCATACATTCCCGGCCCAGATCATTGCCATTAAAACATGCTTTTAATTCTATTGTGCTGCTTAACCAGCAGTTTTACTTTTTATATTTATTATATATTTATAAAAACATATACTGTTTATAAAATATATGCCACTCAGGGATGAGTGAGGCTGGTCACTGTCATCTTAAATGTCGGGACCAACTGCCTAGCCCCGGGCTCCTACGCTCCTCATGGGGCAATGTAGGATTGGATGATGGATGGATGGATAAATATATATAAATATGGAAAATAAATCACAAATACATGCAATATATAATATGAAGTATAAGTTGCTGACCAATGTTATTCATTGGTTTTTCATCTTGAATATGTGGATTATAGTACGTGAGGTCTATTAAAGATTCAGCATCGCAATAATAGCTTTCAGGCATTACCTGCACCACACTTACCAGGCAGTCAAAGTCTGAGCTGAGACTACTACTCATCCTCATGGGGGTATGCCTCCTCCATTTTCCCATCGTCTCACATTGTGAAAGACCCTGTTCTGATCCTGGCAAGTAGCAGTCAGCCACAGAAAGGCAGTTGCTTGCTTGCTTGCTTGTGGTTGGTGAGTCTTCTCGACTAGAAAGGCCAGGGTAGGGCAACAGTAACAACCTACACCTCACTGTGGGATGGAACCTGGTGAGGCATTGTCTACCACAGGGGTGCACCGGATCCCTACACAGTGTACGTACTGTACTGTGCTTATAGAACAGTTACATAGAGGCAATTTCTTACTTGTGGTTGATGGGTCTGTTCAGCCAGACAGAGCAAGGTTCAGATATACATCTATATCTATATATCTATCTATATATTTAAGTCATCCTAAATGTCTGGACCAAATTGCCTAGCCCCAGGCTCCAATGCTTCTCATAGGGCAACGTAGGATTGGATGATGGATATATATATATATATATATATATATATATATATATATACACATTACTGTATACTCCTTATGGAGCAACATAGGATTGGATGATGGATGGATGGATGGATACACATGTATGTACGTGTATATAAATAGAGAGTACATTTATGGTACAATAATAAAACTTCATCTTCAGACTCTGGTGTATTGAACTTTGTGATATGCATCTCTTTAATCTCTGATATGGGATTGTGTTACTGCTCAAATTCAGATTTAATATCTGTATAACCCTTAGTTTTCAAACTTTATACAACAGGTCATGAGTTAACTGCGCAAATTATAAAAGCTCATTTTAGGTAAATCAGAAAACATGGCAAGGTAAAGAGTTTTCCAGTTTAATAAAGATATCATCATTGTAACAAACACATTTTTAAGCCAAGGAATAGGCTTAAAGGGTACATCAAGAAAATATACAGTATATCATTTTGTTTGGACAGCATTCATACTAACTTATTAATGTACAGTGTCATTAAGATTTGCTAAAATTGCCATTAGAGCTTATATTTGTTTATTGCTTTGTTGAAAATAAAGGATTTTGCAGATTCACTAAATTATGACTGTACTATATACCAGCACTACATACCATAGGTAAACTGGTACGCACTATACATCGTTTGTTTATCAAAGATGTGTAAAAGACTTTTCCGTCATTTTAGCATCGCAGTGCTTAAAGTATTGTCATCATGGGAAAGTTCTTTATAATGACAGATTACAGAATACAGATGAAGGACAGGTTGCATTACTCTGTGTGCACTGTGGAGTACAAGGGGCAACCACTTTACCAATTCACTGATGTGTAACTGATTAACAATCATGCCTTAACTTGCACCTTTTCTCACTGTAACAACCAATTGTTTGATTTTGCACCCAGTTGGTCATACTTTAAGGATAGCTTCCTGATCGATTTAACGTGTTGCAGTGCCTTTTTATTAATAAATACTGAGACAACTGAACAAGTAAGCCTGAATCCCCTACTGCCTATAAATTTCCTAAGCAATACATCCTGTATGTACCAGTACTCTAGAAGTGAAACATTCGCCACTTTGCATTGTAATGGTGTTGAGCTTACTGATAATTTTTTATTGAAAGTGTGATTGTACTGTATAGCGGAAAATACACTCTAAGAGAAGATTGTGATAATACTGTACACTCAAATACATCGATGGAGACCCTGTTATAGTGTGTTTATTTAATGATCATTCACCAAGTGATCAGTTTTTTCAGCAACACCGGTGCTGTATGGCTTATTCACTTAACGTGATTGAGATTTCTGTCCTTTGGTAGCTATTTCCTGTAGCTCAGTTTCAAATTAATACAATAATATGGCCCAGCATCCATTCCACAGCATTTTTTCAAGACTAGTACCATAATCTTATAACTCAGAATTTAATAAGAAGAGACTGCAATTTCATGCCTATATAGCAAGTTGATGACTGCCACTGACCCTGTACTGCAGTAAGAGTATGACTGTAAATGTAACTGTTAATTAGTGACATTATCATCATTCAGGCTGGGACTGAGCTCCAAGTACAGAGTTAAAAACCCAGCTATGACTCTCGCTAGTTATATTACACATCTTAGATTCCTCCCCCTCCCCCTCCCTAGTTTTACAGCAGGCTGGCACTAGTACTGGACAAAAATTCATTAAAGCAGCTACATGTGGCCTGATAACGGCTTGGTGTCACAGGTGGAATCTTCTGCTATGACACGAGTGGCCATCAGGTAAACAAACCTGGCCCACGAAAATACACCTGTGGTACATCGCAACTGCACTGTACAGTGCAACTCAGTCTGAATGATCACAGAAATTCCATCTTTGGAAAGCAATTGGTCCCCATTTACTAATGTACAGGTGAGGCAGTACAACATAATCTCACTGAAGTGCCTGAATAGTAAAGTACAGGATGCTGCAGCAATTTTAGTTCACCAATATTATCAAAAGACCTTAATATTTCTCAAGAGAAAACTTACTTGTTCAGCACTGTACTTTACGAATATTGGTGGTGTTTGCCATTTATGAGCCACTTGCTCGGTAACACAGTACATAAGTACTTATCAAGCTGTATTCAAGCGATGCTGAATGATTTGCCTGTTTTTAGATACCAAGTGATACCTGTACATACTACACTTTTCCTTGACAATTAGCAACTTTACATAGTGCATCTGTATCTGAATAGGGAAAAATAGCCATTATTGCCTTTCATTATTATACAGCAAATGAATAGTTAGTATTCTTGACACATTTTCCTTCAGCAGAGGCTATTGCTGAACAAACTGTACCTCTAGTTTGTGGCCTGCATAACTGCTGACAACTGGTTACATTCAGGGTCTGTCCAGCTTCCAAGACAATACAGGTACATGCAAATGAAGTAAGGTTTACTAATTTGTACCATACACAAAAGTCTTATACTTACACTGTACCTTTATTAATAGCAACTACCTAAGCTAATCATTAGTAATATTGAGCACTTGCAGGCTGGGAATCACCACTCAAACTCCTGGTGCCACTGCAGCTCCTGCTAGTCAGAGCCTTTAGGAGCAGCATACTTCTTTTTCCCAGCTTCATTAATCACGCAGATGTGCTGTAGGTAGGTTATAAAACAAAATTAGTGGGCTTCTGTATGATCAAAGCTTATATATCCATTCACCCTCATGAAGACAGACCATAAGATACTTGGAACAGCCACCAAGCAATATGGGGTAGGACAGCACTTCTCAGCGAGCTATGGACAGAGGCATAAGGTGTCTGAGTACAAGTATCCTTCACTCAGTGATGTACCAGTTAGCATTATTTCATTTTAATATGGACAAGTTTTTTTTACATCCTCTTCCAGTCAGTGATGTGCAATTATTGTTATTTTTTATTTACTGACTGACTGATTTATCTATTTTTATGATAGCCAAGAGAGGCAAAAATCTGCATTTTGTTGGGCAGAGGTGCACTTCAATCCTCAGCTGTCTATCCACCATGGATACTATGTCTCCTGGTTTGGCAACTCACACTGCCATCAGCCTCTCACGTATATTGAAAGGTAAGCATACCAGTAGTAAATATGATGATCTGTGTATTGTAGCTGTAAACAACAATAAGTATTTTGTGAACTACAGTGAAGATGTGAGTGATATGTGTGAAAACTGCAGTTAAGTAGCATGTTGCTGACTAGCCACACCCACCACCAATTCTGTACCCTAATTGTATTGTGATCTTGAGAGTCTGTTATGAACAGTGATATGATATATATTATCTTTACCTTATAACTGTGATAAGTAATCATTGTAGAGCTTGAGTGTTTTTTTTCTTTTCTGTTCTTCTAGTGCTATGTCAGGAGTTAAGTATGCAGCCAAGTCCCCTGTCTCAGGAAAGGTTAACCTTGTTCATAATACAATGCAAAACGTTAAGTTAGGCATTATTTGCTGACAAGATAGTACTGATGGGTTTGGCCTCCTCATAGTACAGTACAGCCACATGGAGAGACAGACAGACAAATGAGGAAATAAAGGAGCATTGTGGTGTTGATGTGAATGTGATTGAAAATGTTAAGAGAAATACTGTACTCTGAGATGGTCTGGCCATGTGGTGAGGATGGAGAATGAAAGACTAACTAGAAGTGTGTATGTGTGTGAGGTGGAGGAGACCAAGGATGAGATAGAGGGACAGAGTGGAGAGATATATGACAGGAGGGTGTGAGTTGGAGGGAGAACAGCTGAATGACAGAGGGCAAAGCAATATGGAGGCAACTTGATTGTGGCTACCCTTTAAATGGATTGAGGTATCTGGCAATGGATAGACTGACAGATAAACTTCCAGCAAAACCTTATAGCTGGTTTTCATATTTTACTACACACTTGAATATTCATACACCCTATACCTTATTGTCAGGGCAGCTCTAGAAGTGCCCTTTACCCTGCAGTGGTTGCTAGTAGTGGTTTCAAGCAGCTTATAAACCAATCTTCATGAGGGTGCCATGTCAGCTAGGGAACTGGATGAGTATACAATAATATGAAAAAAATATATATTTATAGCGGCAAATGCTGTAGTAGAAAAATTACTGTATAATCAGTCAATATCCATCATCCTATTCTTATTCTGAGCTACAAGAAAACAATCATGTAACTTACATTCAGATCTCGGAAGTATTCATTATAGTCCAGTGCATATCCCACCACAAACAAATTGGGAATTTCAAATCCACAGTCTGGAACATATAAACAGATTTTTCATACACTGACAGGGGATTCTTGGTCAGTTTTCATGCCACTACAGTATAAACTTTAATTTCATTTTATCTAACATAACTTTCTTCAGAAATGAAAACTGTCATAATTCATAAGGTTTAGCACTTAAAATTTTCCAGTCCTCTTGTGCATGAACATCTGAAATTTTAAACTTCATGAAGAACAACTTTTATGCTTAAAAAAAAAAAAAAAAGTACAGGTAAACCCTGATTTACAATACCCATGTATGCGACACCCTGGATTAGTGATGGGGGTAGAAATACCACCCTACCCTGCCTAATGGTGGCCAAGCCCTAGTTTAATGATGGGTCCTCTGATGTTTCGTCCAGAAGTGATAAGCCAAAAGTTTGAATCACACGCGTTCCTGCGGCCAGCTGAGCCCGCCCGCCTGCCGGGATGCACAGAAACACTTGCGCAGCCCCCATACCCATCGCTCACCCTGCGTGCACCCTTATTGTTCTTCTAGCACCGGCCATCTCTGAGTGAGGAACTTTCTTACGCTCACCTACCCCACATCATGTTGCATCACCAACATTACGCAAGATGCTGTTGTAGTGCATCGTAACTGTCCCAGCAGTGCCATGAGTAAGGCAGTGATACTAATTGTGTGTGGAGTGTGATTTTGGCCTAAATAAGTGTGATCTTGTCTGGTAAGAGAGCTGCACTTGGTGGGGATAGCAGTGACCCTAGTCTGAGTGGTATGCGACTGGCTAGTGTTAGTGCTGGTGATGTTCCTGTGAAGCGCACTCGCAAAACTGTGTCTCTGGAAGTGAAGTTAGATATTCTTAACCACCACAACAAAGGCGAGGGAGTGTGTGCCATCACCTCTTGTCTCCATATGGCCCAGTCGACTGTCTCCACCAGTATTAAGAAGGAAAAGGCCATCAAGGCTGCCGCTGGGGAGGTTGCTACCTTCACCGCCTCCCGTCTCACCCACTATACAGAGCCTGCAATGGAGGAGCTGGAGCGGGTGCTCTGCACGAGGGTGGAGAACCAGAACAGGAGGAAGGCACCCACGAGTCAGACGATCATATGCACGAAGGCTCTCTCCGTGGGCCAAATAAAGGTGAGACACAATCTTGATGCTAGTGAAACTTTTAAGGCTACCCATGGGTGGTTTGACTGATTTACGAGGCGGGCAAGCCTCCACAACGTCAGGATGTCTGGTGAGGCGGCAAGTGCGGATGCGGCACTGTTCCTTGATGAACTTATGCGCATCATCGAGGGTGGCTACAGTGCGAAACAGGTTTTGAATTTTGACAGGACTGGGCTCTTTTGGAATGGAATGTCCTCAAAGACATCTTGCAACAGAGGAAAAGTCCACGCCAGGGTTCGAGACCTCGTAGGACCGACTTACACTGCTGTTGGGGGACAACGCCGAGGTTGACCTGAAGTTAAAACCACTCCTTGTCTACCACTGCGAAAACCCAAGGGCTGGTGGGCTATGTTAAAGAGAATTTAGGGGTGATTTGGAAGTTAAACAAGAAGGCCTGACTTCTGATATCTGTTCGTCCTATTTCCACTCATACCTCTCTCGTGTTCTTAAGAAGTATGCCTCAAGGGAGAACTTGGCAAGCAGATTTCTCGTGGTGGTGGACAATGCACCTAGCCACCCTCCTGTGATGAAGGACTGGGCCAACAACATAGAAGTGGTGTTCCTGTCCCCCAGCACCATGTCGTTGTTGCAACCCATGGACCAGGGAGTGATCACGACGTTCAAGGTGTACTACCTCTACCACAGCATGCAGCAGTTGGTGAGGGCGTGTGACACCAATGACAGGGCGACGGTGCAGTCCGTTTGGAAAGGATATAATATACACAATGATGTCAAGAACATCACGGCTGCATGGAGGGAAGTAAGCAGGCCTCCATGAACAGTGTGTGGCACAAGTTGTGGCCGGAGTGCATTCACTTCTTCACCGGCTTCCTGAGGGCATGCGAGCACCGCTAGTAGAATGGGTGTGGCAGGACATTGTGCAACAGTCACGTGAGGCAGACTTCAGGGAGGTCGACGAGCGTGATGCATAGGAGTCCTGGAAAGCCACAGTATGAAGATTCTGAAGGAGATGATGACCAAGGCTGATGAGGGCATCGATCTTATGTACACTCATGACCCTCTCTCAGGACAAAGCAGGGACGCATCTGATCGGCTGGAGGAGGGGATGAAGGTGTACAGGGCAATGCTGGAGGAAAAGAAGAGGGTGGCCAGGCAGACTACCATCACTGCCTTCTTCAAACAGGCCCCCACCATGCCAGCGACCCACAGAAGATGTCTGCGCCCTTGACCAACAGAGCATCTCCCCAGCCATCGACCAGCAGAGAAACTCTGAGGTCCTTCTCCCACCGAGGACGTGCTTGGCCCCTAGTGCTGGACCTCATCCCAAGCTGATCCCCGTCTCCCACATCACCTGAATTTCCACTGCAGCACCCTGCCACTCTATCGCTACCTTCCTCTCCCCAGCCTTGATCTCGACACCACTTTGGCCACCACCTGTGTCTCCCTCGCCACAATGTGAGCCACCTCATTTATCTCCCTCGCACCTCACTGGTCATCGCAGCTGTCTCCCTCTCCACTTCTTCTGTCATTGCATTGCATCCCATCGCCACCTTGTGAGTCATCACATCGCACCCTATCACCATCCCCAGAGTCAGCGCATCAGTCTCCCGTTACCATTACCCCACCTCACCAGGCTTCCCCCCCCCCCCCTTCTGACCCTCCCTCAGAGATTGGGTTTGAGGGCTTTGAAGAGGATGAATGAGTGCTAGGGAGTCCCACATGTCCCCTAGCCTTAGGGAGGGATAGCAAGGATGACAACCAGGACAGGACATGGACTTAGAAGTAAGTAATGAGAGGTGTTTGATATTTTCAGACCTATATTTTATGATTTTCAGAGTTTATTTTTTGATTTTAGTGAGTCATTAACTGGTGTTGGACTTAGGTTAGCTTCTTTTACAGCTGTTAGGCCATTTAGATTGGCTTTAAACATTTTTTAGATTCATTTGGTTGGGTTTAGGAGTTGGTTGGGGGGGAAACCCAGGGGCCAAAAATGCATCCCTGTATTCTACATCTTAAATTGTTTCCAATTTACGAGACCCTGCCTAGCAATGGGTTTTTACTTAACCAATTTTTTTTTTTTTTTTTTATGTGTCCGACTCTGGGCATAGGCTTCACAGCCTGCTATCAAGGCCCAGCAGTCCTCCTACATACCATGCACCTACATGTCACCACTTCGGCGCTAATACCCACCGTCCATATTGAATACATGCTAGGGCTGTCTCATACAGGACTGGTGTATTGCACTGTTAAACCAGGGTTTGCTTGTACCTGCAGCTTTACCTAAAAGTGTTTCTAGAAAATCACGCATAAATCACATCTTTTGCCAGCAGTGAATACTTTACATAATTTCGAGAGAAAATAAAAAGAATGTCAACAGTCAGTGGGATGAAGAGGATACCAAATACTATAAGTGTACTAACAATCTGGCCTATAGCCTGTTGATCCTGGGCGTCTCTTGACTAACAGTGATGCAACCTTGACCGATTTTGGCTGGTGTTGGCGAAGAATGGCGAGAAGCTTTGCCATGGTGTGGCCTGTATCAATAATGTCCTCCACTACCAACACATTACGACCACGCAGACTGTTCATGCTGTCACCACCAATCACTTGGATGTCACCCGTAGAGTCATCATTCTGCCAAGTTTTAAAATACAGTAGTACAGTATAGAAAGACAGCGATGCAAGGTACAGCCACTGCTCACAAACTGCATAAAAAAATGTTCTCAAGTGTCTCCTCAGGTTTTTTATTTACTGTGTTTATTCGTTTATCAGGGATTAAGATAGGTTAAACAAAATAAGAAAATATTAATAGCAACCTCATAGCTCTTGAGTCTAATGAAGTCGACATAGAGTGGGACGGAGACAGATCCGTGGGAGCGGTTTAGTGTGGTCAGTTTATCCAAGAGGTCAGTGAAGAACCGGTAGCCACCCTTCAGTACACACAGGGCTGTCAGGGGTTCGTCCTTCACATCTTGGAAGATATCCCGAGCCAGTCTTTCAGTTCTGGGAGCAGGAATATATAAAATAATACAGAAATTTTTCCCCTCCTTGCAAGCTAAAAATTGTACTGTCAGTAGCCAGATACCTGAATCCCATAAGGGATGGCCACAACCATATCTCCTCATCATCACCCTGTCCCCTGCCATGGCTACCCTCCCTCCAACTCACCCACATCCCTCTCAAGTCTCCACACTCCATCTCTCCATCTCATCACTGGTCTCCACCTCCCCACTTCTGTTCCACCTCATTCACACACACTTCTGGTCAGTCTCTCAATCACCATCCTTTCCACATGACCAAACCATCTCAGAATATTTCTCTTAATGCCCTCAGTCACATCCTCATCAACACCAAAACACTCCCTCACTTCTTCACTTGTCTGTGTGTATACAAAATACAAAAGTGGAAGGACATCATTAGAATGCCCATTGAAATGGGACCTGTAAACTACTTCAGTCCTGGTTTTTGCCTCAATTCATGATAAGATGTTTCCACTTAGGATACCCGGGTAATGTAAAAGTATGTACTGGACATGCTGATTAGTCATCATCATTATATCTATCGCCTTTCTCATGGGGAACACATCGACGGGGTGGCCATGACAGAAGCACCTCCAGGCTACTTTATCCTTTCAAATTCTTACTCTCAAACACTCTTCCTCTTCCTTTTCTTTCACCAGTATAATATCAGTCTATAAATTTAGTATTACCTGTCTTGAATGAGTCCCCATGGAATCAAAATGTTCTCTAAGTCCTCTTCATAATGTTTAGGGACGCAAAAGTGTGTCTGCGCATACCCATGGTAAGCATCAGGTATCTGAAAGAAAATAAATATATAAACATTAAAACGTTTGCAGTTGTTCCGTACACTAGAGAGGGATGCTTTCTCATGTTGGCACTGATGTAACTAGTCAGCTCCACCGCCTGTTATTCAAACATCCCTCCACTCCCTCTCAATCCCTCTACAGGAGGGTAGTGAGCTGCAGATAAAAGGCAACTTCATTCTGCAGTCCACTGGGTTCACATTTCGGAAGAACCTGGGAGTATAGGTACTACTACCCTGTACATACACATCTTGTAGTGAATTCGTGTTACATTGTTAAGTATTTCAACCTTCTGCACAACCACAATTAGTAAGGGTACTAAGAAACATTTAACCCCTTCAATCTAGGCTGGCACAGGAGTTGAAAAGGCCGGGTTCGGCAGAGAGGCGGATGGGATGGTGATTGAACAGGGCATGAAGTGCATATCCTGTAGTACAGTAGGCGTGGTGGTGGCAGTAGTGGGAAGGTCCTAGGAATTTCCTGTGGGGAGTCAGAAACTGAAAGGGGCGGTAGGATAGTATAAAATGGAAGTGGGAGGGATGGGACAGGCTGGGGTGGGTGGGATGGCTCAGGATGGAGGTGGGAGGGGTGGGTTGAATGGGTCAGGATGGAGGTGGGAGAGGTGGGTTGGATGGATCAGGATGGAGGTGGGAAGGGTCGGAATGAAGGTGGGAAAGGTTGGGATTGAGGAGGGAGGGGTGGGTGCGATAGGCTATGAAGGTATGTGGTGGGCATCGTTGCGAAAGTATGCAGTGTGAAGATGGCTATAGGTTGGGTGATATTAGTCGTAGTGAAGGTTTAAATCACTATTTAAACACACACACAGGTTGATCTCTTCAAATACTGAATCCACCTTTCCTGTCTGACGATTTTGTTTCAAGTTTTACGGGAGACCTTTCGAAGCGGAGGAAGTAAATAAAGGCAACTTATAGGCCCTACCCTTCCTAGACGTGTAAGCTAAGTTGAATAATTTGTGTGTGTGTGTGTGTGTGTGTGTGTGTGTGTGAGAAAGAGAGAGAAGGGGGGGGGGTCTAGAGCCACTGACCCGTCAAGGCAAAGGGACGAAGGCTCAAGCCCCTTTGAGTCATACCGGTACACGCCCCTGCTTGTCGGTGGTACACGTGACCAATGGCGAGACCTTGGCCCGTATTCTCGTTGATTGAGGAAGCTCCCTAGCATCTTTTCCTAAGCGATTTATTTTTATTACACCTTACTGTCCTCTTCCCTGTTACATAAATCCTTCCAATATCGCCATAAGCTGCATAAATAAAGAAACAAAAGGATATTCAGCAGGCATAAACAAAAATAAATTGCTAAGGAAGAGGTGTGACGGAGCTTTCCTGACCAACCAGAATACGAGTCCTTATGCAATCTGCGTACACCTGTTTAAGTGACCACTGCTTACATAATTAAGAATTCGGTTGCCACGCGCATGCTACCTATGACCTACTTAAGGATTGAACTCCCCTTTAACAGAGCTGTGAAAGAAAAAAAAAAAATAAGGGTCGAATATCTCTTAGCAACAATGGGCTATGTATGAACCCACCAAAAAGATTATCTGTGAATGACCCTCGTTCCTGAGAGTGGTGGGGTCTGACGCGGGCAGGCCATATACCTAGCATTGCCTCCACGGGTTCAGCAGATTACATAACTTGGATTTATCATCTTGACCTTACCTTTCTGATTTCTCATCCAAGAAACACTACGTAAATATAACTACTGCAACCGACGTGTAAATCCAAGAATATTGAGTACAGTACTGGTGGCTAATTTCCCAACTCGGAGTCTACACGATTTATCTCACGTCTTATCAGTAACCACGTGTAGGCGAAGTGGTATCCCCATGTGGCTGGAATGCTTTGATTCAACCAGCCTTGACATAAACCTCTCTCTCTCTCTCTCTCTCTCTTTTAATGTGAATTTAGCCTACCCTAATCCATCCCCTCGACTCTTTGGTGCTGCTTCTCAATTACTGAAGTGTAGCCTACCGCCAAGGATTATCTAACTTCCCTATTCCCCCTGGGGAGGGGGGGGGGAATACTTCCCCAGTGCCCCTGGTTGTCGTAAGAGGCAACTAGAAAGGGCCTCTTTGCCTCCAATCTTTACCTCCGCTAAGGAGGTTATGTTTTACCTCACGTTGGTTTGTTTGTCTGTCTGTTAGCAGCATTACTCAAAAAGTTATGAACGGATTGTGATGAAATTTTGTGGAAGGGTGGGTCATGGGCTAAGGAAGAAAAGATTAAATTTGGGGGCGGATTCGGATAATCCCGGACAGTATCTCCAAAAGTTCTCCATGAATTCCAATGAAGTTTTGCGGAAAGGTGGGCCATGGACCAAGAATTGATCAAATTTTGGGGTTGGATCCGGATCCTGTATCCATGGATCAGGATCCTTTTTAATGGCAATGGCATTTGCGGTGGTATGCGCTCTCTGAGCGCTCTCTTTACTACACTGTTCGTGTCTCATGTTCTACCTCTTGATATTTTTGTGTTTCTTCCGGTCTTTAATTTTCCTTTACCCCTCTCAGGCTAGACCTTTGGTTTAATAGCATGAAAAGTTTAAGGACCTCCCGCTGATATTAACCCTTCCTCCCATCCCGGGTAAAGTCGTTCAAGTAACTGACCAATCAAGCTGTTTTAATGCTACTGTAAGGCCACTTCTAAGCCATGACCACTTTACGCCAAGGCCACTTCTGTACGAAGACCACTTCTATGTCTCTTTTTCCCGTTTTTGTTTCATTGTTATATAGCTTTCCTCTGTATTAGTACCATAAGGTTTTAGATATCTGGTGCTAGAGATCTGCCGGTTCCCTGCATACACACTACCGGTTGATATGCCCCGCTACTGCATCTTTCATTTATTAAAAATGTAGGCAATTTCTATCTAACAAGTAGCAGAGAGCAATCAGTCCATTACTAATACTTTACATGCAACTCATACCACTTATAACTTCCACGGTTCAACCACGTATCATAATTATCGGTATTATTATAGTTTCAGCCAAAACCACAATTACTAGATTTTGATCTTTTTTTTCGGTATTTTTGACAATTCTACGACACTCCTTCTATGGCATTTTCGTCGCTAATTAGTTTTACTCTTGAAGGTTATTATCTTCAAGAGTAAAAAAAAAAAAAATGCGTCGACAATGCCATAGAAGAAAAGCGTCGTACAATTGTTTTAAATACCGAAATATGGATCAAAATCTTGTAATTGTGTTTCTGGCTGAAACTATAATTTTACCTTTAAATGCTATATTAATCCTGACCACAGTAATACACAGGTAATGAAAATGTGAGGTTTGTATTTCGCATTCTCGCCCTTTGATCCTGAGTGACGTTCCACTAAACTTTTCGCTACCGATGTGACAAAGGTTAGTATCAGAATGTGCAGTTACATGAAACAAAGTGTCATTTCCGAGAAATTCTGAAAACGTTTGAAATTTCCAACCAATGTGCCATACAGGTTAACATCAGAATGTGCAGTCTTATGAAGCCATTGTCATTCCTGAGTAGTTCTGAAAACGTTAAAAATTCCACAACAGTATAATCACCAAATGACATCCAAGCTAACGGCATCGGTGTACACCGCCGGATACCGAAGCATCCCCTGATGATGTAACGACCTGGACTGTGTTTAATGTTTACTCACTTTGATGTAGTCCTGAGCCATCGCAGGAAGACGTCCACAGAGCTCAAATTACGCAACACACCACCAGCCCGGCACACCACATACAACTGAACCGCCAAGACCCAGTCAATACGCGCCTCTGGGGCTAGATAACCGCCATCTGATCTTCCTCTAACCCTCCTCTCCCTCTCAGGCTCCCTCCCTCCACAAGAGTTACCAGATGTAGGATTCGCAGGTACAGTATATGCATTGTGAAAAGCAGTTGATGTTCAAATGTACATGAAGGGGTCGTTTACATATGTTTCATGTCGTTAGGATTTAGTAGCCTGACTGATTTAGTAGCCTGACAACGTGTGAATTTAATTAGCAAGACTTGTAGTCATCAAAGGTGGCTTACCACTTAACATTATCTTCTTTTATTGAACATCAAAGAACATTTTATTGCATCCCTCAGCTTCATACCTTGCAGGATAATGCCATCGAATAGCACTCTGTTGTCTATCTTTCATAAGAAAACATTCAAACTAAAAAAATCAAAATTGATTCAGGTGGTTGCCACTTGCCGCAGACCGAAGTTAATTGCCCTTTCTAACTTGTAATTTGACCACAACATATCGTCATCTTGTTGATCTCTAGTTAGTTGAACGTACTGTACATAGAATACACAATGGCACATCAAGATACTTTTGACATAAGAGATAAAGCAAACAGCAACGATTATGGAGGCTTTGTGTGTGTGCGTGTGTGGTAACAACACAGAGGGTTCTTTATGTCCAGCGAGATATTATGATGCTGTATTATGCGTCGTTGCATTGTATTTACTCTCCTTGGAGGGCACACACACTGTAGTTCTTTACACATATTCCTTACTTGCAGACACTGCAAGCAGTATACAATCAGGAACACACCATAATCGCTCCAGACACTTCCATACACGTTGTAGGCTCTACCCCCCCCCCCCACCCGACGCTGAAGGGAAGCCTACCTGTAGTAGAGCTGTGACCCTTGAAAAGTAGTAGCTGAAGCGTTCACAAGGGAGTCAAACCTCCCGTATTTCCCTGCTCCTCGCCGTGGGAAGGACCCTGGTCTAACCCTGTGTTGTGTACCACAAGGTGGTGCCGGTTCCCTAACACTGTATTGTACTACACCTGTCCAGGAGGACGGTCTCAAAGAAGCAGTTGTTTACCTGTGGTTGATGGGTCATCTCGGCCGAACAGGCCGGAGTTATGCAACAACTCCCCCATCTCTCTCTCTCTCTCTCTCTCTCTCTCTCTCTCTCTCTCACACACACACACACACACACACACACACACACACACACACAAACAAACAAGCCATGCAGCTGCACACATCCCATATTGGTTCATAGCGATATTTAAGATGTATGACCTCGCACACAGCTGTACACACACACACACACACACACACACAATGGAAGGAAGGTATGAAAAAATGGATTAAAAAAAAAAGGCGTTAGAGAAGGTAGACAGGGTTTTGCAGAGGTCATGGCGGGTTCTGGGATGGTGGGGGAAAGAGACAGCTCATGGACAGGCATGTACCGGTATAATTCCTGTATTTTTGAGTGTGTGTGTGTGTGTGTGTGTGTCGTAATGCGAATCACACTCAACGTAAGGAAATGCAAGCTGTGATAATTGTACGCTATACTGTATACATTCTAGGCAATGGGTATTTTTAGCGCATTTCTGAGTCGTGGAATTACTAGTCTGCAATGTAAAACAAACATGAGCAACAGAGCCACTCTAAAAGTTATGGAGGCCCTGGGATACAGCATTTTGTGGAGATTCCCATTAGGCCGAGCACCGAGAATGTGAGGAGACAGGCTAGGGGTAGGCCAAGGTCCAAGGACCTTGGGGTAGGCTACAAGGGGTGGATAGCATGGCGCGGGGGTGGATGTAATGTAAACTTCTTGCGCCTGACTTGGCATGCATTCTCGTACGATGAGGGATCTTGTTAACACCTCTTTCTTGGCGATTTATTTTAGATGTTAGACCTTCCTAGTATCTTGTAACATATATATTTCTTTATAAGAAAAAAAAAACTATTAAAGTGGCTCATGCAGAAAATTAATAAACTGGTATGGAAAAGGTGTTAGAGAGCTTCTGTATCCGACGAGAATATGACCCCTTGGCACTGCTCTGTCCACAGATGAATATCAGACATGGATTAGAGGAGTACGCTACCCTTATTTCTAACAAAACAATAATTACTTATTATCAAAGAACAATGTTACTAAACTGTATGCAATAAATATCTTACATAAAGAGTATCACATAATATTTCAGTCCAAGAGAGATTTGGAAATAAATTTTGAGGAATTTGGTAGTCAGTCACCATGAATTCAAACTTGTGTGTAATTCCACTGGCAGTCACCCCTGTTTTTCATTGCTGGATCCGGACCTGGAATATGGTATTTCAGGGATGATGTGGATATTAGGACAGGTGCAGTTAAGAATTTTCTTTAATTTGTGCACCCTTTTCCCCACAGACATCCACCTTATTTTAAAGTCAAACCTAGCCTGTACAGCAGACACATTAATGTCTACTGTTGTGTTTTAGGGGCATTACATTTCTCAGGTCAGTATTTATTTTTTCGTGGGATCCCCGGCCTTTGGTGTCCGGGATCCTGGGGCCTATAGGCTATGGACCCATAATCCTCCCCTCCCCCCTTTTAAACCGGTGCACTACAGTAGAAAACTAGATACAACAAATAAAGATAATTCTCTTGATGTATGCGTATATAACCAGTTATTTTTTTGTACACATATAGTTAGATATACAAATGGACCCATGCCTGCTTATGCCCTCACTGTCGTAATTTATATGAGAAGCTATGATTGAATTTTAGCATCCTTTGACCAAAACGCCTCATAATACTTAAGCACTCACCGCGCTGGCTGCTACGAAGTTCGTCGATCGTTGTTACCGATAATCATACAACATCTCAAGGATTACCCCATGGCTGATTATTAGTAAAAAGTTACATAATCAGTTTGAAGCATTAAACAAACTCACCTAATTAATCCATTCATTTATATCTGACTAGTGTCCAGTAATAGGATTAATCACTACGTCGATCACCAAGAACAGAGAGCAACGGCTAAAAAGAGCTAACCAGTATTATTTGATTATAATTCTACGAGTCAGTGTGATGCTGAAACCAACTGTAGGCAAAACTTGTTAAAAAAAAAAAAAAAGTCTTTCTCAAGCACTTTAATGATAAGCACCGGCATATCTGTTTTTGCAAAACCATTCATTAACTTGTCTTTCAGGAATCTTCCGAAATATATATGCGAACATTGAAAAATTCGTAACTTTCAAAGCTTGGGAGGGACCGTAAATGTAGATGGTGCTATTACTCGTCTCTGTCAGCGGTGCTACACATAAATATACACACTTAGTTGATCAGGACAGTGTATTGATGTTATGGAAATGATCTAAGTGCAGTGGTACGTCATTTTTTTTCTGGTTCAAATTCTAAGGCTTAGATTCAGGTATGATGTAATGGTACTGTACCGAGTTTGGGTTGAGACCTTATTCCGCATCTTGTATGTGCACGTGTGGCAGTGGGTTGTGTGAAGTATTTCGAAGTTACGATTCTTGTGTGCTTGTTAGACGGCCAAGGAGTATTTCAAGGCAGTGTTGGACTATATGATCAGTCTTTCATGTGCCGAGGATGGTGGGCTAATGTCTCCACTGAAGGAAAACGCTTTGTTGGTGATCACTCAACTATCTCTACTTCGACGCCACAACGAAGGTTAAGAGGTAAGGTAGAGTAGGAGCTGGCAGGACAAATATATTTACTTATGCAAAGGTTCAGTTAAGACGAGTCAGGGAAATAGTAGGTTACTGTATCAAATAACATTGGGGAAATTGCTGTGGTCTTGTCCCTCCGCTGGTTTCACGGTGGTAATATAAGGCGCAGTAGTCCGTTTGTTTTCACTTGATGGAACTGTGCCACTCCTAGAAAAGTTTTAAGTCGTAGTTGCATGAAATTCGATGATCCATCGTTATGAGGATGGAATGAGTCTCCTTGGTTACAAGTCATATTAACCCTTCAGCCTGGCCATCAGATGAATGGGTGTGGTTAGCGATCTTATCAGGTGAAAACAGACGGTTTTATTGCGTTTTCGGACATCCCAGTTTTTTTTTTTTTAACGACAAATTTACTGGAGCTACTACATATTGCGACTCAGATTAAGGCAGGAGTCCTTGGTTGGGTTAGGTACGGTAAGGTTAGGTTAGGTTAGCTTAGGTTAGGTTAGTTAATTTTGTTTGGTTAGGTTAGGTTAGATAATTTTTGGTATGGTTCATTTTGTTTTAAAAAATATAGTATTGTGTATGAACAGATGATTAATTACTAATGCAGGATGCTTCATTTTTACTGTTCACTGTGCTGTAGACCATTTATTACTTGATTTTCCTATACCGGTAGTTATTATCATGAATCCACTTTCCAGAATATTCCATTTCCTATGGTATGAAGCCATTAGAATCAAGCATTTCGGATTGGAGATGCTGTACTTTACTGTAGTTCTAACCTTTGCACCTCTGTGTCCTGACCTGAGTATCCTTTAGCTGGCATCCTTTGGTTTTGACCTTAGCATCCTTCAGTCCATATTGTGATGTTCTCCAGGTCCAACCTTGGCATCCATATGTCCTAACCTTGACATTCTTTGGTCCTAACCTTGGCATTCTTTGATTCTAACCTTGGCATTCTTTGGTCCTAACCTTGGTATTCTATGGTCCTAACCTTGGCATTCTTTGTGCCTAACCTTGGCATTCTTTGATCCTAACCTGGGCATCTTTTGATTCTAACTTTGGCATCCATCTGTTTTAACCTTGACATCCTTTGATTCTAAATGTATTATTCTCAGACCTAAACCATAGCATTAATCAAAGGGTCATTTATGGACATTGCACAGATCACAGCTATTGGGATTTAGGATACCATACCTTGTCTGAGAAAGCCACATTGTTTGGTTCTAACCTGGGCATTCTTTGTTTCTAACTTTGGTAAAGCTGTAAAGCTTAACTTTTTTCTGTGTGTAATTTCAGATTTTGAAAAGTTAAATATTATTGTATTTCCACATTCTGAGGTTTCCCTCCACGACAATAGCCATTCATCTGGTTTTATTGCTCTTAAACCATTTTTTCAGACTTTCAAGACCAAAGTAATGAAAATATTGGTAGTGGTACCGTAAATATCATTCCTCATGGAAGTTCTGTAGCTGTAAGTGGCAGTAATTTAAATTGTCTTTATGATTTTATTGAACATTATTATTTGCAGTGACAATGGCATTTTCACAAAAATAACACTTTTATATATATACATGATTCTGGCTTAAAAAAAAAAATAAAAGCACCAAATAATGTAGTGTCAGCGCAGTGGTAGTAAAATTCCCTTAGCATATGAGAACAGATGACACTTGCTTCTAGCCATGGCAGGTTTATTGCTGCTTATGTCTGTGTAGTCTGATAGATTGAAAAGCTTTTCAATTATTTAATGAAAAAATTATGTGGTATGTGAATAATTGCACTCAATCTGGGTTGTACAGTAATATTAGAATTATTGTTTGCTCTGTGTACTTTGATTTTTTTGGAGGATGATTGGATTTTGTCATCTTTTTTTGATGAAATTTCAACTTGCTCAGATTCACTGTTCCTTACTGGTTCTCACAAGATGAAGCATAGTGTAAACTAAAGTCTTTGTAGGCATCAGTATTTCACAACCACAGCTAGGGTTGATTTAGTATATAAATGATAAGTAGATGGTCATTTTTAAAAAAATGCAGTTATATATTTCTTTTCTTCTTTACATGGTATTGATCTTGCTGAAGAGTGCTAATGAGCTGTAACAGTGTTTATTATTATTATTGTTATTTTTTTTTTTCTTAATTTCAGTTCTCTCCAATTCTCTCCTATACAGGAATGTTTGAACTCCCAGCAGAGAGAGCAGTGAGCAGAGCATGGAAATTTAGGGGTAGCACTGAATTATGAAGCATTATATGCCCTTTGGGAGCCTTTGAAACTTATCTTTCCCATAGTTTTGGTGGCAGCTGTTTGATGATTTTGAGTAGTTTGCATCAGTACCACCTCCCCTCAAAAAAAAAAAAAATCATCTGCCAGCAAACTAACAATGTCCATAAATGAAATTAGGACCACAGTAGCTTCTGCAATTTTTTTTTTTCCCCTCCTGCTGATCCAACTCACACCTATACTCAGATTTCTTTGTCACATCATATCATCCATGAAACTAGAAATTGGTAGCTTTTCATCTTTCTGTTTTTCTTCTTTACTTAATATTGGATTTTGAAATTGACAAAATATACTGCACTGTAGGACTAACTTTTATCATTGGTCTTTGTTGCAGGTGAGCAGCCTGACTACATTCTCAGCTGTGGTGGTATGTACAATTACAGTTGGCCCGCCTTATTCACAGGGGTTGCATTACAATTAGCGCCCCCTTGAATGTGAAAATCTTTGAATAATTGGTACCATCACAGAACTTCCCATGGAGTTGTAGTCGAACTTCTGTATGTGATGTGGTTGCATAAAAACCTTTTGCAGTGCCACAGAATGTCAGAAATTTGCATCTGCATGCTTGAAATGTGTTATACAAGTTTTATATAAGTACCGGTATTCTTTGGAGAGGGTGTATATGCTTGCAGATAAGGAAACTGTGAATATATAGGGCCAACTGTACATTCTAGCAACATTCTTTCTTAGTATTCCTGACTCAGTTTGCAGTCATGTCTATGTTTTACATTTGCTTGAACTTGATAGAGGTCTGGCTCCTGTCAGCTTGGTTGATGACTGAGTATACTGTAGTCAGATTGGAAGTTAGTTAATTTAGAGACAGTTCATACCTCATAACTAAGGCTTATTAAGTTTCTTATAACCAAAACATGGAGCTATTGTTTTCAAGTTGAGGGAGTTGCTCATTGCCGTCGGGTGAAAACAAAATACTATACTCTTTCTGTTGTATGGTATGATGCCCAAACTTTTGTGAATTTTTACATATTTTGACGAGAGTTTTCCGATGGTAGAGGTGTGTACCGGTTCTCGATAAACCGCATCACCGGTACGTTCCTCTCGTGGAACAAGTCTTCTGCTTCCCCTGAACCAGCGTAGTGTATTGAATCAAGCACTGAGCTTTATAAGCACATAATGAATGCATATTTAACAAGAATATAAAATCTCATCATTTTTTGGCACAGCAGTGACAGTTGGCCATTTTTTTTTTTTTTTTGTCTGCTTGTTTTGTGTTTTGCACAGGTGCATGCGAGTTGCTATGACACTGTTCACGACATTTCAACGGATATGTCGAGCATGCTGCCGTAGTGCCTTGTCTGACTTTTTGCATGTTGCTGCTCACGACCTGCTAAGCACATGAGTTGTGTTCATAATGCCTTCTCTTAAAAAGCAAAGTGTAGAACCATTAACAGAATGTGTGAACTGACACGTATGTGTATTGGTTCAGCATATTGATGATGCATACGTATTTGTGCCTCAGTTTAATACCCATTTCCAGTGGACGGTAATTGCTCATAGCTGTTTATTGTAAAGTTCCAGTGGTAGGAGGCTCCTTAGGAAGTGTCTTGGAACTTTACAACACCATAGGAGGGAGCAGCTTGGATTCGGAGAGCTGAGGAGTTGGTGCATTGCTTTGTGCCTCCAATTACAATATGTGACTCAAGGCTTCATGACCTTCCTCTGGGATTGTTGATATATTGTCCGGTCTTTGAAATGATCATCTGGTTATGCTTTCCCATGCCCTATGAGACCAGTAGGAGCCCATGCAAGTCCTAACCTTTTGTGGGAGTAAGTTGTTTCATTTGTTTTCTCTCCCCCCCTCCCCCTTCCCGGTCTTTGCAGTGTGGGGAGGAAGAGGTGGTAGTTCTCCCTCAGGCAGAAACAGCTAAGGGAGTTGCCTCCAAAACACAGCTGCTGAGGGGAAAAAAAAAAAAAAAAATGTTTTGGCAGTCCTGAAGCCTTTTTTTTTTTTTTTTTTTTTTTTTTTTTTTTTTTTCCTGTGCTCTACCATTTTGCAGGCAGTCAAGGAAGAGTAACCAAGACATGGTAGAAGTGCAGATTGAGGAATTCTTGGATGTCATGTACCAGGACATAGACTGACTCTTAAGTGCAAATGACCACAGTCGAAGAATAGATATAAGGTGGTGGGAAGATGCATAGGTTCATCAGCACCAAGCAAGACTTATGCATTACCTAGGTTCCCTTGGTTTTGCCAGTTCACGGGTGGCCTGCACAGTATTGTAACTTTGCTTTTGTCTGGAGCTGCTAAAAATGTAAATCAGGGATTCTGGTCTGGTCTGTGATGGCCTTTTGGACATTCATGATATTGTTGATGACATAAGTTGGTGGTGGTGTTACTGTTCCCATTTGAGTAGGGCTACCGCCATCAATAGGTTTGGTGAAACATGCCTTATTGGTTTACGTGCATGAGCATTGTTGTGTTGTCTGTTACAGAATAAATGCTAAGGCATCCAAGCTGGAAATGTGTCACAAGCAACTCCTTTACATTAACTTGTGATGCAGCATCACTTGTAGTCCAAAGCCTTGATCTTTTGTGGCCTTAGGGTGAATGATAGATCCAGCACTCATTGGAGGTGTCTGTGCAGAGTGTGATGACTAGTAGCAGTTTCACCCAGGACATGGCTACTGTGATGCTGTTGTTAGTTCATGATTGTAATAAATCATCCAGTTTTGGGGGGGCTAGTTGAAGGAGTTCTCATGCCTCCTGAAATCTTTCTTATTGTCTTTCTGCAAATTTTGCATGAGGGGTGGAAACTGGGTGCAAATGCCCAAGTTGAGAGTAGAGGTGAGGAGGATCAAGTTGTTGGATTTCTGTTGCGTATCAGGGTAGGTCTCATTGGTTATGTAGTTCATGATTGCAGGTATTCATGTGCCATTTAACACCACCCTGTATGGGTTCTGTGACTTTTCCAGTGTGAGGAAGATGCAGTTTTGGGAATGGATGTTTTCTGTTGTTTTTGTTGGAACTGTAGGGATGACTGGATACTGGCTGTGATAACATCTTCATTTGGGCTGCACTAACATTGTGTAGTTAGGGGTAAGCGATGTTGTTGACTCAAGAGGGTTGCTGCCTAGTGATACTTTTCCAGGGGGTATGAATTCTCAGAGCCAGAGTGAGATGGAGAGATATGAAAAGGCCTGCCCTGCACTGTCCCATCCCACTCCGTACTTTCCTCCGTTCCCCTGTGTCACCTTAGGTAAGCATTTCTGGGGATGGCAGTCTTTCATACCACAAGAAATGTAGATGAGCAGTGTTGTCAGGTGGGCAGTGATCCAGGGTTTGCTTTGCCAGCTTCTGCTCTAATTGAGCAGTCAGAAGATTCCAGCCACCAGCAAGGCACTTGATAAGCAGATCCCAAGAGTGAATTATGAGTTAGCTTCAGGCTTAGGGATTACTTGAAGATAGTAGTGATGCTGTTTGTGCTGCTGAGTGTTGGGGTAATAGCTGTCAGGTTCTCATCCCTGTTGCAGGTCTGAAGCTGGCACATCCTGTACCATTAGGAACTTGTCTTGTAAGAAAGGTAAAGGTTCTCTTGGTCTTTGGACATGAAGAGTTGTACTTGCTTTCGGGTGTGATGTCAGAGACCCAGGGAATTTTAAAGCCCGTTAAATGTCAACAACAGTCTTCCAGAAGATTAGTCGGCTCCAAAAGTGTGTTTCCAAAGTTGACCTGACTGTAAAGGGAGGACCTGGGACCGCTGTGATTAGTACTGGGGGCATTTTGCGGGCAGATCAGTTAATGATCACTTGGAGCGTGTGACTGAGGTCGATAAATGTGTCTTTCATACCAGTAAGTATTCTCTGTCTCTCTGACCTCCATGTAATAAAAGAGAAAGAATTTTGCACTTTCCACTCTCATTGCCAGAGCAGATGACGTTGTGATGATGTCTGATTCCCCTCTGGGTGCACTTTGGGCAGTAGGAACAAGGTTCAAGAAGAAGTAATAATTTTGGTCGTTGTAAATTAGTCATGTCTAAAAAACAGTAATTTGTGTTTTTGTCACTGACCTGGAGGCCCTGGACATTGTGACTATGCACACTTCAGCATAGCAGCCTCCTTGTATTGAGAAAGCATTCAGACCCATGACAACAGTTGATTGCCTGTTATGGTTTCTGATCCAGTTCTGGTACTGACTGCTCGTGCTGTTTGTGGAAAAGAAAAGAAGGCTTTATTGTGACGTGTTGGTGACCTTAAGCAGATTTAGTGCAGTATACGGTAATGTCAGGTAGAGGACAGACTTTCCACCCCACTTCTTTGAGGCAATTCAGAAACATAACCACATCAGACCTAAAGGAGAGGCCAGGGGTAGGAGGGGCAGGTAGGAGGCGTGATCCACTCGGGAACTTGTCTTATGCCCATGATGCTTTGGACCCTTAAAGAGGTATTGGTTGTTGAGTAACCCCGGTCTGTCTGGATGAGGAAACCCATCAACCACAAGTAAGCAACAGCCTGCGCAGGTTTGTCCCGTGCAGTGAACCCATGTTCCCTTACGGCAGACCGCCTGGGAAGACTGTAAAGGTCATGGGCCTTGGTGGAGGTTATGTTCCCGGCTGGACGGACGCTGCATTTGCGTCTCTCCACTCAGCTGACAGGGGTACCATAGTAGGCATCACATGTCCGCTTTATTTGGTTATATGGTTACCACCCAGCTTTGTTAAGGGTTTCGTGGGTTACAGGAGACCATAGGTTTGTCACTCAGTGTAGAGCCACCTGAAATGTTAAGAAGAGCAATGAAAAGTTATAGGAAGGATGGGAGCAATAGGAAAGGAAAAGACAGACAAAATGGATGAGCAGAGTGAAGGATGATGTAGGCAGTGCTGCATCAGTTTACCGGATAATGGTCGCCATCACCTACCACCAAAGATACAAGTAAAGCTCGGCAACTACTAGGATGGCATCAGTAAAGCTTCGGGATAGGCTAAGTAGGATTATGGGTGTCATCGGTTGGGTTATCGTCCTGGTAGTTGGAAGCAGATACGGTAGATCAGGTTGGTCATTACTACAGTTTGGTGAAGGTCGGTGATTTCTCCTAATGTAGCATAACATGGTTACCTGTCTGACGAGTAGTAAATGCGATTGAGAATGCGCTTTATGTCTGCCCTCCCTCTAACTCGCCCTACCCACACTCTTACACCTCTCCACCCCATCCCTCCACTAATTCTCTTACCCTTCAAAGTGCATTCAAGTTCTCCATTTGCTAATCTCCCTTGAAGTGATCTCCTTTAACCTCATCCTCCATTTCCCATATTTACACATTATACGAGTGGAGAGGTATATGAGAGAGAAACGCATCACTATTTTGCGTGTCAACCTTGCGCAGGGGCCATGCTAATCTCTGTATCATTCCAGTTTTAGTATATACATATACAGTACTGCCGAAGCAAGTATTATTTGCGAGAGGGGTGTATAAGATGGGGGAAGGGCAGAGAAATGGCAGGAGACAGGGCGACATGGAGGCGATGTGTTTGTGGCCACCCCGTACGGGATTAAGACGTCCGGCTATAGATAGATTGGTAGACGAGTAGCTTCCAGGTACTTAAAGAAAAATTCATCTTCAGTCACTCCTAGTCAATCTCTCTCCATTGTCTCCACACGGCCAATGCACCCGTCAGAAATATTAAGACATTGGGGTAGGACGATGGTGATGTGAAGATGGTGTTAATCAGCTTATCGATTCCACGACTCATTGGGTTTGTTATCATACGGTGTTATCAGGGGTTGCAGTAGGATGCTTTGTTAATCAGAGGGATTGGATTGAATTATTTAAAATGCTCTTAATTGCCCTGTATTTTGGTGGGGAAAAAGGTTAGGGTGATGATGATGATGAATTACCCCGTATTTTGGTGGGGAGAAGGAACAGGGTATGGGTGATGATTAGTGATGATAAAGATGATGATGATAATAATGAATTACCCCGTATTTTGGTGGGGAGAAGGAAAAGGGTTAGGGTGATGATGGTGATGATGATGATGATAGTGATTGTTATTATTATTATTATTATTATTATTATTATTATTATTTGAATGTGCTTATCAGTGAGCCTAATTAGAGATTATTTATACGGTCTTTAGAAAGGGAACGTTTAAAATATTTATTTAAAACACACACACACACACACACACACACACACACACACACACACACACACACACACACACACACACACAATATCTCTCTCTCTCTCTCTCTCTCTCTCTCTCTCTCTCTCTCTCTCAGCGTTTACTTCACGTATCACACCTTAGCACTCTTTTAAGCTATTTATATCTTTTACTATCAACATAATTAGCGTCAGTATCACACATTGGGATATTGAGGGGTTAAATGCAGACGAAATTGGTAAAGGCGCTACCAATCTCAAAAAAAAAAAATAATAATAATAATAAAGTGATTGATTTTACCTGTTACACCTGATCATTGTTTTATGTTATTTTATGTAGTTTTGATATCGACAGCAGAAAACAAGAGAAAATCGATGCGTGTAGAATAACTCGGTAAGGTGGAAATGTTACGAAACCCACATGGCTACTTAGAATACGTAGGCGGGATGCAAACTCAGGTACACCAAAATATTACCTGCCTGAGATTTACTTCCACCTGTGACCTCCCCATAGGTAAATA
Organism: Coenobita brevimanus; assembly: GCF_032717465.1. NCBI lineage: Eukaryota > Metazoa > Arthropoda > Malacostraca > Decapoda > Coenobitidae > Coenobita > Coenobita brevimanus. Next base: position 49,848,135 of record NC_136991.1, on the reverse strand, counting down.
ATTAAATATTATAGAAAGATTTAACTATACTATTTACTGTTAAGAATTGTTATGTGCAAATTGATCGCTGAGGTAGAGGCTTTACGAGAGTTGCAAACCTAGACTACACAGGTGGGGTTCGAACTCAGGTACACCACAGCCTTACCTGCCGCGGGATTTCCCTCTTCCTGTACCCTCCACAGTGGCATAGAAATTAGCATAAATAAAAAGTATTAAGGGGGACTAAATTAAATCCTCTGCTGTTAATGATTCTAAACTGATCCGGCCTCGCAGTTCAAAAAGGAGGTCGTGGTTACTAACGGGTGATTCAAGGTAGCAAGTCTACAGTAATCAAACGTATCAAGATTCGGCCACATTAGCTCCGGACCTCCCAATAGTAGCGTTCGTTTCTCGCCTATTTATGTGGCTTACCTGTAATCAGTGCCCAGGTGCATGGTGTTCTATACTCTCTTCACTCGTACTTGGCCTAGAAATTACCTGTTCTAAACTCTCAACTCTAACTTGGCCTAAAACAGGTACCTTCTCATTACAGTATCTTTCATTCTTCATTTTGCATGTTTCTTACCTATTTATATGGCTTACCTGGGATCAATGCCTAGGTGATCCTCTGTACTCTCTTTGCTCTAAATTGGCCTAAAACGACCTTGTGTTTTCATTCTTCTTCTTTCATGTTTTTCTCTCATTTATATGTCCTAACCTGGAAGCAATACCTGTGTTATGGTCTGTACTCATTTTACTCTCACTTGGTCCAAAATTGCCTTCCCATCGTCTTGTATGTTTCTCAGGCATAACAGTGTCTTTTTTCTGCCACAGCGTCACGTGAAATAAGCTGCAAAAGGATGAAATTTAGGTCAAGTTTAGGTGAACCGAGTATGGTTTGGCTCAGATTAATAAAGGAAGTTGTATAGGTCTGAGATTATTCTTTTTGAGCAATTATCTCGTTACGGTATTCAAATAATTATGCGCATATACCGGTATTTCAGTGTTTGGTCACTACTCGGCTGTTTATATGACCTTCCTGGAATTAATACTTAGACTCTTATTTTATGTAGTGTATTTAGTTTAATTTAGATTTATATACTGGGAAGTTGTATTGTCTAACCATTACTCCATTTGGGCATTTAGCTGTTAATGTATATCTGTATGTTGGTATGTTTAGTGTTAAGCTTAGAGTGATAGGGAAGGTGTATGTGCGTACAGTGTTTGATGTTAAGCTTAGAATGATAGAGAAGTAACAGGTGCGTATCAGGTGTACCGCCTAGAATGATAAATATGTTCAAATCTGGTGTTAAGCTTAGAATGATAGAGAAGTTATATGTGCACATACCTACAAAATATAAATGTTAAGATTCTTGAGGTTCATTGGTATGGGATGAGAATGCAGAGAAAATGAAAGTACGTTTGATAGGGTCGGATTCGATTCTGGGGACCCTCGGCAGTTCAGCACACAGTTTGACAATAGTGGTGCATGGTGAGGTGGCAAAGAGGGATCGAGATGGTAGACAGACAGTAGATTGAGGGGTAGATGACAGGGGTGGGGGCCATTGTGGTCATTGTATAGAAGGTAAGATGAAATAGGAAGAAAAATGAAAATGCGTTTGAAATGATGTATGCTAGTTCAGTTCTAGGTACTTTTAGATAGTGGTAGAGGGTAGAGGCAGTAGACAAGATGACAGATCGAGTGGTAGATGACAGGGGTGGAGGGCAATGTGGTCATATAGTAGTTACATAGAAAGCAAGGCGTAGTACGAATAACAGTAAAAATAGTTTGGAGTAGTAGGTTCGATTTCACGTAGTTCTAGGTAGTGGTAGAGATGGTGGATAGGTCGTAGATAGAGGGGTAGATGAGAAGGGTGTTGGGAGAGAAGGGGGAGGGGGATGTGACATATCGTAGTGGAAATAAAAAAGAAAAAACGCTTTAGTAATAGGACTCGAACCTGGGTAACCTTATCAGTTGAGGCTAAGGAGATGGGTGGGTGGGTTGCGTGGCAGCGGGTAGAGACGGTAGACAGGTTTGGGTGGCAGGTGGAAGCAGGAGGAGGGGTGGTTGACAGGGAGGGCGGGGGTGGGGTCAGTGCGGTCATGGTGGGGCAAAAGGGAAGTCGTAGTTACTAACGGGTAAGTCTGGTTTCTATGATTTTATGGGATGCTAGGATTATCAAGCTTCCACATTAGCTCCGGACCTCCCGCTTGTATGCTGCCGGCGGTTTTAATGTTAACCTTTTATTCGCAGTTGTTTGGAGGTGTAATGGAAGTTGGGTACATTTTTCGTGCCTTGTACTGATTACCGTACGATATTCGTACGTCTCGCGACCTCTGAACTGCACAACGAAGCGAATTTTGTCATATTATGTAAGCGTATTCCTATCTTTTCCTCCTGTGTTTTTTTTTTTTTCCCTCAAGGCTACATACATACATACATGTAAATATATGTACATTATATGTTTATGTATGTATATATGTGTAAGATTGGCTTTCTGATAATACCTGCTGATGTGTAGGTGTCCTCTTTTGATGGCTGTAACATGATACTAGGTTAAGTAATTATTTTGTCTGATCATTTAATTGCCAGCCACCATTTCTGTTAATGCAGACACTACCGTACTGTATATTGGATGAAATGGAGAGGGTTGAAAGATGTAATGTCAAATCACGTGGTCAGGACATCTCGTGTTTTGTATTCCTGCCTATTTCAGACGAGTTTAACCGGAGCCAGGCTGTTGTTAGTGTCGCCATAAACCCAGACGATTTTATTCAGCTGGATGAGTCATAGGATCCTCAGTGTTAGATTGAGGTTTTGTCAAGAAGTATGAGGCTTAGAGCGGTTTATTATGACACTAAAATGTAAGGTGATTATATAAATTAAAGTGTGCGGGCACGGCGAATGTATTCAGCTGAGAGTGAGTTGGATCCTTAAAATGTAAGACATAGAGTTTATTGGGAAATATTAGGCTTAGAGGGTTGCAGTCGGTAAGTGTAGGGTGTGGATATGTGAATGGAAGTGTGTGGACAGGGCGATTTTAATCAAGTGAGATTGACTCATAGGCTTCGTAGAGTGTTAGCCTTAAGTGTGGTGGAGAAATATGAGGGTAGGAGCTGTTTGTGATGTTAAAATGTAAGGTGTGTAGGCTATGTGTGAGTGGAAGTGTGTGTGTGTGTGTGTGTGTGTGTAATGGAAGGCTAAGAGGTGTGTGTGTGTGTGTAATGGAAGGCTAAGAGCTGTTTGTAATAATACTGAAATGCAAGGTGTGTAGGTGTGGAAGTGTGTGTGTGGGGGGGAAGGTAGGCTAATAGCGGTTAATACTAATGCAAGGTGTGGACGAGGGAAGTAGTGTGTGTGTGGGGGGGGGGGAATGGTAGGCTAAGAGCTGTTTGTTTAACACTAAAATGCAAGGTGTGGACGAGGGAAGTAGTGTGTGTGTGGAGGGGGGAATGGTAGGCGTTTGTTTAATACTAAAATGCAAGGTGTGTGCGAGGGAATTGTGTGTGTGTGTGTGTGTGTGTGTGTGTGTGTGTGTGTAAGTGCATGCGTGTGGGTGTAGGTGTGCGCGGTGGAGTTAGAGCGGGTGCCAGCCTGCCAGTGTCTCGGGAGGTCCGGAGCTAATGTGGAAGATAAACGCGCAGATAAAGCATGATCTTGACCATAAACTCTAGTACCCGTTAGTGACTACGACTTCCCTTTTGCCCACACCGGCCCGCATTGACCCCATCTTCCCATCGGGGGTCGCAGGAGTGTTTTGGTCAAGCCTTTCCAACCAGGGACGTGTTTTTCAGCTTAATTTCCCCCCCTTTCAGACACTAAGCTTTGGAGAGAGTAACCTGACCTGACCTAACTAATTGACCCAGCTTAACTAATCTAACCTAACTTAACCTAGCCTGACCTCTTCCTACCGGAGAGGTTAGATATCCGTCCGTAGGTGCTTCAGGTGTGTTTTAATTAAGCACCCCCCCCTCCCGTACGGTGGTCTTTTGTGGGTTGCTCAAGAAGATTAGCGCCGGAAATGATTAACCTGTTTGATACGGCGACACTTATTATTTTCATTTCTTGAACTGGAATATTTCGTGGACTTGATTATTTCTGGAACGAATATTTCCTGAACTTTATTATTTTTGGAACGAACATTACTTGTCCTGGAATGATTCTAGAACTGGAATATTTCTTCAGCTGGAATAATTTTTGACCTAGAACATTTCTCGAACTAAAATATTACATGAACTGAAATACGGGGTTAGGACAGTCACTGCTGGTGGGGAAAATTCCATGCCCTTCATTTTGTCCTCGGGGGGGAAAAAAAAATCATAGCAAAGTCCTCACACCTGTCACACTCCCAAGAAATGTGTGGCTCGTAGGAAAAATAAAAATTGAGCTGGAAGCGGGTTTGGGCAGGGCGGGGGGAGCGTTTGAAATGCGTCAGTCCCAGTGGGTGTTGATCACGTGACTTAGATACGTGCTTATTGTACAATTGGTCCTTGACGTGGGTGACCTCGGGCTGCCTCGGGTCGGGTTGGAGAGGGTAAGTAGGGTCCTCCTCGGTCTCGTCTATCACCCTACAGCTACCAGCCATTATGCAGATTTTTATGATATTTTTGTCGCGGTACCATGCAACAGTAACAAAAACAATAACAACGACGAGGGTGATAATAATAATAATAATAATAATAACAACAGCAGCTTTATTTCGTGTCCCCATAAAAAGATAATATTGCAAAGTTAAGCCATTTTAACATGAATGATGGTGATAAACAAACAAGGTTGTACAGTATATTGTAAAGCCTTCTGGTAGGAGAGGTCGCCATCCATCCACTTGCGTAATCTAGCCTAGTGATGGTCAGGTGGGGTAGAGCCCACGTAAAGGTAATTGCTGTACATGGGTTTTGAATTGCATCGTCCAAGCACCCTTAGTTATATCAAAATATCACGTCCAGTATTCATGGGTCTCAGTTTTGTGACTGTATACCTAAATTTAGCATACCTTTCTAACGATCTAAACGGTATATGGGTTGGATTTGCATTGACCGAGTGGCCATTGTTATTAGACAGAATTACAGGTTCAGTATTCGTACATTTCACCTCTGACCGTCTGCCTAAACGAATTGATTGCTGTATGCACTTGTAACTACTTCTGTATGTAATTGTATTTATTGAAGCAGGTGTATGACGTACGTTTCAGCTCTGACCGTCTGCCTAAATGTATTTATTCCTTGTAGTTTTGCTGTATGCACTTTGTAACCATTGACTATGTAACTGAATTTGCTGAAGGAGGTGTGTTGAAAGACCCACGACCCTCTTTAGTTGTGTGTGTGCTCAATACTTGTACAACGATGAATATTTAAGCCAATTAAAGTGATGTCGTGTTTATATGAGTATTAATTTCGTCGTCCAAACGCCGCACTGAGTCTTGTAGCGATGTAGTGTCTTTATCGATAATAGCGTAGGACGGACACCCTTATTTATGATTCAGAATTGCGGAGGGTATATGGTAAATATTTCAGCCAGTTAATCGTGATAGTGATGTACTTTTATGAGCATTAATTTCGTCGTCCAAACGCCGCACTTAATCTTGTAGCGATGTAATGTGTTTATGGATATTTGTATAGGACAGACACCCTTAGTTATGATTCAGTATTGCAGAGGGTCTATTCACACGGCCCTGTGGCGCAACGGATAACGCGTCTGACTACGGATCAGAAGATTCCAGGTTCGAATCCTGGCAGGGTCGCTGACATTTTCTTTTGCCATGGAAGAAGCAGGGAGTTACGGCCATTATTTATTTATTTATTTATCTGTTTACTTGTGAGTCGATTATATGGTTTCCCTCACAGTTGCTGGTGATGAGGGGCGTTGTAATGGCCGATTTTCTTGTGAGAGGCATGTAAGAAACTTGAAGCCATTGATTGAAAAGTGGATGAAGCCATTGATTGAAAAGTGATGGAAGTGCTGAAGCCATCGATTGAAAAGTGGATAGAAGTGGTCATTTATTGAAAAGTGGATAAAAGTACTGAAGCCATCAATTGAAAAGTGGTTGCAAGTGCTGAAGTCATCAGTTGGAAAGTGAATGGAAGTGCTGAAACCATCGATTGAAAAGTGGATGGAAAGAAGCCATCGATTGAAAAGTGGATGGAAAGAACCTATCGATTGAAAAGTGGATGGAAGTGCTGAAACCATCGATTGAAAAGTGGGTGGGAGTGCTGAAACCATCGATTGAAAAGTGGGTGGAAGTGCTGAAACCATCGATTGAAAAGTGGGTGGAAATGCATTCTACTTCGTTCATTAGGTAGTGTGATGGGATTTTCAGTGGTATGGAGGATTATTCTGTGGGATAGATATAAGAAATTTGACGCCATGTTTGTAGATTGATTAGAGATGCACGAGGCTCATTAGGTATTCTATAGACAACTCCATATACCTGCCTATTGTATAGCCTATTCCTTTTCCCACGCCACATACAGTACAGCGCAGCATAACATAGGAAAGAAATGGGATGACAGGTTATGAGAGGTTGGATTTATGTCTTAAAGAAGAGAATACTGATCAGTGAATGGATGTTGGTCATTTTCACTGGGTATTGAAGTTTGTCGTGTTTGCTTATGTATCCGAATTACTGTTTTTTTTTTTTTTTCTGCATTTTTAAACGAGGGAAATTTAGTGAGGATGGTGATGAAAATATACTCCCTTCACTCAAACTTGGCCCAGATTTTCGTCCTTTTGTAGCTTATTTCAGGTAGTGCAGTGGCAGAACGTGGCAATGTTACGGCTCTACATCCTTTCCACAGCACTTCTTCATGACTAGCACCGTATTCTAGTGTTAATCTGTTGTTCCTAAGCATTCACATTGGAGACGGGGAAATTTTGGTCAGGTTAGAGTAAGAAGAGTATAGTGACACGTGTACAGTAGCATAGGAATAGGGAGTCAAAATAGCATAGGAATTGAGAATCAAAATAGCATAGGAATAGGAAGTCAAAATAGCATAGGAATTGGGAGTCGAAATAGCATAGGACTAAGGAGTCAACATAGCATTGGAGGGAGTGGAAATAGTAATAGGGAGTTTTACCTGGACTACGGTAGTGCGTGTGTCGAGAATGATTTGTCCATCCATCATCCAATCCTGCGTTGCCCCATGAGGAGCGTAGGTGCCCGGGGCTAGGCAGTTGGTCCTGACATTTAAGATGAGAGTGACCAGGCTCACTCATCCCTGAGTGGCATTACGTGAGCAATAAACCCCAACCACCCCATGGATATAAACCTTCACCGGCTCAATCCGATTGCAGCGCAGTAATTACCGTACCCACGAACCACCAGGCGAATGATTTGTACTTTCCATATTATATTGTTCTGGACGTGAACCCGTGAACTGTATGCTGAACTTCCCCTTTTCCAGAGGTTCATCATTTTCCTTTAGTTTTAGTGGATAGGGATGAAGTTGAGGGACGTCTGGATAACCGGGACGTGGAGGTACCCGGCTATATCTGTGCCACCCCGTGAAGGCGTCCCTCATCGATACCATGTTGTGAGAAAATATGTGTGTGTGTGTGTGTGTGTGTGTGTGTGTGCAGGGCCCGTTTAAGGAAACTCCCTAGCACTTGTTCCTTAGTGATTTATTTGTGGATATTGCTTGTTAATATCCTTTTGTACGTTATTTATGCGGAGTATGGCGTTATTAGATGGATTTATATAACACAGAAGAGGACAGTAAGGTGTGAAAAGAAAATAAATCGCTTAGGTAAAGGTGTTGGGCGCTTCCTTAACCGACAGGAATACGGGGCCTGGGTATATTAGAAGGATTTAACACTGATGAGGGCAGCAGGGCTTAATAAACAAAACGAATCGCTTAGGAAAAGGTGTGAAAAGGTGTTTGGGAGCTTCCTTTACCGAGAAGGGTAGGGACTTAAATAGGGATCTGGCTGTAGTAGAAGGATTTATTTACCAGAAGAGAACAGCGAGGCACAGTAAACAAAGTAAATCGCTTAGAAGAAGGGATTAGGGAGCTTTCTTAACCGAGGAGAGTAAGGACCCTGGTTATATAAGGATAAATCTCTTAGAAAATCTCTTAGGAAAAGGTGTTGGGGTAGTTGCTGTAACCGAGAAGAAGGATCCAGGTGTTTGAATCGAAAAATCAACTGTGCTCACCAGGGCTCGAACCTGGGACCTTCTGTGTGTTAGACAGATGTGATAACCACTACACCATGAGCACTTGGTAGGAAAGGGAGGAAAGACGTATAGAATCGCTGCCTGAACCCGTCTCGTGCAAAGAAAGTAGGGTAATAGTTTTTTTTTTTATAAGAGCTACCTGCATAAAATAGGTGGAAAGTGTGTGTAATAGCGATATCTTTGTGTGTAATGTTATGAGGTGTAGAGATTTGAGACAGAATTTTAAGAAGCGGAGAAGCCCCTCACTGAAGCCGTCCCGTGGAAAGGAAGTACGTTAATGTTTTCTTGTAAAGATTTACCTGCATACGATAGGTGGAAGATGTGTGTAATATGTCGATATCTTTGTGTGTAATATCGTTTTGAGGTATAGAGAATTGAGGCATAGAATTTTAAGAAAGAGAGAAGCATTTACAGCCCCTCACTGAAGCCGTCCCCTGCAAAGGAAGTAAGTTAGTGGTTTCTCATTAAAGTTACCTGCATAAAAATAGGTGGGAAGTGTGTGTAATAACGATACTTTATAATATCGATATCTTTGTGTATAATATCGTTACGACGTGTACTGAATTCAGGCATAAAATTCTTAAGGCTTTCAGGGATCAAAGCCAGTCTTAGTTAAGCTGAATGAAATTGTGGATTGATTGCTAGTATATATTTTGAAAAGGACTGTCCTCTTTTAAATGGGTTTAATGAAGATGGTCACCGCACTTTGAATATAAGAGAATTCCTTTTCAGCTGGATAAAATGGTCTGTTGGTTACCACAAGAAAGGAAAAATATATAGTCCTTTTGCTGAAGGATAAAAATATATTATTGTCCAACATCTTCAATTGAGAAATCTGTTAGCCCTGTTAAAGTAATTTCAGGTCAGCTTAGGGTAATGTTGGTCATGTTAGGTCCCTTTGGGTTATTTAGATCCACTCGAATCCATTACATTTATTTATGGTCAGTCAGCTTAGTTCAGGTCCATCCATACCGTTGTTCCATTCAGTGCTGTTCTTGCTGTTACCGTTGTTCCATTCAGGGCCATTCGTGCTGCTACCGTTGTTCCATTCAGGGCCATTCGTGCTGCTACCGTTGTTCCATTCAGGGCCATTCGTGCTGCTACCGTTGTTCCATTCAGGGCCATTCGTGCTGCTACCGTTGTTCCATTGAGGGCCATTCGTGCTGTTACCGTTGTTCCATTCAGCAATAGATAGATAGATAGTTAACCCCATTCGGATTCATCAGAGCCTCCTCTTGCCCGACTAGCCTCATATCACATCCAGTTTGGTAATTATTTTCTTATTCATTTGTTTTTCCTTCCTCTGTTCTGTTGTAAAAAAAAAAAAAAAATATACGAGCCTTTTATGTTAGTACTGGGCGGTCCAGGTACAGTTAGGTCCTTCCATGTCATGTTAGGTCATTTCACGTGATTTAGGTTCAGCCGAGGTCAGGTTACGTCCATTTAGAGTCACTCAGCTCCTTCCTGTCCTTCCCTCTCCTTTCCTTTCCTTTCCATTCCTTCTTTTTCTTTTCCTTTCCTCTCCTTCTCTTTTCCTTCCTTCCTTCTTTCTTTCCTTCCTTCCTTCCTTTAAATATTTTTTCAGTTTGGTGCTGTTCCTTTATTTCTTCACCAGTTATTTTCAAACTTGGCTTAATTTTTCATTTTTCCCTTTTTGGGGGGACGTGATAACTATACTCTTTTTACCTCAACTTGGCCCAGATTTTCGTCCTTTCGCAACTAATTTCACAGCTCATAGCATAATCAGATAATACTACAACTCAACATCCTTCCCATAGCGCTTTTTCGTGACCAGCTTTATATTAGAGTGAAAATCCATTGTTGCAAGTGAGCATTCATGGTGAAGAGAGATTGATTTTAGGCCAAGTTAGCGTAGAAGTGGTATAGGCAAACCCAATTAGGCCAGCCGAGATCCAGCGACATCCATTCCCATCAGCTTGGTATCATTCTGGTTAGGTTAGTAGCTTAATGTTTAGACTAAGATCAGTTCAGGACTTTTATGTCATACAGGGTTAGATACTTTCAGGGCACATAAAATCCACAGACTTGTTAGGTCGGTATACTTTTGATCGATCCAGGTCACGCGTGCAGCCTAGTCAGGTCACTCACGCGTACACCCAGGTCAGGTCACTCGTGTTGTCTGTTCAGTGGCTAGTGTTTGCGATGTGAGAGTTAATTTAGGTTAGGCCCGTGGGACTGATTCTATTGAGGGTTGGGGTGAGTGGAGACGAGTGTGTGGGGTGGGATGCTAGTTGGTGGGTGGCAGGGTGTGATGGGGACAGTATAGCATGTGGATATGGGCGGTGAAGGTGGTTTGGTAACTGAGGCAGTGGCAGTCGCTTGTATGATATTCGCCGCATGGGATAAAAAATGGGTGGGATGCGTGGAAAGGAATGGGTGGGATGGTTGGAGAAGCATGGGTGGGATGGACGTAGGAGGTGGGACATAGAGGTTGCTATGAAGCTGGATGCCGTAGGTAGACTAGTCAAGGTAGGAGAAGGAAAAAATGGGTGGGAGAGGGGGATGGGATGGAATGTGGTGAAGTGAAAAGTGGGAGAGGGGGATAGGATGTGGGGGAATGAGAAATGGGAGGGGGAATAGGATGGGACGTGTGGAGAATGAAAAATGGGGGAGGGGGTGGGATGGAATGTGGTGGAGTGAAAAGTGGGAGAGGGGGATAGGATGTGGGGGAATGAGAAATGGGAGGGGGGATAGGATGGGACGTGTGGAGAATGAAAAATGGGGGAGGGGATGGGATGTACAAAGTTAGTGGTGAGTGGTAAGGTTATTGTATGAGGGAAGTCATTGGCATTGAGTCTTGGGAAGATTGTTAGAGAGGCGAGGAGGAGGGAGGGTAGGAGGAGGGTGAGCTGGGTAGAGTGGAGGGGATTAAGGCCACCTAGATACCCACAGTAGATGACCTTGGTAGATGGACTGGAATGTTAGGGGTAGTAGGTAGGATGCTGAGAATACAGTGTTGAGATGGCCATTGCAAGTTTGCCAGTAGTCACGAACAACAGAAATGAAGGGAGGGGATTGGAGTGTATTTTATTATTATTATTATTATTATTTAAGAGTGAAGTAGTTAGAGCTTCAGAGGGAGTGAAGGGAAGGTTCCATGGAAGAAGAGTAGTGATTGGAGAATTTGACTCCATCAACCTGGGAACGTATTCCTGGGTCTCCACGCTATGGTGGAGACCAATAGTTTTTCCTCAGTTGTTCTTCCTTCCTTACGCACGTATTTTTCTTTTCCTTCGTTCGTTCCTTCGTTCGTTCACTTGTTCCTTCCTTCGTTACTTGCTGACTTTTCTTGTTTTCTTTTTTCTTCTTTCCACCCTTTCATTTTCCATCCTTCCTTCCTATGGCACATTTATTCATATTGGTTCTGTTTATTCATTTCATCGCCAATTCGTTTCATACTTGGCACAGTTGTTCGTTTGGGGGATTCAGGTTTTATGAAAAGTTTTTTGGGGGGTTAGAGGTCAGTCCATACAACCGCAAATTTTGGAATCCTGTGTCCTTTGTTCCTTAGTCATCATGGCAATTCGCTCAGATGTATATTAGTGTACTTGTGCTGTGCGGAAATGCTGACAGTGTATTGATTTATTTTTGCTATCTTATGATTTTATGGCTCTTTGGAGAGGTTTTTCAGAACGAATGAGTTAAATACAGCTTTGACTCCCTCTCTACTCAGGGTTTCTCGGAAGTGGAATTAGATTTTCAGGTGATAGCAAGAACAAATACAGAAGACGTTCTCGGGGTGAAGGGGTGGATCATTTCAAGGCCTAAATGCATATTTTACTGTACAGTACATCAGATCTTGTATAGTGTTGGGGACCGTTAGTCACGGCTGTCCTGGACAGGACAGTTAGATACATTGGTACCTTAGAGCTTGGATAGTGTTAAGTGCTCTATGTACGGCCATCCTTAATAGATAACTACATAGATACATAGCTAAATAGGTTAATGTAGATTTAATATGTACTGTAGCATGTACTCGTATACATCATAAAACATTATTAATTATCTCCCTCTGCTATATACTGTATATATATATATATATATATATATATATATATATATATATATATATATATATATATATATATATATATATATATATAATGCCAGACGGCTGTACCTACAGTTCATACCGTATACTATAGGGTACCTACGGCGACAATAGTTCATTCAGACTTTGCCTCATTCATCTTCATTCTCTTACCTATTGAAGCCGCCGTGCCTCTTGTACCATCCAATTTATTATACCATATTGCTGTAGGTCTTCCTCCCCTCATTCTCCCATCAGGTGTACGATCAAAACACTTCTTTGAGTCGAGGATGTGGAAGACAAGTGTGAGTTGGCTAGGTTTTCCACCATACACCTGAGTGAAAGCGTTCTCCTGTGCCTGTCACATTTTGAGCCCCGTCATTTAAGCACCGTTGTGCATTATCACCAAGTCTGAAATTTGTGCAACAGGGAGAGGGGTGAGTTTTCATAGGCTTGCGTTCGCGTGTCATAGTGGAGTGCATCGTTTTGGCCGTACGGACGCCGGGGAGCGCTATGCCCCTGTGGCGCAATCGGTTAGCGCACGGTACTTATAGACAGTGTACGCTGCTAAGCCATGCCGGGGTTGTGAGTTCGAGCCTCACCAGGGGCAGCAATTTTGTTGGACCTTTACCGCTTACCTGGTGATAAACTTTGGCCGCAGGCGTCTGGACTAATGCATGTCACAGTCATTGCTGCACCCATTGCCTCACTGGCCTGATCATGCCTGCCCGGGAGGATCGATACGGCGCTCATTTGTTGCCGAGTTTTATCCAGGTCGCTGCAGATTCATTCCTCTCTTCCCCCCCCCCCCCCTTTTTTTTTTTCAGTTATGGTTGCATGGTGATAAATTTTGACCGGAGGCGTGTAGTCTGATGCTTGCCAGTCATTGCAGCCTCTATGGCCTCACCAGCCTGATAATGCCTGCCCTGGAGGATCGATACAGCCTTCATGTGTTGGCTAGTTTTATCCAGGTTACCTCTCGGATTTGTTTTTTTCATGTACTGTTGAATGGTGATAAATTTTGGCCGGCGGCGTGTGGTCCTGTGCTTGCCAGTCATTGCCTCCTGTATTAGCTTCACTGAGTTGATAAATTCCTGGCTTGAGGGGTCAGTACGGTGCTTATTTGAGGGCAGGTTTCATTCAGGTCGCCCTTTAGGAATTTCGTTTACCATTTGCTGGTTACCTGGTGATAAACACTGACCAACAGCGTCAAGTGTACTGCATGCAAGACCAGCCTTTCCCTGTATTGCTTCACTCGGCCCAGCATCCCATCCCTGGGAGATCGTTACGCCTCTCAGTTGATGCAAGTTATATCTACGTCTCCTCTTAGCAATTTTTTTTCTCTCTCCCCGGCCGTTTACCTTTGGGCGGCAGCGTGTGGTGTACTGCTTGCAAGATCATTCCATACCTGTATTACTTCACTGGGTCCACGCATTCTTCGTCAGGAAGGTCGATAAGGCGTTAATTTGTTGCCTAGTTCTGTGCACGTCACCGTTCGACCTTTTTTTCTGTAATATCGTTTACGGTTCTCCGGCGATACAAATTTTGGGAGGCGGCGTGTGATGTGCTGCTTCCTTGTTAATTCCTTGCTTGTATTGTTTCCGTAAGCCCACACATTCTTACTCTGGAGGGTCGGTGTGGCGCTCATTTGACGGCAGGTTGGCAAGTTTTACCCCCTTCCCCTTCCCCCGCTTCTTATATTCATGGGTAGGTTTTTATGTATCTTATATTTTTACCTGTTTGAATGTGATCATGTAAAACTGTGCCAAACTGAGTCCTCTTAGGTTCGTTCGCCAGAGCTTTTATTGTCTTCTGTCTTGACGAAGTAGTTAGTATCGTCATATTTACACGGTGTTTCTGTAAGGGAGATTGGGTGTCGTGGATGAATATTGCAAAAGGAACTGAAATTTGTCTCTCATGGTGTGGACTTTGGACATTTATTGATATTCCATTTCAGCAAACTCCAGACGATTTTATCCAGCTAAGAATGTGTCACAGTAGCGTGGTGCGACACTAAAGATACTGACCTCGAACATGCTCTTTGTTTATATATACCCCGTCTAAGCTTGAAGTTGTGTAGATTAATGGATGGTTTATTCGTTTGTCTTCACTCAGTCACAAACACTTCGCTGTCAAATTAGAGGGAATTTTAAATGGACACAGCTGGAAAAACAGGTCGTTCTCGGATATTAGTTTAACGTTATGGAGATTTCGCTTGTAAAAAAAAAAAAAAAAAAAAAAAAAAAAAAAAAAAAGGATTCACCATAAATACGACTTCCCTCAAATATATTCTGAAAATTTCCTTGATCCCGAAATGAAGTTGTCGTTGTTGTTGTTGCTGTTGTTGTCGTGGCCCCATGCTGGTCAGAAATGTGGACCCAGTGGACTGCAGGCTTACGATGCCCTTCTGGAGTCCACCCTTCTCCTTTCAGGGGATTGGGAGGTTGCTGAGAAACGTCTGTATAACCAGGCAGTTCAGGAGCCGCCCGGTTTTGTCAGTGCCACCCCGTGAAGGCGTCCTCGCAGACGTGGATAATTAAATTCTGAATAATCGCAATTTTTTTCCCATGAATTTAATACCGTAAATAAGAGGAAGAGAGAGATCAGCTTTCTCCTGTAGGTATCATTGAAATTTGTAGTAGCGATATGTCTGTAATTTAATGGGGAATTTAAAAAAGTGACGTAATCGAGGGCTGATTCTATAATGAATAAATTAATAAATAAATAAGAAAAAAAACACGACGTTAACAGTTTACGGGCCTACCGTATTTTCAAGAACGTATTATTCGTTTGCTTGTCATTTTTCTGGCCAGGTATCTCAAAACACCAGGACAAATTAATGTTTCTTTCCCCCACCAGTATCAGTTTTAGACCCTGGATGATGTCAAGATCAACCAGCAGGCACAAATTTAAGGACGCCAAGTTTTCCAAGTCGATGTCTCTATACCTTGATGTCATCCACAGGCCTGTTAATTCGTATTTGAGATTAGATTTTCCCTAGTATATTTCATAACTTTTACGGAAATACATTTAAAGGAAGAAAGGACTGGGAATGGTAGTAGTAGTAATTGCAACCCCAGGCTTATCGGAACGTATATCCGGTGGACAGTTTGCCAAACTCCCCTTCTTCTGCAGTTCACCAGCCTGTTTTGGGGGATAGGGAGGGACTGAGGTCATACCACTGCCACCACCTGAAGGCGTTCCTCTGGTTTACGTGTTAATTTAAATTTAGTTCCGAGCGGTCTCCTGTCGGCTGGGGTTGGTGGCGCAACCCTGTAATCCGGCGACTCGGAGGCCTGAGCCAGCGGACGGCTTGAGGTGAGGATCACTGCTGCGGGACTCCCCATGTTGAGTGGGCGTCCGCACTAAGCTCGGCATCAATATGGCCACCCTTGGGGAGCCAGGGGCGTCCAGGTTGTCTAAGGAGGTGTGAACCGGGCCAGGGGGGAAACCCAGCAGCCAAAAGCACCCGTGTCGAGCAGTAGTGGGATCGCGCCCGTGAGTGGGCGGCCCGTAGTAGCCTTGCCAATACAGGCGGACTTGGCTCTACCTTTTGGTTTTTGTCGTGTATTTTTAGTGTCCTGGAACAAATGTTAAATGGTGATTACATGCTCCTTGAATCTGTTTAGGTCTGCTGATCAGCACTCAGAAATATCAGTTGATACAAATACCGGTAACTCTGTTGGATGGCTGTGTAGTGTATCTCGGATCGATGCCAAGCCATGATGGTAAAAGTCATCTTGTCTCCTGTAGTGTTTTCTTCTAACGAAACATTTGTTGCTACTAATTCACTAGAAGATGTATGTACTGTACTTAGCTTGAATGCGTCACTTGTGGCTGTTGGATAGGTGAAGGGCTCTAGACCCACCAAAACAACACTTTCATATAGTAGATACTGAACATGATATATATTTGGTTTTCTGTGTTGTTAAATTCTTGTTTTCTGGGCGCCTCGTATGTACTGTTATTCAGATGTTTAGATAAATATCTTTAGGTTTATTGATCTTGGTGCTTATGGCTTGTACTCGTTAAGTTGAAGGTTTTGGTCGTGTGTGGTTGGTGCTGATGTGGCAACACCGGAATATTGCTTAGTGTGCAGGCAGGTGATCCCAGGGCCTCAGCGCCATGCAAAAACAAACCCCACACCCAGCCGAACATGAATTTCGAGCACCCTCTATCCCTTGTAATATCTAGGGCGTGGGAAGGTGGTGATTGTTTTGTAGAGAATAATATGTTGTGTGGTGATCGTCATGATGTCAATAGGGTCCCATGGTGTAATGGTTAGCACTCTGGACTTTGAATCCAGCGATCCGAGTTCGAATCTCGGTGGGACCTCGTTTTAATAGACTTCAGCTGATACTGTCAAAAAAAGACACAGGATCAGCATTTCGTATATGAATAATTACATATCCTGTGTACATGCCCAGCTCCTCTGAAATCACGCTGGCTTAATGGTTGACGAACTGTCTCATTGTTGTATTGTACTGAAGGTTTATAAGTGGAAGGTGACGTGGTAGGGCATCGTTCTAACAGACCCCAGCTGTTACTGTTAAAGATCAGAGGACTGTCGGTTCGCACATGAATTATTACATATTCCGTGTACATGTGCAGTTCTGCTGGCTTACGGTTGACGATCTTTTATACTGTACTGTTGTAGAGAAGGTTTATAAGTGGAAGATGACGTAGTTTGGATTTGTCCTATGCCATATTTGGAAACTTGCTCCTCAGGGAATCTACTGTATCTTTCGCGCCTGTATTTGTTGGAGGTAATTCTAACATTTCCGTTTTGGTATCGAGGTAGTCAAGGGTGATTAGGTTTGTGTATTTCCTTTAATTACACAGGTATTGCGGCATTTGCGTGTCGGTCCCATGGTGTAATGGTTAGCACTCTGGACTCTGAATCCAGCAATCCGAGTTCGAGTCTCGGTGGGACCTGTGGAATATACTTGTTTAGGGCAAACGGGTTATTTTCCTCTCTGACCGTTTGACTGGGGTTCTTTTGTGTCGTATCCCTTCTGTTAGTTCCCCAAGGATGTTTCTTTCATCACGAGCATTGCAAACACAACGTCTGCAACACGGGTGTAAGCGCTCACCATCTACTCGTACGCTGAGTAGCAAGCCAAATGATTCTGGTACGCCAGGGAACTCTTCGTTTACTACGTTAGATGGTAACTATTAAACCCATTATTGCCCACGGTTCCTAGGTGTGGGATTTGCATGAAGGGTACTTGGCGTACCGCCCTCCACCCATCAGTCCATAGTGGCAAAGCACATATAGGTCCGTATCTTGAGACTTCCCCCATTATGAACTTCTGAAAATGCCTAGAGGATCATGGGCACCGGTGGGTTAACCAGATTGAGGCATGGTGGTCCAGTGGATTAATGCGTTCCAACCAGATGTGGTCCATGGGGGTTTATAGCAAGGGTCTTGGTTAGGGATTATTATTCACAATGCCACTTAGGGACTAGCGTGTAAGCACTCATCTTAAATGCCTGGCCTGAGTACACTGCCAGGCCCTGGGCCCCTACGCCCCTGATGGGGCAGCAAAGGATTGGATGGCAGACAGACAGAATGAATGACTATAGTACTTTCTTGACACGAGTGGTGCGGTATGCCTTGCACGCCCATCTCACGCCAAAGTATGAAAACCCTTTGCCTTGCACCCCGATGGACGCCATTTTTGTTTTATCTTTGCTACCGCCAGACGATTTTATTCAGCGTAGAACACTGTAGTAGTGAAGGGGGTTTAGTAAGCAGGATGTCTAACCCCCACCTACAATGTGATTAATGTTTTCGTAAATGTAATGTTTGGAGATGGTAATTCAGGCCCGGCACTTCAGGGACTTAGGGTGATTTCAGGAAGTTCAGGCCATCTGAGGAACCTGATTTTCCTTCATCACTTCGGGTCCGTTGTGGCACTTGAGGTCATTATAGCACTTTAGGTCCATTATGGCACTTTAGGTCCATTATGGCACTTTAGGTCCATCACGGCACTTGAGGTCCATCACGGCACTTGAGGTCCATCACGGCACTTGAGGTCCATTACGGCACTTGAGGTCCATTACGGCACTTGAGGTCCATTACGGCACTTGAGGTCCATTATGGCACTTACGGTCCATTATGGCACTTTAGGTCCATTATGGCACGAGGTCCATATGGCACTTGAGGTCCATATGGCACTTGAGGTCCATTATGGCACTTGAGGTCCATTACGGCACTTGAGGTCCATATGACATTTTAGGTCCATTATGGCATTTTAGGTCCATTATGGCATTTTAGGTCCATTATGGCATTTTAGGTCCATTATGGCACTTTAGGTCCATTATGGCACTTTAGGTCCATCACGGCACTTGGTCCATTATGGCACCAGGTCCATTATGGCACTAGGTCCATTATGGCACTTTAGGTCCATTATGGCACTTGAGGTCCATATGGCACTTTAGGTCCATTATGGCACTTTAGGTCCATTATGGCACTTTAGGTCTATTATGGCACTTTAGGTCTATTATGGCACTTGAGGTCCATTATGGCATTTTAGGTCCATTATGGCACTTGAGGTCCATTATGGCACGTGAGGTCCATATGGTACTT